>NC_092711.1:67706062-68006062 GCF_047496885.1 Scyliorhinus torazame
AATAAACTCATCCACCCTCGCCTGTTTCCGCCCGAAGTCTGCCTGTGGGTATCGCGCTTCTCACCCCATCTCTCTTTGTGCATCGTCAGGTGCAGGCACTAACATGCGCACACTCAGACACACATACACAAAACAATACAGGCACACTCACAGGCACACACTCAAAGCAAAGATACACATATCGACAGGCACGCACTCATTTTCTCACACACTGAGACACCCGTACTTGGACACAAAAACAGACGCACCCACAGGCACAGAAACACAGACAAACAAGCACAGACACACGGTCACCTACAGATAACAAACATGCATAAATAAACACGCAACAGATAGAAACGCGGGCAAACAGACACACAGATAAACACGCATAGATACACACACAAACACACACACAAATAAAACAACACACAGGGAAAGACAAACAAACGCAGGGACACATACATTCACGCACATAGACACGCAAAACCAGGCACACGGGCACAGAGACAGCACGGACACATAGAACCGCACACAAAACACATAAAAATAGGCACAGGAACACCTAAAGGGCAGACAGACACCGCCAAACAGATAAACACACACACATACACATCGACACTCACTCTCACACACAACGGCAAACACACACACACCTCCAGACATTATAGGATCATACTATCATAGAATTTACAGTGCAGAAGGAGGCCATTCGACCCGTCGAGTCACCGGCCCTTTTGGAAAGAGCACTCTACCTAAGCACAAACCCAAACCCAAACGTTTTGGACACTAAGAGCAATTTATCATGGTGAATCCACCTAACCTGTACATCTTTGAACTGTGGGAGGAAAGCGGAGCATCCGGAGGAAACCCACGCAGACACGGGGAGAACGTGCAGACGCCACACACACAGTGATCCAGCGGGGAATCTAACCTGGGACCCTGGAGCTGTGATGCAACTGCGCTAACCACTATGCTACCATGCCCCCCCCCCCTATACAGACAGACAAATACACACACACATTAAGACACAAAGATAAATAGACACGCTGACATACACAAACATAAACAAAGCCACGCCAAGGCAAGTACAGACACAGGTAGATACACACACATACACCCACACACACTGACACACACACACAAATTCAGGCACGCAGAAACACAAAGACAGACCAACACCCACAGGCACCAACGAACCAGCAGACATTCGCAGACAAACACAGACATACTCATAAACACTAACACACAGGCACGTGCGCACAGACACACAAACCAAACACACACACAAACAAACATTGACAAACGCACACACAGACGCACACATGCACACACACACACAGTCAGGCAGACAGCCAAAGCACAGCTACACACAAAACACACGCACAGACAAACACAAACAGAAACATATGCACACACAAACACAGACCAACACACATCGAATGCACAAAATCACAAATACACGGACAAACGTTTGTTTGTGGGCAGCATGTTAGCACAAGTGGATAGCACTGTGGCTTCACAGCGCCAGGGTCCCAGGTTCGATTCCCCGCTGGGTCACTGTCTGTGCGGAGTCTGCACGTTCTCCTCGTTTCTGCGTGGGTTTCCTCCGGGTGCTCCGGTTTCCTCCCACAGTCCAAAGATGTGCAGGTTAGGTGGATTGGTCATGATAAATTGCCCTTAGTGACCAAAAAGGTTGGGAGTGGTTATTGGGATAGGGCGGAAGTGAGGTCTTAAGTGGGTCGGTGCAGACTCGATGGGCCGAATGGCCTCTTTCTGTACTATATGTTCTATGTTCTAAACAGGGACAAACGCACACATGCAAACATACTCGAACGCACACAAACAAATCACACACACGGCCCGCTGGCACAGTGGTTTTCACTGCTGCCTCACAGCGCCAGGGACCCGGCTTCAATTCCAGTCTTGGGTGACTGCCGCAGTGGAGTTTGCACATTGTCAGCGTGGATTTCCTCTGGAGGCTCCCGTTTCCTCCTTCAGTCTAAAGGTGTGTTGGTTGGGTTCATTGGTCAAGCTACATTTTCCATGAGTGTCCAAACGATTATGGGGTTACAGAGATTGGGCGGAGGATCGGGCCTTGGCAGAGTTCTCCTTCGAAGGATAGATGCAGATTCGATGGGGCAATTGGCCTCCTTTTACACTGTGGGGATTCTATGATAAACAGGAATACACTTGGATGGATACGCACACACACACACACACAAACGGGTACATCCACACACACCCACGCTGATGCATTTCTTTGCTCCACTCAGCATCTGTTGCAGGTGCCTCTTTCTTGGTGCCTCTCCTTCAGTTTTCTTCATCATCTCTCGTTGTTCCAGTCTCCCACTTCCCCCTCTCTCTCGCTTTCCCTCATTCCCTCTTTCACTTTTTCTTTTTCTGCATGCGCTCTCCCTGTCTGCATGCCTCTTGCTGCTTCATTCCATTTTCACGACATGATTTTCTCCGCCTTTCTCACTCACAATGCTTCTTTTGTCCTTTCGTTAAGTTGAACATTGAAGCTGCCTGGAGTTGAAGTGACCCGTTAATTATTTTAACTGAAATAATGTGGGAAATATAATACGAAAGGGGAAAGGATACATTAACTGTTAATATATTTGAAAGTTATGGACGGGCACTCAACTGTGTTTGGGCTGAAAATGATTTAATAGATGATGAAGTAGCGCCCTCCTGTGTCCTGAACAGGATAGCACTCGGGGAAGGTGATCTCGAGAAACCTACATTGGTACCTGCAGAGACACACATACAAACATTTGGAGATGCCCCCACGGATATGCATACTCGACCACGTACTCGCAAACACAGACAGTCAAACGCAGACACACAGGCAGATAATTGCCCAGGCACAAGTTCCGATACAAACGGATGGATACATATTTCACAGGGATGCGCAAACACGCAAGCACACACATACACAAGCACAAATACACACACAACATACACACGCACAGCACACACACTCCAACACAAACACAGATGGATACACCGTTGTTAATAGCCAGCGGTGTCTGTCGAGGTACATTTAATTTTACCTTACACAGGCTCTAACGAATAAAGTCTGTGTAGAGATTATTCTGTAATCGGATTCACTCGATTTTTCTACATTTGTGAAAATGTTTTCCAACCTGTCGAAACATTCCTGAGGAGTATGTGAGAATCTGATTCGCGGGTTGTCCTTTCTCCCTGCTCAAAGTCGACATTATTCACCGTCGTCATTTTCAACGTTCCGCCAGTCTACCCCTACTTGTGATTCTGATTTCCAATGATATGTTTGAACTTCAGGCGAATCAGTGTTCATGTGGGTCACCTGGAAAGTGGAGTTATGGCGAATATCGATGATCGTATTGGCCCAGGGTGTAGGATCGAGGTGCGCTGTTCTCTTTTCCTCGTGTTTCTTGTCCTGCGAAAAATTGATGTACAGAGAGATCTGGGAGTTCAGGTCCATTGTACCCTGAAGGTGGCAACGCAGGTCGATAGAGTGGTCAAGAAGGCATACAGCATGCTTGCCCTCATCGGACGGGTTATTGAGTACAAGAGTCGGCAGGTCATGTTACAGTTGTATAAGACTTTGGTTAGGCCACATTTGGAATACTGCATGCAGTTCTGGTCGCCACATTACCAGAAGGATGTGGATGCTTTAGAGAGGGTGCAGAGGAGGTTCACCAGGATGTTGCCTGATATGGAGGGTGCTAGATATGAAGAAAAGTTGAGTAGATTAGGATTGTTTTCATTGGAAAGACGGAGGTTGAGGGGGGGACCTGATTGAGGTCTACAAAATTATGAGAGGTATGGACAGGGTGGATAGCAACAAGCTTTTTCCAAGAGTGGGGTGTCAATTACAAGGGGTCACGATTTCAAGGTGAGAGGGGAAAGTTTAAGGGAGATGTGCGTGGAAATCTTTTTACGCAGAGGGTGGTGGGTGCCTGGAACGCATTGCCAGCGGAGGTGGTAGAGGCGGGCACAATAGCATCATTTAAGATGCATCTAGACAGATATATGAACGGGCAGGGAACAGAGGGAAGTAGATCCTTGGAAAATAGGCGACAGGTTTAGATAAAGGATCTGGATCGGCGAAGGCCGGGAGGGCCGAAGGGCCTGTTCCTGTGCTGTAATTTTCTTTGTCCTTTGTTCTTGTGTTCACCTGCATTTTTGTAATAAGCACACGGCCCAAATATAATTAAAATAAAAACTGAGATCTCACGTTGCATCGAAAAAGCCGAGGGTCAGTTTGTCCTTTTACAAGGGGAAGAAAATCATCTGAAGGGCGTCAGTCGATGACGGTGAGTCTGTCAAGCCGACTAGCCAATGTTATTGTGGCACAAAGGCCAGAGTTCCTCAGGATCAGTGCTTAGCTCTAACTGTTATGACTGCCTTGAGGATAGAAAAGAGGAGTAATAGACATGCAGTGGCCTCTGAAGGACTAGAACAGAACCTGCTTGCTTGTTCCTTCAAGGGTGTAGGCTTCACTGGCAGCAACATTGATAGCCCATCCCTTTAGAAACTGGCGGTGAGCTGCATATTTGAACCGCTGTCCTCAGATTATACAAATCGATATGAAATGTGGAGTGACTCAGAGTTTGGAGAGCAATGGGACTGCGAGAAAATCAAGAGGAATCAATGAGTTCTGCGAAAATAAACCATGCAAATATTTCCAACATGTTATTGATCATGCGCTTATCATAAATTTAAAAAATAAGCAAAACCTAAATTTATAATCAATAGCTTTATGGCTGAACAGCTAAACTTTAACCACTTTTTTTCAATTAAAGTTACTACATCAAGCAGCAATCTGGTGTATGGATAATTGATCTGTCCACGTGTCAGCCGACAGAGAAGCTGGTCAACAATCTTTCTGCTCGCTGGTTTCTGTAAAGATACTAATAGTCAGGATGTGGAGATGCCGGCGTTGTGCGGTGTCGATAGTAGCCATGATGTGGCGATGCTGGCGTTGGACTTATAGCCAACTTATAGCCAAGTTCCGCACACATGAGTGCGGCCTCAACCGGGACCTGGGATTCATGTCACAAACTTATAGCCAAGTTCCGCACACATGAGTGCGGCCTCAACCGGGACCTGGGATTCATGTCGCATTACATTCATCCCCCACCATCTGGCCTGCAAAATCCTACCAACTGTCCTGGCTTGAGACAATTCACACCTCTTTAACCTGGGGTTACCCCATCTCTGGATCTGTAAAGATTTAATCACCTGCTAATGGTCGCATTCCTAGCATTGTTTGGCATCTTTGAATTTGTCTATATATGTGTTTCTGGAACATACCTCCTCATTTACCTGAGGAAGGAGCAGCGCTCTGAAAGCTAGTGACATCGAAACAAACCTGTTGGACTTTAACCTGGTGTTGTAAGACTTCGTACTAATAGTCAGAGCATACATTATCCGATTGAGCAAACAGTCACACAATGTGTGCGGTCTATCTGGTGAGGAAATAGTCTGCATTGCTTGATTTTAAGCACGATCTCGAATCAGACATTTATAATAATCTTTATTAGTGTCACAAGTAACACGGCAATGAAGTTACTGTGCAATCCTCTTGTCGCTTGCTCGGGTACACTGAGGGAAAAGTGACAAGCACATCGAACAAGCACATCATTCGGAACTTGTGGGAGGAAACCGGAGCACCCAGAGGAAACCCACGCAGACACGGGGTGAACTTACAGACTCCACACAAGCAGTGACCCAGCAGGGAATCGAACCCGGGTCACTGTCTGTGTGAAGCAAATGTGCGAACCACTGCGCTACCGTGCCATCCTCAGATTATCTGTTTATTTGATGCCACTGTCGGACGTGTGACTGGAAGCTTTTACACAATGGTTTTCATGCAACTCTGAACTGTCTATACTTTTAGATGGATTTTCTCTAGTGCTTAATTTTGGAGAAATACTGACCATAACAGAAAAAACAGCTTTCAGAACAGATTCCCAAAGAGACTGAAATGATACTTTCACCTTGTGAGTCGCACCATCAGGTTAATTACATTTCACCCCGCGTCAGTCACGTAAACTTGAAACAGGCCGTGACGGAAATCACCTGAAAATCTTTGTCCAAAGTAGAATCGATTTTTGGGCTGTTGGAGAAGACCTGCCCAGCATTACCCCACCTTAGGTAGGTTCACGGACGGCTATATAGGCTCCTGCTTCTTTTATCTGATGAAAAACATTAATGTCTTCCTGTGGCAAAGAGTAGTGGGAAGTCAGAAGATTGGGAAGGCTACAAAAACAAACAGAGGATAACAAAGAGAGAGACAAGGAAAGAGAGGATCAAATTTGAAGGTAGGCTAGCCAGTAACATTAGGAATGATAGTAAAAGTTTCTTTAAATACATTAAAAACAAACGGGAGGCAAAAGTTGACATTGGGCCGCTCCAAAATGACTCTGGTAATTTTGTGATGGGAGACAAGGAAATAGCTGAGGAACTGAATAAGTACTTTGCGTCAGTCTTCACAGTAGAAGACATGAGTAATATCCCAACAATTCCGGA
This sequence comes from Scyliorhinus torazame, assembly GCF_047496885.1. Lineage (NCBI taxonomy): Eukaryota > Metazoa > Chordata > Chondrichthyes > Carcharhiniformes > Scyliorhinidae > Scyliorhinus > Scyliorhinus torazame. Next base: position 67,712,564 of record NC_092711.1, read on the forward strand.
GAGTCAGGGGGCAGAGTTGAATATGGTAGCCATCACAAAGGAGAAAGTGGTAGAGAAACTGAGAGGTCTAAAAATTGATAAATTCCCGGGCCCAGATGGGCTACATCCTAGAGTTCTAAAGGAGATAGCTGAAGAAACAGTGGAGGCGTTAGTTATGATCTTTCAAAAGTCACTGGAGTCAGAGAAAGTCCCAGAGGATTGGAAAATCGCTGTTGTAACCCCCCTGTTCAAGAAGGGAACAAGGAAAAAGATGGAAAATTATAGGCCAATTAGTCTAACCTCGGTTGTTGGCAAGATTCTAGAATCCATTGTTAAGGATGAGATTTCTAAATTCTTGGAAGTGCAGGGTCGGATTAGGACAAGTCAGCATGGATTTAGTAAGGGGAGGCCGTGCATGATAAACCTGTTAGAGTTCTTTGAAGAGATAACAAATAGGTTCGACCAAGGAGAGCCAATGGATGTTATCTATCTTGACTTCCAAAAGGCCTTTGATAAGGTGCCTCACGGGAGACTGCTGAGTTAAATAAGGGCCCATGGTATTCGAGGCAAGGTACTAACATGGATTGACGATTGGCTGTCAGGCAGAAGAGCAGAGAGTTGGGATAAAAGGTTCTTTTTCGGAATGGCAACCGGTGACGAGTGGTGTCCCGCAAGGTTCAGTGTTGGGGCCACAGCTGTTCTCTTCATATATTAACGATCTAGATGACGGGACTGGGGGCATTCTGGCTAAGTTTGCCGATGATACAAAGATAGGTGGAGGGGCAGGTAGTATGGAGGAGGTGGGGAGGCTGCAGAAACATTTAGACAGTTTAGGAGAGTGGTCCAAGAAATGGCTGATGAAATTCAACGTGGACAAGTGCGAGGTCTTGCACTTTGGAAAAAAGAATAGAGGCATGGACTATTTTCTAAACGGCGACAAAATTCATAATGCTGAAGTGCAAAGGGACTTGGGAGTCCTAGTCCAGGATTCTTTAAAGGTAAACTTGCAGGTTGAGTCCATAATTAAGAAAGCAAATGCAATGTTGTCATTCATCTCAAGAGGCTTGGAATATAAAAGCAGGGATGTACTCCTGAAGCTTTATAAATCATTACTTAGGCCCCATTTAGAATACTGTGAGCAATTTTGGGCCCCACACCTCAGGAAGGACATACTGGCACTGGAGCGGGTCCAGCGGAGATTCACACGGATGATCCCAGGAATGGTAGGCCTAACATACGATGAACGTCTGAGGATCCTGGGATTATATTCATTGAAGTTTAGGAGGTTGATGGGAGATCTAATAGAAACTTACAAGATAATGAATGGCTTAGATAGGGTGGATGTAGGGAAGTTGTTTCCATTAACAGGGGAGACTAGGACCCGGGGGCACAGCCTTAGAATAAAAGGGAGTCACTTTTGAACAGAGATGAGGAGACATTTCTTCAGCCAGAGAGTGGTGGGTCTGTGGAATTCATTGCCACAGAGGGCGGTGGAGGCCGGGACGTTGAGTGTCTTTAAGACAGAAGTTGATAAATTCGTGATTTCTCAAGGAATTAAGGGCTATGGAGAGAGAGCGGGTAAATGGAGTTGAAATCAGCCATGATTGAATGGTGGAGTGGACTCGGTGGGCCGAATGGCCTTACTTCCACTCCTATGTCTTGTGGCCTTATGGTCTTATGGACGTTCTGAATTGGATTCATAAATCTAGATATTTCCATTAACTGGTGAAATCTTTGAACTGAGTCTCGGTGGGACACGTGAGGACGGCGCCCTCTGGCGGAAATGATGAGTACTTGCACATTAATGAGATGCTGATTGAAAGCAGAGAGGAAGTTTGTCTATTCGGGATTTCCCGTTGCCCAATTGTGTGGGGATGAACTGTGCAGGTGCCGATGGTCAATGGTGAATGTCAATACCTATATCAACAGTCAACAAGAATAAACGCTTAATCACATTAAATGGAAATCATTAAATGAAAATCAGTGGGGGACGAGAGTACTGGGAAATCTTTAGGGGGCAACAGAAACAGGGGCTACTAAAAAAGCTATAAAGAAGAGTAAGATAGATTATGAGAGTAAACGTGCTCAGAATACAAAAACAGATAGTAAAAGTTTCTACAAATATATAAAACAAAAAAGAATGGCTAAGGTAAATATTGGTCCTTTAGAGGATGAGAAGGGAGATTTAATAATGGGAGATGAGGAAATGGCTGAGGAACTGAACAGGTTTTTTGGGTCGGTCTTCACAGTGGAAGACACAAATAACATGCCAGTGACTGATGGAAATGAGGCTATGACAGGTGAGGATCTTGAGAGGATTGATATCACCAAGGAGGTAGTGATGGGCAAGCTAATGGGGCTAAAGGTAGACAAGTCTCCTGGCCCTGATGGAATGCATCCCAGAGTGCTAAAAGAGATGGCTAGGGAAATTGCAAATGCACTAGTGATAATTTACCAAAATTCACTAGACTCTGGGGTGGTCCCGGCGGATTGGAAATTAGCAAACGTGACACCACTGTTTAAAAAAGGAGGTAGGCAGAAAGTGGGTAATTATAGGCCAGTGAGCTTAACTTCGGTAGTAGGGAAGATGCTGGAATCTATCATCAAGGAAGAAATAGCGAGGCATCTGGATGGAAATTGTCCCATTGGACAGACGCAGCATGGGTTCATAAAGGACAGGTCGTGCCTCACTAATTTAGTGGAATTTTTTGAGGACATTAACAGTGCAGTAGATAACGGGGAGACAATGGATGTGGTATATCTGGATTTCCAGAAAGCCTTTGACAAGGTGCCACACAAAAGGTTACTGTATAAGATAAAGATGCATGGCATTAAGGGTAAAGTAGTCGCATGGATAGAGGATTGGTTAATTAATAGAAAGCAAAGAGTGGGGATTAATGGGTGTTTCTCTGGTTGGCAATCAGTAGCTAGTGGTGTCCCTCGGGGATCAGTGTTGGGCCCACAACTGTTCACAATTTACATAGATGATTTGGAGTTGGGGACCAAGGGCAATGTGTCCAAGTTTGCAGACGACACTAAGATAAGTGGTAAAGCAAAAAGTGCAGAGGATACTGGAAGTCTACAGAGGGATTTGGATAGGCTAAGTGAATGGGCTAGGGTCTGGCAGATGGAATACAATGTTGACAAATGTGAGATTATCCATTTTGGTAGGAATAACAGCAAAAGGGATTATTATTTAAATGATAAAATATTAAAATATGCTGCTGTGCAGAGAGACCTGGGTGTGCTAGTGCATGAGTCGCAAAAAGTTGGTTTACAGGTGCAATAGGTGATTAAGAAGGCAAATGGAATTTTGTCCTTCATTGCTAGAGGGATGCAGTTTAAGACTAGGGCGGTTATGCTGCAATTGTATAAGGTGTTAGTGAGGCCACACCTGGAGTATTGTGTTCAGTTTTGGTCTCCTTACTTGAGAAAGGACGTACTGGCACTGGAGGGTGTGCAGAGGAGATTCACTAGGTTAATCCCAGATCTGAAGGGGTTGGATTACGAGGAGAGGTTGAGTAGACTGGGACTGTACTCGTTGGAATTTAGAAGGATGAGGGGGTATTTTTTAGAAACATATAAGATTATGAAGGGAATAGATAGCATAGATGCGGGCAGGTTGTTTCCACTGGCGGGTGAAAGCAGAATTAGTGGTTATAGCCTCAAAATAAGGGGAAGTAGATTTAGGACTGAGGTTAGGAGGAACTTCTTCACCCAAAGGGTTGTGAATCTATGGAATTCCTTGCCCACTGAAGTAGTAGAGGCTCCTTCATTAAATGTTTTTAAGATAAAGATAGATAGTTTTTTGAAGAATAAAGGGATTAAGGGTTATGGTGTTCGGGCCGGAAAGTGGAGCTGAGTCCACAAAAGATCAGCCATGATCTCATTCAATGGTGGAGCAGGCTCGAGGGCCAGATGGCTCACTCCTGCTCCTAGTTCTTATGTTCTTATATTCTTATGAAATTCAGTCATCCCCTCGCTAATTTGATCCTTTATTAGCTGCAAAATAAACAGCAACAATCCCCACATTCAGACCAACTGAGTTTCATTTGCTTTCAATCTAACTGGTACCGGTTCACACGACCTTTATGTACAGGTTTCACGGCATTAGAGGGCTCATTTTTCCGTTTATCAACAAATTATTGATGATTGTACTTGCGGAAGTGCATTCCTTCCTGACTGCATCGGGAGAACTACTGGCCGAGGCCTCGGCCACTGTCCAGCTGTTTGAAAATCACCTGCTTGATTACCTGTATTTAACTATTTCAGTCATGCAGCTGCACAATATGTCATTAGTATCAATTATGATCGATGCCCATTATGTTTGATGTACATTATGATAGATGTTCATTATGGTGGATACCCATTATGCTTTGACATTAGCACGTCGAAAGTAAACGTTCTGAGGTTTCGCGTTGGCTCCCTGATAACGGCGTTAATCACAATTTGCACATGTGAGCCCCAGAGTTAGGTTGATTCTGACATTGTCGTTAATGGGGAAGTTTATCCGTTCTTGGAGGTTGCCTCTTTTGTCTGAGATGCTCCATCGCTACTTGTCATCAGATATGGTCGTTTCTCAGTTGCAGCACGCGGGAGCTTTATCATATCGGAAAGACACAGTGATTTGGGATGGTGACGAGGAGTGTTGGGAAATGGCTCCCCGCGATTGTTCATGAGTCAGACACTATTCAGTGCAGGAAAGTTACTGTTGGCGCAGAAATGTCACTGCACTGCTGATCCACTCAATCACAGAAATGGGCATGCTGCAGCAATTTCGCTGTCTTGTGGTCTTGTCAGAGCGAGAGCTCTGATAATTGGACGCAGTGGCCGGTGACAATCAGAGTCAACCTGACAGAATTGTGTAGTGACCCTCAGCTGTCTCCGCAAGTGATAGAGCGGAAGTAGAGATAATTGAATCTCCAAATGTCTGTGACAACCCTGCCCTTGCTCGCTCTTCCAAGGGACTGCAAAACAATAGTGTGGTAAGGGCATTAATTGACCCGAATTACAAAAATCTCGGATCCGGTGAGAGGATTTGGTTTACAGTAGGTGTGCCTATTAGAAAGCGAAGTTTCAATCGCCTTTCAGATCGGAAACCGCCTAACCCACTCCCACCATCCCAGGATTCTCCTTTTGAACTGATAATCAACTTTTACATTTGCTTTAGTATCATCTTCTCAATCACCATGAGGGCATCATCCCAGATCGCAACAAAACGCACAGAAATAAATTAGTTTCGCCACTGCATATTCATTTTCCCACATGCCTCCTTGTTGGGCCTGTGAGAGGACTGTGCCGGTGGTTCTGGGTCTACTGCCTGCTCCATGGCGATTACAATTAACCATTGAGTGCAGGTAGTCTCTCCGCTGAGGGCAGCCGCAATCGCCAGCACGATTGTTTTGGTCAAATATCCTTTCGATTATATACATTGAACTGTCTTATTCCACATCAAGAATTCTTTGATTTCAAAGTGTAATGTTTCTTTCTGCCATCTCTCTGTTTTTAGCCTCTGTTTCAATGACTTTGCTCATCCAATCATCGTATTTTCTTCAGTCAATCCGTCTCTCTTCTCTCTGTTCATGTGTTGCACTGTACCTAAATTAAGCGATGTTCAACCACCCTTCTCACTGTCCGCATGGCTATACAGAAATATGTCAATCCCAATCCCACGGCAAGACATGGGCTTACCGGCTACTCTGATAGGAAAATAGTCTTACTGCTTGATTGTTGTTACATTTCAACAAACTCCTTCTATTTATCTCAGTCTCTGTATCAGTGCATTCAGACACACATTTATCGACGGCTCTATGTGGACGTTATTTGGATACTTCAATGTCATCCGCCTCGCCATAGACCCCAGAACTATTGAAGCATTTGAGCCTAACATAGAGAAAGGCCTGGACACATTCAGAATCAGGATGATAAGTGACAGCTAATATCTATGCCACAAAAGCAGCATGCAACGTTCATCTCAAACGAGAGCAAATGCACCCAGCGACCCTTGGTACTGTGTCCTCGATCATAAATGCCCTGGAGGTTGCCATTGACCAGAAACATTAACTGGATCCATCACATAAATACGGCGTTAAAGCAGCAGACAAAACAATGCGAATTTTGGGGCGAGGAACTTGTCTCCAACCTCCCAAAGTCTGCCCAACATCGATAGGAAACACACCAGTCGTGTGACTGAATTCTTCCCACTTGCCTGGATTCGCGCCATTTCAATAATACTCAAGTAGCCTCACACCATCCAACATAGAACACACACCTTGATTTGAGCTTCATCCACCATCTTTAACATTCACTCACAGCACCACCAGTGCGCATTGACAGCAGGGCGCGCCATCTGCAAGATTCACAGCAGCAAATTACAAAGACACCGTTGTGAATACCTTCAAAAGTTGCCAACTCTACCTGCTGGAAAGACAAGGGCAACAGATACATGTGAAGATTGCCATGTGGAAGTCTGCCTTTAGGTCACACAGCATCCTGACTTGGAAATATGTCGCTGTCTTTAACCGGGGAGGAAGTGGTGTATTGAATTCCACCACGGCAGTTGGTGAAATTTAAATTCAATAAAAGTCTGGCATAGAAATGTATAATGACAACCATTAACCATTGTCACTAATTCCCTCTAGGGAGGGAAATATGTCATCCTTACCTGCTCTCTCACGGGAATGTGTTTGACACTTAAATGATAATGGCAATAAACGTTGGCCCCGCATGGTCGCATACAAACTGCCATGAGACAATATCCGGCTTTTCCCTAAGCAGGCGCCCTAACGATGAGACCGTTCAAAATGGCTCACATTACCTTCTTGGGTTCACTTTCAGTGGGTCCAGAATTGATGGGACGAATGGTCTCCTTCTGCACTGCATGGATTCTATGATGCGATGATTCAAGTGTAAATATGCCTGATTCCTGACAGCGGCGTTGAAAAACATTGAAGGAGAAAATAAAGTTGCCAACTGAGCCGTGAGTGTGATCTGACTGGAGTAAGTGTCACTACTATCCGAATAATAGGGTTAATGGGATTCTGAAAAAATGGCAATAAAAACAGGAAAATGCATCTGCTTCCGGGTCACATTAAGTCGGCATATGTTTGATCCGTACACCCAGACCTTACACCTCGACACGGAAGGACAGCTAACTACCTTCCCGGTTCATTGGCGACAGAAGGAAGTGAGGTGAGAACATCCGGATACAAGGCAGCAGATTATTCAGGGCGGGGATCAGATCGGCTGTCTTCAAGTATCCAACTCCCGTTTCACAAAGCTCACAGCAAAAATGCGGCCACTTAGCATCTGGCTTCTGTGGGGAGCTCTTCTAACAGGTCATTTCGGAACTAATACCTTTCATGGTTTCCATCGTATCTTAAGCATGGTATGAAATAAAATGTAAACAGCCGATTACCATATTCTGTTATGATTTTCTTTCAGATCTGAGTCACGGAGATTCTGTCACTCAGCCGATTTCCTCGCAGGTTGAGACGGAAGGAGGTGGGGTGACTTTAAACTGTACCTATGATACTGCATTGGACAGCTATAGCTTGCTCTGGTACCGGCAACACCCAGACACACAGCCCGAGTATGTATTCAGGAAAAATTCTGATGATGATGAATTTAAAGCAGATTTTGCAGAAGATCGTTTCTCCGTGGATCTCCAGACCTCGATGAAATTCATCAGTTTAAGTATATCGAGGCTGAAGCTGACTGACGCTGCCGTGTATTACTGCGCCTTCTGGGACACAGTGATAAAAATCAGCATCATCCCTGTACACAAACTGTAGGTGGAAACTGCAGCCTGTCGAATCATGTGGAGGATCGCCGGCTGCTGCAGCCACAATGAGCAGCGGTGCTGTCAGCCACTCAGTCACACACGGGAGAGGAAACCACATCAACCTCCCATCAAACTGTCATGTAACTGGACCCAGCATGGGCTGAGAAAACAAACTGATGAATCCAATCCGACCGGCAGTCAAAGCAGACAAACATAATTGAATAGGCCTTTTCTAACCTTCACATCCTATAACACATCCGGGTGTGAGAGCGGCCGTGGTGAGCTGCGCATCCCCCTGGTCCAGCAGCAAACTCTCAGTCAAAGATGTTTCTGCCCAGTTTAGAGAAGCCTATCTACTAGTGCTCGCTCTGTGTCTCTCACAGCCCATTGTCGAGGGGTAGAAAAGACAAAGGGGTACAGTCAGTGTCCCTGATGGTGACGGTGGTGTGTGTGTGTGGGGGGGGGGGGGGGGGGGGGGGACGGCCGGACACGAGATTCTGCCATGTGGCAACATCCTGAATGATTCCTCTCTGCTCCCGTGTGAGGCTTCTGCCGCTGCCGCTTGATTCTAAGGGCTGCTCCCTGAGCGTTGAATGCAGCCAGTCGCTGAGCTGGTGCACTGAGGAAATCAGTACTCCCCTGCTCAGTGGCATTGATGTAACATCCCATTCATTTAATCATGAGTATCATCGATTTTCATTCTTTTTTAATGATTAAACTGTAGTTTTATTCTTTCTTTTACTTCTCTATTTTGACCAGTTTCTTTTCCAATTTATGTTGCTCAATTATTCAGCTTCTTTTCCCCATCTTCCCATTTATGTTCAACCACTCCCATTTCCCCATCCGACTCAGGACAATCTGCAATCTGTATCCATGTCACAGGCATTTTCCCTTCTCTGTCACTCGGCATCCACATAATCTCCTTAAACTGTGTTCAACCAACCTTCCCACTGTCCATGTGTCAACACAGAACTGTGTCCAATTCTCTACCATCCAGCACGGACGGGTGGTCAATCTGAGCTATTGCAATTCACTTTTTGTCACTTAATAACAAACTCCTTGTCTTGATCTCTCTTTTCCTTTCACAGTTCTCAGGCGCGCCTGTACCAACGCCGCCTGTTGGAGTTTATTTGTATGGATCACTGTAGTAAATGTGATCTCAGACTCCAAACGCCCTGAAGCAGTCCAGACAGAGCAAGTCTTGGATGCAAAATTGGTTGAGAGACTGGAGGCAGACGGCTATGGTGTTTTTGTTACTGTACTCCCGGTCCAGTGGTGTACTTTAGGGATCGCTGCTGGGTCTCTTGTTACTTGACGCACAGACAGACACACACACACACAGACAAACACACACACACAGTTTCGTTCCACAGCCCAAAGATGTGCAGGTCAGGTGGATTGCCATGATAAATTGTCCCTTAGTGTCCAAAGGTTAGGTGGGGTTATGGGGATAAGGTGGGGGAGTGGGCCTAGGTAGAGCGCTCTTTCAGAGGGTCAGTGCCGACTCGATGGACCGAATGGTGTCTTTCTGCACTTTACGACTTTTGAATATTGACTCACAGAACAGCACGATGATTATTATCTTAAAGCTCCATGGAGGACATGCTGTCTCGTTGAGACTTCTACAAAAAATAATTGAATTTAAATGCACTTTGGCCCTTCCCTTCTGATATTAAAGAATAAACCCAAATAAGGAACAGATCTCTCTGATTGGGCGACTGATGGTCATATCCAAGGGAGGAAGTTGTTAAAAGACCAGCTCTCTGATAACTGCACTTTCGGAATCACCCGGCAGATTTTTGTACGGAGCTGAATGGCCTTCAGTTCACCGTGCCTCCACTGCACAGAGATGGGTGGCGGTGTCTGTCTCCCGAGAGTCACTCACATTCAGAACACGCGTTTCTCTGCTGAAATGAACAGAGCTATGACCCTGTCCTGATTGCTGGTACCGCTCGCCAGGTACTTCATGGTTCGATCCGGGTATTGTCTTTACCACTATCGGATCTTCCCTGCTACTGTGGTAGAATAGGCCAAGGATGCAATGTCTCCCTCGGCAACCACCATTGACTCAGGAGACTGTGATACCTCGTCACTGCCAGCAGCATCCGAGAAGAACGCAAATATACAATAACATAATACATTTATTATCACATAGAACATTAGAATATACTATAGCACAATCAAATACAACATGGCACATAAGATATGCCTTCATGGCATAACCCCACCTAACCTGGGGGAAGCACGGTAACATAGTGGTTAGCACTATGGTTTCACAGCGCCAGGGTCCCAGGTTCGATTCTTGCTTGGGCCACTGCCTGTGCAGAGACTGCCCGTTCTCCCTGTGTCCGCGTGGGCTTCCTCCGCGTGCTCCGGTTTCCTCCCACAGTCCAAAGATGTGCAGGTTAGGTGGATTGGCCATGCCAAATTTCCCTTCGGTTGGATGGGGTTGCAGGGTTGCATGGATATGGTGGCGATGTGCGGTTAAGTAGGGTGCCATTTCAAATGCGATGAAATGTGTTTGTTCCACAATTACTTTCCGAAATGCCCGCTCGCACCAGCCCCATACAATCCAGACACTGGGTGGCCGCATTGTCTCCGTCTTATCTGTAAAACTTGAAATCCGAAGCAACACCTTCTATTCTGCACCATCAAGAATCGGTTCCCTTTCTCAGGTTGTCTTACTTCACTTTCTTGCGTCTCCAATGGTGGTTTACCACCTCTAGTTGGGAAACTGTCTGTCAGTGAATGGGAACAGTCGGAGCTGGGATACAGTCAGTGTCTTAGAAGAAGAATCGCTGCATATTCCCAGGCGGGGTAGGAATGGGTTTGCTGGTCTGGTTATTGTAGGACGGGAACAGGTTTGTGAATTGTGTCAGAAAACATTAAACAGACATTCGAAAGGAGAATGACCATTAAGGGGGACTCTCTCCTTGGGTTTGTTATAAACTGTGCAACCACTGCCTTGTGAACTGTGCTCATTTTCTACAAACTGTCTGTCAGCCAATAAAATAATCCCCTCACATAGACCCTGTGTCCCGGCTTTGATCAAAGGGACCTAGAAGAGGAGAACGGAGATGGAGAAACGTTCACACAATAATTCAGACAGAAATGGAAAGATCATAAAAAGACTAAATGTGAGTTAACAAACCCTAAATTAATTTGTGGAATTCATTTTAGTAGAAATGCAAGTTATAAACTAACGAATATAATTATTCAGTTTCTGCTCGCTTGTTCTTAGTGAGTGCTGTGTTTGTTTTTGATGTTTTATTAATGACCCTGTGACCCTCACAGGCTAAGTAATTGTGTCTGTCTATCAGTGTGAGAGCGCCCTCTGCCGATAAATGATTGGAACTCCCAGTGTGAGTTTTTGTACCGGACCCGCTGTATCTCTGCAGCAGTGCGGGCTCCATGGCGCAGAAATACACGGCACTGTCGGGGAGATCAGCCGTGGCAATATTTAAAGGTACCGTTTGGTTTTCTTTGTGCAAAGCAGCCGAGAACCTGGCTGGGAAAACTGGAGACTTATCTGAAGTGCCCATGCTATATACTTCCATTAAATTCCTCGGAGGATCCCCGGGATACTGAATGTACCAGAACAGAGTATCAAATACAGCTGTCGAGTATCTACAGTCCAGGTTAATGCTCTGTCCTTCCAGAACCGTTATCTCAGGTCGATCCTGGGACACTGAATCTTCGCCATTTGTTCCTGGAACAACACAAAACGTATTCAACACCTGGGAGTTAAGATAGCACATGGAACACACGGTGAACATTAGAACATCGACTCACCGGACAACGTGACCATTATTATCAGTAACCAACATGGGGAACACATGGTGTCTGGATTAGAGTTCGACAGAAATAAATTAGATTTTGAATATGTTCTGGTATTAAAGCAGAAATTCAGATGAATGAATGCTTCACTGACTAGGAAAAGGAGAGGCGTTTCCTACAGATATCATAGAATTTACAGTGCAGAAGGAGGCCATTCGGCCCATCGAGTCTGCACCGGCTCCTGGAAAGAGCACCCTACCCAAGGTAGCATGATTGGCTAAACTGCCAAAACTGATGGCAGTTGGGCACCAATCAGTGTTCGTTCTGGATTAATGATATCTTCTACCTTCCTCTTTCTCCCAGACATTCTCTGTCCCTCCAGCTCTCTTTGTCTCAGGGTCTGCTCGCTCTGTCGCTCTGTCTTTATATCTCTGTTTCCCCTTTCTCTGTTTCTGACCCTCTCTCTCACAAGTCCTCCGCTTGTTTCTCTTTCTCTCGTTTTCCTGAAGTTCAGACTATAGAATATCCAATTCGACCAAGTTTGCACGGAGATCACCAAAGTGTTCAATTAATAGGAGCAGCTAAATCAGGTAAAATATAATATCTACAGCTGATGGGTAGGATTAAAATGGAAACACTTACGTGGAGATCAGAAAATAACACAGGATATTTGTGTGAGTCAGGCTTCATAGTGACATCTTTTTCGTGCTGGGATCTCATCGTGACCTCCGTGGTTTCATATTGTTTAAAATTAGTTTATTTAACCAATGTGACTGAGATATTACACTAAACAACGGGAATCGCCAGGATTTAAAATAAAGTTGGAATTATCTCCGTGTATAGGTTTATCTTCATTGAAATAAATCGGAATAATAGCAATATAAACGAAAAGTAATGCCACATCACCACGCAACGGGCAGTACGGTAGCACAAGTGGCTAGCACTGCGGCTTCACAGCGCCAGGGTCGCAGGTTCGATTCCCTGCTGGGTACTGTCTGTGCGGAGTCTGCACATTCTCCCCGTGTATGCGTGGGTTTCCTCCGGGTGCTCCGGTTTCCTCCCACATTCCAAGGACGTGCAGGTTAGGTGGATTGGCTATGATAAGTTGCCCTTAGTGTCCAAAAAAGGTTAGGAGGGGTTATTGGGTTACGGGGATAGTGTGGAAGTGAGGGGTTAAGTTCGTTAAGTGGGTCGGTGCAGACTCGATGGCCGAATGGCCTCCTTCTGCACTGTATGTTCTATGCAACAGCATCTTTCAGTAATTTGAGAATTCGATGATTTTCCAGGAAAGGTCCACATACCTCGGATGGCCACCAGATGGAGCTCGCCTACGTTGTTTTTCTGTTTACTGCACTGGGCACATGACTGGCATCATGGTGGTTGTGATACTGCTCTAGTATTCCAGGGCGTGAAATGGCCCTTTCCTTATTGCACTTCACAAAGATTTACCTGAATAATTACCATTCTATCTCCCTCTGACTGAGGGTCAATAATACACTCCCAGTGTATGACAGCTCCTGTGTTGGCCCTAAACTCAATCGCTTTGCCGTCAATTGATCATCTTCCAACATATCATTCCTTTTCCTACACAAATGTGTGTATTTGATGATCAAACCAATCTAGTTACCCACCCTTTTAATCCCCCTGTCTATCTCTGTCCGAAAACCCTGTCAGGAGAAATGTTGAGTCGCCATTCCTGTCCCCCTTTAATCTTTTCTATATTAACTATTATTTCAGATTGCTAGGTTCCTATTCCGGCTCTCAGTTGGACTGTTTTCTTTGCTGTGCTCATGATAGTGAATTATATCCCATGACCACTGCCGAAACCTCCGTTCACAGGGCGACACGGTCTACAGTGATGAGCATTGTTTACTTCACAGCGCCAGGGTCCCGGGTTCGACTCCCACATCGACTACTGTTTGTGCAGAGTCTGCACATTCTCCCAGTGACTGCATGCGTTTCCTCTGGGTGCTCTGGTTTCCTCCCGAAAGACGTGCTTGTTAGGCGAATTAGACATTCTGAATACAGCCTCTGTGTACCCGAACAGGCGCCGTAGTGTGGCGTCCAGGGGCTTTTCACAGTAGCTTCATTGGAGTGTTCATATACACCTACTTGTGACAGTAACAAAGATTATTATTATTTTATTTTCTATCGTTGGATTCTTTTGATGACTAGACTGAGCCAATGATTATTTTCCTTCCATGACCATTTTTGATTGTTCCGCATCTGAATGTACCCTCCAGTTCCCACCCTCCTGCCAAATCAGTTGATCCCTTCCCAGTAGCACTCGCCAAACTCCCGACTGGAACCCACTTTCCCGCCACCTCTGAGTCAGTTCTGCCAGTCGGCCAGCACATCGTCAGGAATGTTGATGGAGGAGTCTGCAAAATGAGTGTGTGATTCAGTGAAAATTGTTAGTTTGGGACCTCGTGGTATTATCACTGGGAAAGGAAATCAGAAATCCCGGGTAGAATCTCACCATGGTGGGTGGTGGAATTTAAATTCATCAAGATGGTTGTTGTGAAAACCAGTTCTATCTGAGACTGCAGATCCACAGCAATGTGACTGACTCTTTTTTTGACAAATATTTCATTGGGATTTTTAACATTTAGTAACAAGATTTATACTCAACATGAGACAGAGCCATTGGCTGGAACACAAAAGAAGTAACCATGCAACAAAAAAAATCGTAAACATCTGTACAACAGGTTGTCACATTCTCTGTGACCCAGGTTCCTGTGCTCACGCTCCCTTATTTACATTTACATTAAAATTAAGTTGTGAACACCAATTATTTCAAATTTTGTCAGAGTGGTTTTTCGGGCAGTCATATTAAAATGTTATGTTGTTCATATTATATCAACCTGTTGGTGCTGCACATACAACTGAGCAGACATAAAGAATAGATCGTCGCTATTATTTAAAAGTGTCACCAGCACCTTCTTTTTCTGCGGATGTATTTTAAAATCGGTTTTAATTTATTCTGTAGAACTCTGACTTTCTTTACGTTCGCGATGATTAATCTAAACATCTATAGTGTACAGGTTTTGGATTTAAGGTGAGAGAGAATTCTCATCACTGCTTTCTTCTTGGAATGTGCCTCTCGTGGGTTGAAAGTGGTCGGAACAGAGCGCAGGGAGTGGCTTCAAAGTCTCTAAGTTAAGATGTAGGGACGGTTTTCATCAACAATAATTCAACACCGAAGGGACATGGGTAACATTGTTTAGAATTTTTTCTAGGATTTAAAAACAGTGGGGCAGATAAAGGAAATAAGACACCGGAAATTTTATTTCGGCTTGCCCTGCTTTACCATCCATTTCCACATCGTTGCATTTCGGAGTATTGTGGTCTCACGCGCGCCCTCTAGTGGGAAAGATGTTCGGCCGCGGATGGACAGGTTGCATTCTGTCTTCAATCTTTGACCTAATGTATAAATTGAGAATAACACGATATCCAGGTTTAGCGCTCCTGACTCAATATTCAGAGCAAAAACAACGATTTTATATCATCCAACTAAAGACTGCGTTAAGAAAAGTGAAAGCATTATGAGTAAAAGGTAGAGACTGACGATGAGAGGGTACGGGCAGGGGAAATATATTGAAAAGCAGCAGGTTAATTAAGGTTCCAGAGATGCATTTGTCAAGTATATTTTTATCATACACATGAGTTGTTGATATAATTTTCCTAGAGGACTTGGTCCGTTCTTAATGAGTCCTGTGTTCCTTTGCAATTATCTTAAATCTCTGTGAATCTCACGGTAGTTGTGAATTCTTGCTTTTGTTCACTCGTGCGGGAGCTAGCTGGAATGACATCGAATGGAACTGTCAGTGTGGGATTTAAGGGATGCGCTGTACCTCTGCAGCATTGCGGGACTCCGTCGTGGAGAAGTATGCAGCCGTGTGGCTATCAAGGCGAGGTAATTTTGGTAGATCTACTAAGCATGGGAATTAATCTCTCGTAAAAGTCGGGGCTCTGCTTTGTTATTGCTCCATAAGGTAAAAAAAAAAACACTGTAGATAATTCCCGTATTCTTACTGTACCAGAACACATAAGGTCTGTGATAGCTTGTTTGAAAAATGTTGTTAATGGCAATATTACTTTTCTCTTCAACCGTCTGTTCAGCTACCGGCTGCTCCAGTGAATCTTAATGGCTCCATTCTGACTTCGATAATAACAATATTTAACATTACATAAACATCACAATAATTTCGATATTAACAATGATTTGGGTCGCAGCCAGGGTTGGTGGTGCAGAGAATATATATTTCCTTGGGAACATATATATCAATAAGAACTATTACCAAAATGAGTCTCCTCACTGGAACGCTGATCGAGTCAATGCCCAACAGAGAAAGGCGACAACAATCTCTCCAATAAAACAGGGCAGGTAAGGCGCGTCAGAACAAGAACATCACAGGAAAGCTGAGGGCAGAATTGTTATATGTAGGATTTATCTGCAAGTAACTTAATAGAAAAATTATCTAATTGTCTCACTGTGAGGCGGGTAACTTAATCTTCATCCCATACTGCGGGCCACCAGGCTCGTATCAGGAGTGTCACTGTTAGTAAATTATGCAATGCTTAACGAAATCTTCATCTGTTTAGTGAATAGAAACCAGGTTCGAATAGAGTCAGAGTTTTACAGCGCAGAAAGTGACCCTACGGCCCATGGTGTCTGAGCATTAAGCACCTATCTATTCTCAACCCATTTTCCAGCGCTTGCTCCATAGCCTTGTATGTCATGTTGTTTCACGTGCTCACCTAAAAGATTCTTAAATGTTGTGAGAGTTTCCACCTATACCCGTTCAGACAGTGACATCCAGATTCTCACCAGCTCTGGCTGAAAATGGGTTCCCTCAAATCCCTTCTGATTCCCCTGCCTATTAACCTAATCGTTCCCCCTAGTTATTCACTCCTCTAATAAGTGGAACAGTGTCTTTCTATCTACCCTATCTATATTCCTCAAAATGTTGTAAACTTCAATCAGGTACGCCCCCCCCCCCCCCCCCGCCCCTCCCAGCCTTCCGTGCCCTAAGGAACACAACCGCAGCCGGGTCAGCCTCTTGATGGCGGAAACGCTCCATTCCAGGCAACAGCCTGGTGAATCTCTCTGAAACCTATCTCGAGCCACCACATCCTTCCTATGGTGCGGTGACCAGAACTGCACACAGTACTCTAGCTGTGGCCTAACGACAGTTTCATACCGCTGCATCATAGCTTCCCTGCTCGTATGTTCTATGCCTCAGCTAAGGAAGAGAAGTTACCCTTATGTCCTCTTAACCACGTTATCTCCCTGTTTTGCTGCCTTCGGGGGTCTATGGACATGTATCACAAGGTCCATCTGGTCCTCTATTGTGAGGATACACTACCTTTCATTGTGTATTCCCTTGTCTTGTTGGTCATCTCAAAATGCATCATTTCACACTTTTACGGGTTAAATTCAATTTCCACAATTTCACCCATCTGACCTGCCCGTCTATATCGTCTGGTAATCTCAAACTTGCCTTCTCGCTATTTATCACATCACCAGCTTTCCTGTCACCTGTGAACTTGCTGAGCACACCCACCACATTCACATCTAGATCATTAATGTGCACCACAGACAGCAAGTGACTCAGCACTGATCACTGCTGTTCATCACTGGATGCAGGCTTCCAGACACAAAATACTGAACAGTTGTGTTCGACTGGTTCTGAATTAATTTACAAGGTAGTAGGAAACGCTTTAAATGTTTATATTAGAGAGGGGAATGAATAAAGACACGTGCAGTCACCAAGAAAAGGACAGGGAAAGATGTTGAAAACTAAAAAGGCTAGTAATGGTATCACTGATCGATCGGCCAATCCATTATCAACGAAGCTGCATTATAAACTAGTGCAACGGCGCAACTGGACCACACCAGCTTGGTGACGTTTTAAGAATCTCCCTGTCACTCTCATTGTGGAAACTAAATTACCCGCTTGTGTGCGTGCTGAATCTGAACAGATTTAATTGTGAGTGAGAGTTTTTGTATGGAATCCGCTATATCTCTGCGGCAGATTGGGCTTCATGGCACAGAAATCCACATATTAGCTCGGTAATCTTGTTCTTCTGATCAACAGTAGAAGGAAATCGATCATTGAGATCACTCTTCCTCTACACAGTCACCCCAATAAGACGAAGCATGTAGCACGCGGTTTCCCTGGCTGCTGACGGTACCCGTGCACATAAGTGGCAGAATCGACTGTTGTCAAGATGCAGGTGAATATGGTATTATTGTTCTCTTTAACCGTATTTTTGCAGCATCTAGCAAAATGCATCAAGACTTTCTAGCTCCATTCTAACAAACATAAAAGTAATATTAAGAATCAGAGTCAGCCTCATGATAATCAATATAATAATCAACTCCGCCTTCACTATTGTTTTACCAACAATAACAGTTATGGCAGTCAGGAAGAGAATCGATTTCACTGGGAAGGAAATACTTAATTTTCACGCAGAAAGTGATGAGTGCTTGGTACGTGCTGCCACAGGATGTGGTGGAAGCAGGCATATTAGCAACATTTAAGAGGCATCTGGATGGGTACATGAATAGGGAGGAAATAGAGGGAAACGGAACTAGTAAGGGTAGAACGTTTTCTTTTCGTTCAAGCATCATGATTGGCACAGACCTGGAGGGCCGAAGGGCCGGCTCCTGTGCTGTACCTTTCTTTGTTTGTTTTGTTCATACGGTTAAATGAGGTTCGTTTTAATCAAGATGTAAACACAGACCTGCCAACGATTCGCTGAATCTTAAACACACATTCGTAGACAGGTTGCAGATAGGTAGATAGATAGGACTTCTGATCCGCACATATCCTACACCGGATTCAAAGTTAGCTGCTTCCATTGTAGTCTGGCGTCTGATCTGTAGTTATCATCTTGTATATTCTATAGTTCCTCCCATCAAAGAGCTCCCCCATCGTATTTGCCTGTTTACTGCAACGGGTGCGGTTACGGGTTCCTTTTTATTGCTATTATAATGTGGTTTAACACAGTTGAACAGATAGACATAAATTAATTTCGAATTTTGTTTAAATCGCAGTGGAGTGACTTATTTTGGCAAGTGTTGTGTTTTATTCAATTGATTATACCTTATTTCACATTTATTTAATATTTTAATATATTATTATTTATGTATTGTTTTTCCTCCCATTTTGAATTGCTGCGTCTACTATATGTTTTTTTCTTACCATATCCCTTTATTTCTCTCTCTGTTTATGTTGTTACCTGTTCGTTTGTCTCTCTTCGTTTCCTCGACTTTATTGTCTCCACATCACTTCACCGGGTCCCCTCACTGTACCTTGGATGGTGAATTAGTTAAAACAGGAGTTTGAGACGAATTTGATTTTCTGCTCTCTGAATTTGAATGCCACGCGAAGGAACGAAAACGTGACAGTGAAATTGAGAGAGAAAGAGACGACATACCGACAGAGAGAACCGATCGGCAGAGAGAGACAGACAGACACGGAGGGAAAGCTGGAGCCACGAAGGCAGCGTAAATGCTGAAGGAGTTCATTAGCCCAGGAGCAAGAACGATTCGAGCCCGACTCTCAGGTGTTTTGAGGGACCAGCCAATCCTACCCTTGGGAAACGCCCCTCAAAATCACATGGAATGAAGCCTGCAGCTGATTGGAGATTACTCTTTAATATCAGACTAGAACTGCAACGTATTTCAAACATGATCTTATTTCTTTCCAACTTTAAACCGGGCACCATGTTCTCCTCATATTGCTTTATGGTGATTCTCATCATCCTACCCAGTGAGTCAATATTTACTATAATATTCAATATCACACACGCATATGTTCCATATGTTATGTTCAGTCCCAGACGTTTGAAACATTATGTGTCTTGTTACAGGAACAAATGGCGAAGATGCAGTTTTCCAGGATCGATCTGAATTAAAGATTCTGGAAGGACAGAACGTAACACTGGATTGTAGATATTCGACAGCTGCTCTTCGAACTCTGTTCTGGTACATCCAGTATCCCGGAAAAGCTCCAAAATATTTAATGGCAATATATAGCTCTGGGGATGTAAGTAATTCTCCAAATTTACCAGCCAGGTTCTTGGCGGTTTTGCATAAAGAAAACACAACGGTTCCTTTAACTATCACCGGGGCCCTTCTCTCCGACTGCGCCGTGTATTTCTGTGCCATGCAGCCCACACTGCTGCAGAGATATAGCAGATGCCGTACAATAACCCCACAATGAGAGTTCCAGTTAGTGCCCACCAGAGGGCGGTCGCTCACCGATAAACATTCAACCTCCACAGTGAAAGCCAACGAGACTTTTCATAATTTTAGAGCAAGACAGGGCACCCAACAAAACCAGGCAAGGGCCACTTAGGGAATTAATGTAGTTGCTTTCAGCTCACAACTCTAATAAAAATGAGAGTCACAAATTAATTTCTGGTGTCACCTCGTTTTTTTTCTTTTGATGTTATTTTTGTGTCTGTCTGACTTATTGTGCAGCTTTTCCCCCATCTCCCCGTTAGTATACCGATCCTTTTGATCACGACCGCGCACAAACTCTATATGGAGAGCGTGTTTTAGTTGTCCGGGTTGTTTTAATCAAAAGATTGATATTTACAAGTTCGGAACATCGAGTGTTAAAACACACCCCATGCATCAATTTCCCTCAATGTTCATGGCCTTTTGGAGTGTCTTTTTATTTCTATAATATTTCCCACTGGCTTTCATAGCCCAGAGTTTCTGTCTTAAAGTATCGAAAGAAAGTTTTTCTTCTCACTCCTCCAACAGAACGAGCCCCCGAAAAGGACACGGCACCGTAGCCGAGCCCGAGCCCGATATGTTTCTGTTCACTTGCAGTCACTTCATTATTCATTCGTTTCACAACCGCACTGCGAGCAAATGGCAGTGAGCTGATAGAATCCTAAGGCCTTTCAGCAGATTATTGATGGTGGGATCAGAATCGGTGTCTTCAAATATTCAACCGTCCTTTGACAGAGCGGATAGCGAGCAGAATGTGACTTAGCATCGGGATATTGTGGGAATATTTCTTTTTTTTAAATTTAGGGTACCCAATTAATTTTTTCTAATTAAGGGGCAATTTAGCGTGTTCAATCGAACTACTTTGCACATCTTTGGGTTGTGGAGGCGGATCCCACGCAAACACGGGGAGAATGTGCAAACTCCACACGGAGAGTGACCCACAGCCGGGATTGAACCTGGGACCTCGGCGCCGTGAGACTGCAGTGCTACCACTGCGCCACCGTGCTGTCCCGGTGGGAATATTTCTGACAAGTAATTGTGGACTAAACACCTTCCGCATTTTCTCTAACTTCCAAAATAGGGTATGAATCAGAATATTAAACACCCGCCGGTCTGATAATTTCTTGTTTGAATATGGTTTTAGATCCAGGTCTTAGAGGCTCTGTTTGTCAGTTGCTGTCCTTAGATCTAAAGACAATTGTAGAAAGGAAAACTTAAAAAGGTATATGCAATATCAGCTTCATTAGCGCGCGACGTTGCACTGCGGAAATTCGGGGTGGGTTCATGAAAGTTTTGCCAAGCCAGATTTACCAGTAGAATTCGAGACCTCTACTCAATTCGCCAGTTTAAGCTTCAAGGGGTGGCAGCTGACTGACTGTGCCGTCTATTACTGTGTTCTGTCTGTGGGAAATGTGGTGGAAAGCAGTCTTCCCTCTGTGCGTCTACCTTACATAGAACATAGAACGATACAGTGCAGTACAGGCCCTTCGGCCCACGATGTTGCACCGACATGGGAAGTCAAAAAAACAAAAGCCATCTAACCTACACTATGCCATTATCATCCATATGCTTATCCAATAAACTTTTAAATGCCCTCAATGTTGGCGAGTTCACTACAGTTGCAGGTAGGGCATTCCACGGACTCACCACTCTTTGCGTAAAGAACCTACCTCTGACCTCTGTCCTATATCTATTACCCCTCAGTTTAAGGATATGTCCCCTCGTGCTAGCCATTTCCATCCGTGGGAGAAGGCTCGGACTGTCCACCCTATCTAACCCCCTGATCATTTTGTATGCCTCTACTAAGTCTCCTCTTAACCTTCTTCTCTCTAACGAAAACAACCTCAAGTCCATCAGCCTTTCCTCATAAGATTTTCCCTCCATACCAGGCAACATCCTGATAAATCTCCTCTGCACCTGTTCCAAAGCTTCCACATCCTTCCTATAATGAGGTGACCAGAACTGTATGCAATACTCCAAATGCGGCCGTACCAGAGTTTTGTACAGCTGCAACATGACCTCATGCCTCCGGAACTCAATCCCTCTACCAATAAAGGCCAATACTCCATAGGCCTTCTTCACAACCCTATCAACCTGGGTGGCAGCTTTCAGGGATCTATGCACATGGACACCGAGATCCCTCTGTTCATCCACACTTCCAAGAATTTTACCATTAGCCAAATATTCCGCATTCCTGTTATTCCTTCCAAAGTGAATCACCTCACACTTCTCTACATTAAACTCCATTTGCCACCTCTCAGCCCAGCTCTGCAGCTTATCTATGTCCCTCTGTAACCTGCAACATCCTTCCGCACTGTCGACAACACCACCGACTTTAGTGTCGTCTGCAAATTTACTCACCCACCCTTCTGCGCCCTCCTCTAGGTCATTTATAAAAATGACAAACAGCAACGGCCCCAGAACAGATCCTTGTGGTATGCCACTTGTAACTGAACTCCATTCTGAACATTTCCCATCAACCACCACCCTCTGTCTTCTTTCAGCTAGCCAATTTCTGATCCACATCTCTAAATCACCCTCAATCCCCAGCCTCCGTATTTTCTGCAATAGCCTACCGTGGGGAACCTTATCAAACGCTTTACTGAAATCCATATACACCACATCAACTGCTCTACCCTCGTCTACCTGTTCAGTCACCTTCTCAAAGAACTCGATAAGGTTTGTGAGGCATGACCTACCCTTCACAAAGCCATGCTGACTATCCCTAATCATATTATTCCTATCTAGATGATTATAAATCTTGTCTCTTATAATCCCCTCCAAGACTTTACCTACAACAGACATGAGGCCGTCTATAGTTGCCAGGGTTGTCTCTACTCCCCTTCTTGAACAAAGGAACCACATTTGCTATCCTATAGCCAATGATGACATAAAAATCAAAGCCAAAGGCTCAGCAATCTCTTCCCTGGCTTCCCAGAGAATCTTAGGATAAATCCCATCGGGCCCCGGGGACTTATCTATTTTCAGCCTGTCCAGAATTGCCAACACCTCTTCCCTACGTACCTCAATGCCATCTATTCTAATAGCCTGCGTCTCAGCATTCTCCTCCACAACATTATCTTTTTCCTGAGTGAATACTGACGAAAAATATTCATTTAGTATCTCGCCGATCTCTTCAGACTCCACACACAACTTCCCATCCCTGTCCTTGACTTGCCCTACTCTTACCCTAGTCATTCTTTTATTCCTGACATACCTATAGAAATCTTTTGGGTTTTCCTTGATCCTACCTGCCAAATACTTCTCATGTCCCCTCCTTGCTCGTCATAGCTCTCTCTTTAATCCTTCCTCGTTACCTTGTAACTATCAAGCACCCCAACTGAAACTTCACACCTCATCTTCACATAGGCCTCCTTCTTCCTCTTAACAAGAGATTCCACTTCTTTGGTAAACCACGGTTCCCTCGCTCCACGCCTTCCCCCCTGCCTGACCGGTACGTACTTATCAAGAACACGCAGTAGCTGTTCCTTGAACAAGCTCCACATATCCAGTGTGCCCAACAATTGCAGCCTACTTCTCCAACCTACCCCTCCCAAGTCATGTCTAATGGCATCATAATTGCCCTTCCCCCAGCTATAACTCTTGCCCTGCGGGGTATACTTATCCCTTTCCATCACTAACGTAAACGTCACCAAATTGTGGTCACTGTCCCCAAAGTGCTCACCTACCTCCAAATCTAACACCTGGCCTGGTTCATTACCCAAACCCAAATCCAATGTGGCCTCGCCTCTTGTTGGCCTGTCAACATATTGTTTCAGGTAACCCTCCTGCACACATTGTATAAAAAACGACCCATCTAATGTACTCGAACTATATCTATTCCAGTCAATATTTGGAAAGTTAAAGTCTCCCAAAATAACTACCCTGTTACTTTCGCTCTTATCCAGAATCATCTTCGCCATCCTTTCCTCTACATCCCTAGAACTATTTGGAGGCCTATAGAAAACTCCCAACAGGGTGACCTCTCCTTTCCTGTTTCTAACCTCAGCCCATACTACCTTGGAAGAAGAGTCCCCATCTAGCATCCTCTCCGCCACCGTAATACTGTTCTTGACTAGCAGCGTCACACCTCCCCCTCTTTTGCCTCCTTCTCTGAGCTTACTAAAACACCTAAACCCCGGAACCTGCAACAACCATTCCTGTCCCTGCTCTATCCATGTCTCCGAAATGGCCTCAACATCGAAGTCCCAGCTACCAACCCATGCTGCCAGTTCCCCTACCTTATTTCGTATACTCCTGGCATTGAAGTAGACACACTTCAAACCACCTACCTGAACACTGGCCCCCTCCTGCAAAGTCAAATCTGTGCTCCTGACCTTTATACTCTCAATCTCCCGTACCCTAAAACTACAATCCAGGTTCCCATGCCCCTGCTGCATTAGTTTAACCCCCCCCCCCCCCCAAAGAGCACTAACAAATATCCCCCCTCAGGATATTTGTGCCCCTCAGGTTCAGATGTAGACCATCCTGTCTGTAGAGGTCCCACCTTCCCCAGAAAGAGCCCCAGTTATCCAGAAATCTGAATCCCTCCTGCCTGCACCATCCCTGTAGCCACTTGTTTAATTGCTCTCTCTCCCTATTCCTCATCTCATTATCACGTGGCACGGGCAACAACCCAGAGGTAACAACTCTGTTTGTTCTCGTTCTGAGCTTCCATCCTAGCTCCCTGAAAGCCTGCCTAACATCCTTGTCCCCTTTCCTACCTATGTCGTTAGGGCCAATGTGGACCACGACTTGGGGCTGCTCCCCCTCCTTAAGGACCCGGAAAACACGATCCAAGACATCACCTGGGAGGCAACATACCAAACGTGCGTCTCTCTCGCTCCCACAAAATCTCCTATCTGTGCCCCTGACTATCGAGTCCCCAATTACTAATGCTCTGCTCCTCTCCCCCTTCCCTTCTGAGCAACAGGGACAGACTCCGTGCCAGAGGCCAGTACCCCATGGCTTACCCCTGGTAAGTCGTCCCCCCCACAAGTATCCAAAGCGGTATCCTTGTTACTCAGGGGAACGACCGCAGGGGGTCCCTGCACTGACTGCTTCTTCCCAGTCCCTCTTACAGTTACCCATCTATCTCCAATCTTTGGTGTAACTAATTCCCTGAAGCTGCTATCTATGACCCCCTCTGCCTCCCGAATGATCCGAAATTCATCCAACTCCAGCTCCTGTTCCCTAACTCGGTCTTGGAGGAGCTGGTGTTGGCTGCCCTTCCTGCAGGTAAAATCAGCAGGGACACTAACGGCATCCCTCACCTCAAACATCCTGCAGGAGGAACATTGCACTCCCTTCCCTGCCATCCCTCTAACTTCCGACCAAGATCTGATTAATAAATATTTTTTTTTTAAAATAATAATGTAAATATGGCACTTACCTCACACCAATGGGTCTTATTATTAGGTTAGAGGAGGAGGGCGGGTGGGAGACACTACACCTGTAGTGTCTCGGGTTTCCTCTCCACCAGAATGTATTGGTGGGGGGGCTTCCCAGAAGTCCGCGGGTCGAACTTCCGGTTCCGGGTCGAACTTCCGGTTCCAGCCTTATATATAAAAAATAACACAGAAAAGAAGAACAGAAACGGGACCAGGTAAGTGTTTTTAAAGCCAATACTCACCTCCCGACAGGCCCCTGCACGCCTCTCCCGCCGGCAGTAGCTCAGTCTCCTGTCTGTTTGGGGGTTCTACAGAACCTCGGGCAGATTCACCCGTAACATGAGCAGCGCTGTCAGCCTCTCAAACCCAATACTGCCAAGAAACCAATCTCATTTTGAATGAAAACGTCAAGATACCGGTCCCAGAAGCGGTTGAAAAGACAAACAAAATAGAAACTTCAAAATGACAGGCAGTTGCAGCACGAAATAAACATCTGGGTTAATTATCCGTTCCTGCGCCTTTTCTTTCTTTATTCCTTTCAAAAACAGGGTTTAATGTTAGGAGCAGCTCCACGGAACAGGGAGCTCTGACGTCACGAAGAAGTGGCAGACTGACGTCACAAAGAGTACAGGTTGACGTCACAGAGGCTGTAGTCTGACTTTCCTCAGGCGGAAGCACCGACGCATGCGCACTCTCCTGCTTGTGGCGGAACAGCAATGCTGAAGCTCGCTCATCCCTTCACTTTGTTGTTCACATTCCCAGGGACACTTTTTTGGCCTCTACAGTGTATCTGGTGTAGGGCTCAGTTTGATGCTCAACAGGGTTGCCTTCTCTGGCAATGCCATTCAGTTTGCGTTCTGCTGACAGCTATTTTACAAATTGGTTTTGACCTGAGGTGTGTATCTGAGCTTCACTCCGATTCAGTGAGAGGGGAAGAGATGCCTTGCCTATTTTTCTACGGGCTGAATGCACCTCAGCGCACAGAGATACACGGCAGAGTCAGGGACAGAAGCCCAACTAATATTTAAAGAAACTGTTTCCTTGTCCTGGTCGAAATCAGCAATAAAAACGCTCTTGGAATTCTGGAGAACTAGCGCCCTGCCCCTTGCCATACCTCCTCAGTAAGTATCGCGGAGTTTCTGCAGGATAGCGAATGTACCAAAGAGGTAGGGATAGCTATCCGATGGATCGTAATTGCAGTTTTGTGTTACGGTCTGTCCTTCCTGAATCATCTATGGGACATTGAATCCGTTCCACTAATTCTGAAACAAAGACCAACCTGTGCAAGACAGCAGAGTAAATGCAAACAATGGAACATGGAAACGCCTCAACAATCCACTCACCGGGCAGCACGACCATGGTTACCGGGAAAGGACATAGGAGAAATCAGAATGTTTTAAATATTCCGGATGTTAGAGACTGACATTAAACAGTGAACACAGAAATGGGAATGCTTCGCTTATTGTGAATCTGAGGGACAGCTGCCGAAGAAGAGGATTGGCTGCTCTCTCAGAAATGGGACTAATGACGAACCAATCAGTGATGCTGGTGCCCTATTACTGCATGAACACTCAAAGCTCTTTCCGTGCTAATCCGCTTGAGGCTGTCGCTCTGTCGATGCACACCAGACGCACACGCAAACGCTTTCATACAAGCAGAGGCTCACACTTACAGTTAAACATATGTAACCGCTCCCCAGTGTGGCTAAACCTATTTCGGTATCTTTCTCTTTCTTGACCTTCTGCTTCGAGTTTTGCTTTACATCTTTCTCTCTCTCACTGTCCCCCTAGCTCTCCTTCCATGTGCTTGTCTCTCTCTCACTGCCCCCCTAGCTCTCCTTCCATGTGCCTGTCTCTCTCTCTCACTGCCCCCTAGCTCTCGTTCCATGTGCTTGTCTCGCTCTCTCCCTGCCCCCTAGCTCTCCTTCCATGTGCTTGTCTCGCTCTCTCCCTGCACCATCCATTTATTGTCAGTATCACTTTCTACTTTGCTCACTCTTTTCCCCTCTCTCATCCCATCTCTTGTAATATTTGACGAGGTTGAAAGTGAAGCAATTCCTGGTATTGATATGACCCATTAATAATTCCAAACTTAATAACGTGAGAAATATTATGCGCATGATCAGAATTTAAAAATGTGCACACAATGGCTTGATTAGTTGAAGTAATTTACATACATTGAAAATGTTTGCTGTAAAAAATATTTACCAAATTATCTAGCAGCACCGTCTTGCATCAAGTTTTGGTAAAATAAGCTTAACTGCAGACGCCGGGAATCAGACGTGGATGCATACAAATTAACACTTCCAGACGCATACGCCTAAAAGGAAGGCAATAACGAACACATGCACGCACGCATGTACAAAACACACACAAGCACACACATACTCAAACAGACACATACATTCCCTCACACAAACATAAACACACATGCACACATACACACACATTCACACACACACAAAGCAAGCATTGGTAGACAGACCATTATTGTAATCGAGTGATAGCTTTCGATATACATTTCAAAGCAAATTACACAGTTATTAATAAGGCATGACTGAATGCAGATAATTCTTTAATTGGATCCAGCAGTTTGTCAGAAACATTGGCAAATGGTCCCAAACCAGTCGAAAAATTCCTGAGGATTATGCGAGAATCTGAATTCAGGGAATGTCTTTCCTCACTTCCCGTCATGGACACTATTTCAAGGTGGATATTTTCAACTGTCCCTCATTGAAAAAAAACGAGGTTGTTTTTGATCTCCACGGAAGCTTTAGATTTCCAAGCGAGTTCCCGTTTCTGAAGAACAGGCAGGAAATTAGACCTCCGGCCGCAATCTGATCAACTGTGATCTTACTGAAGGTTCGAAGGGTCAACTGATCTGCGCCCGATGCTATTTCTTATATCGTTATTTTCATATAATTTAGAGAGGACCAAGATATGCTTAACAAACAAGTATCTCAGGTTTCTTAGGCAGAATATCAATGTCATCGTGTTTTTAAGACAAGGGCATATACATTCCCCTTTAGGGGTTAGTCTATCGCGTGGAAGGAGTGATGAAAAAAGCCTATGTTGTTGTGTTGCTATTTCCGGAGTTTCTGAGGAGAAGAGTTTCTCACTGGCCATACTAACTGTCTACGGTCTAAATAGGAGGGGTAATAGGAAGGCAGTGGCCCCGTGAGGTAACTGAAGAGGAAATTGTGGTAAATTACAAAAATAGAAATGAAATACGGAG
This sequence comes from Scyliorhinus torazame, assembly GCF_047496885.1. Lineage (NCBI taxonomy): Eukaryota > Metazoa > Chordata > Chondrichthyes > Carcharhiniformes > Scyliorhinidae > Scyliorhinus > Scyliorhinus torazame. Next base: position 67,740,981 of record NC_092711.1, read on the forward strand.
TGCCCCACGGGTTTGAGGAAAATGGGATTATTGGACAAACAAGTAGAATCAGTGATATTTGGGTGGAAAGATCAGTCAGGGGATAATGGAGTTTTAAAGTCAGGGAGTTTCTGAGAAGTCAGATCATGTTGAGGAGTGGAAGCAGGATGGTCATGAATTAGTCCCTCTTCAGTGGAGGAAGTGATCAGCTGCAGCAGAAATATACACTCCCCGACCACTGCATTGCTGACCCATCCGATGCCACGAATGGGTCATGAGCAGCAATGTTTCCAACAGCACAATCGTTTCAGAATGAAAATGAGAACAGCAAACGGAAGCTGCTCCCCGAGACACCGCAGATTCAAAACTAGTCAGATTGTGCGGCTGGTATCAGCTGCAGGCGGGTTTGCCGGAGCGGAAATAGCTACGGTTGAATCTCTAGAGGCATGTGACCATCCTGCACCTGCTCACTTTTCAAGTGAGTGAGAACAATTAGGGGGGACTGGCATGCATCGCCCAGAAGTATCCAAAATTAGGGAACGGAATGAACAATACGCTTACCGTGCAGTGCCTATTTGAAAATGCTATCCCAATTGCCTTTCACACCCCACATTTTCCATATTGCTTTCCATTTTCAGATTATGACAATCCCCTTTTGAAATTTGCTATTGAATCTTCTTTCATTATTTTACGCGTCGTGTTCTAGATGTTAACAAATGGGATATTATGAATAAATACATTATTCTCTGTCGTATTTTTCCATGAAATCGGGATGATTTGTCTTTGGACCTGCTGCTAATGGGAACGATTACAGACGATCTACGCTTCGAAATGGCATATTTTTCAGCAAAACGATTGAGTCTTCCTTCTACCTCCTTTGTGACAGGTAAATGAAGCCAAAATTCTCTGGGTCTTTTGCATAAACGGCCCTCGTCCCTGGTAATCTTTAAATATCCTCACTTTCTCCAACGTCCTCACACTACTTCTCATTTGTCGTGCACCGGATTTGGAAAGAAACGGCCAGCAAAGATTTCATCGATTTAGCATCCCTTTCTGACATAAACATCAACAGCAGTAAAAACTGTTTCGCACCAGATCTAGTTTAGATTTCTGGGAAACATTTGTGTCTTCTTGTGTATTTCAATACCCCCTGAATCCATTCAGTGGCTGAATTGTAACAGGAGTAAAACTACTCCGGCACCAGAGGGCGCCACCTTCAAACATGGGAATGATGAACTTCCGTGACGGCACCGTCAAAACCAATAGGCGTCGTGGTCTGAGTGATGTCACAATGGGCTTTACCCCCTGCAGTGTGTGTGTGGAAAAATGAGCTGAACAGAGCCCGGTTTCCCTCTCTGCTTCTCAGTCTCTGCCTCAGTCCATTCCCATTCACTCAGAGATTCAGTCAGACATGTTTCTGCTAATACTGGCGGCGCTGTTGGACGGTTAGTAACGGATAATGTTCATAAAATCAGATTAGCAGGTTATAGATTGGAATTACATTTAATATAATTAACGATCAGAAATATCCACATGATGAGTAGAGTTGAGTTTCCACAAACTCACACATATACAAACAAATGTAGATGAATTATGTTTAGACTATTGATGTTTCATTTCTCTCCCTTCGCAGGCGGGCTCAGCGCAGATCCAGTAACTCAATCACCGGTGACAAAAACTGTGTCAGAAGGAGGTTCGGTGCGGCTGGATTGTGAATATACAGACTCCAGCATGGATTACATGCAATGGTATCAGAAGAAAGCGGCACAGCCACCAATCTGGATTATTACTAATGTATTTGCTCTGAAGGATGATGCAGTTTCAGGTCGATATCTGGCGGCTGCTGACAAGTCTAAACAGAACGGTTACCTCAATATCAGCGCCCTCAGTGTGGATGACGGGGCGGTCTATTACTGTGCAGTGAGGCACAGCGTTAGAAAGCAGCTCGAGCACCGTACAAAAACCTCAGCGAGTATTTACAGCTCCACTAAGTCTGCTTTGCTGCCGCTGTCTGCGGAAATTGTTGGATTCTGGAGTCATGAACAGTCAGGTGTATGTATCATACAGTTAGATTAGTGTCCCCGCTCTTCTCCGGGTGAACAGAGGAGCGATTTGGGGAATCACGAGTCTCATCTCCATGGCGCGATGTAGATGGTAAATTAAAACGTGGAAAGCCCGCGGACCAGCGGGGGAATGAAAGCTCTCAGATGTGGAAATTATGTAGCCGGAAATTATAGTTTGGTCTTCCAGACCCGTTAACTCAGATGAGCCCAAGGCCGCTGAGTCTGTTCCGTCCGTTCCTGTAACAAAACAGAGAGTATCAAACTCTGCTGTTGCATTTAACACATGAAATTCTTCATTTAACACAAGAATTTCAACAAGGACTCACGGGCAACCCGATTATTATTATTATGTTGGATCATGGGGTCTGCTTTAGGCTTCAGTAGAAATTCGATTTTTCGATCGAAAACACATCTCTTGCCTGCTGCGAGGGAGTCGGCCAGATACGGGACTTGCTTCAGAGGGGTGTGGTTCACGGTGAGGGCCATAAAACTTGCGGCGCTCGGATGAATCCACAAGTCATGAACGTCCGAGACCGCCACAGCCTTGTTCTTGTATGGTCCTTACAGATTGTTGCTGCACTGTCACGGGGGCCAATGTTTCTGACGTTGTCTTGCACCCGAGTGTCCCTGGCAATCAGAGGATTGATCTTCCCTGCTGAGCTGAACAGGGCCTGTTCTGATCGTCAGTAACCCGCTCCTGCTGCTACATTGAGCTGTCTACACTACTGTACATCCGTCCTCTTCCTGTGGTCAGAAAGCTCAACTGTGCTGTATCTCGGTCGGTAACTTATGTACAGGGATTTATCTGGAAGTGAGTCATATTACGATCATTTATACCTTTCTGCTGCGCAGATTTTCTCCAATCAGATGAAACATGAGCCATGCAGGCTGCCCGGATGCTGACTGTATCTGTCAGGATCTATTGTATCCACTGTGAGCTGTTGTGTGACGTCACTGTCCTCTTCAACTCTTATCTCAGCCTCCCCGCTGATCCCCTGGGTCCTGGTGGCTCCAGTCTGACAGAAACCAACAGCAAAAATAAAACCAAATTCAACATCAGCCTCATATTGACCAACATAACGGCCACCCCATCATCATCATCATTATTTAATTAACAATAATATCAGGTTACACCGTGGAGGAGTTTTCGCGAGGAGAGATGGTGATGAGGAGAGCTGAGGGGCGGTTTCTCAAGTTCCAGAATTAGTTGCTCTCAGGAAATTATCTGTCCGAGCAGAAAAAACAGACTCAGGTCCCACTGCACGGCTGATCAAACCAATGACAGGAATCGAGAAGCGACAGCAATTTCTAGAATATCACAATGGTGTTAGAGTGAGATCAACAATCGGAAACTGTGACCGGGGACACCACAGACTCTAAACTAGTCGGGTTGTTATCAGGAGCAGGCACGACAGATGGAGCGGAAATAGCTACGGTTCAATCTCTAAAGTTATGTGACCATCCTGCACCTGCTCACTGCTCAGCTGAATGAGAACTATTAGTGGCGGACTGGCATGAATCGCCCAGAGTTATAGACAATTAGGGAACGGAATGAGCATTGCACTTACCGTGCACGTGCCTATTTGAAAATGCTTTCCCAATCGTCTTTCGCACCCCAAATCTTCCATCTTGTTTTCCCTTTTCACATTATGACAATCCCCTTTTGAAATTTCCCATTGAATCTTCTTCTGTCATCATTTTACGCGTCCTGTTCGAGATGTTAACAAATCGGAATGCTATGAATAAATACATTATTCTCTATCATATTTTTCCACGAAATCGGGATGATTTGCCATTGGAACTGCTGCTAATGGGAACAATTACAGACGATCTACGCCATCGAAAAGGCATATTTTTCAGCAAATGGATTGAGTCTGATTTGTTATGTTGTAGGTGTAACATAAGCGTCTTCCTTGTGGTGCATTTGACAAAGGAAGGTTCAGACGTGGAGATAACTTCAACACGTTTATTAAACTATTTAGACTTGTATTACTCGGGTTTGACACTCCTGCTAATCCTACTATAGCGACCCAGACTGACTAACCAGCTGCTGCAATCCACGTGGTGGGTGTAATATTGAATCAACTCTGTGTCTGTTCTCACTGACTGTCTCCACTGGAAAGAGGCAGATCATGTGTGTGGTGTCCATAAGACATAGGAGTGGAAGTAAGGCCATTCAGCCCATCGAGTCCACTCCACCATTCAATCATGGCTGATTTCAACTCCATTTACCCGCTCTCTCTCCATAGCCCTTAATTCCTCGAGAAATCAAGAATTTATCAACTTCTGTCTTAAAGACACTCAACGTCCCGGCCTCCACCGCCCTCTGTGGTAATGAATTCCACAGATCCACCACTCTCTGGCTGAAGAAATTTCTCCTCATCTCTGTTCTAAAGTGACTCCCTTTTATTCTAAGGCTGTGCCCCCGGGTCCTAGTCTCCCCTGCTAATGGAAACAACTTCCCTACACCCACCCTATCTAAGCCATTCATTATCTTATAAGTTTCTATTAGATCTCCCCTCAACCTCCTAAACTCCAATGAATATAATCCCAGGATCCTCAGATGTTCATCGTATGTTAGGCCTACCATTCCTGGGATCATCCGTGTGAATCTCCGCTGGACCCGCTCCAGTGCCAGTATATTCGTCCTGAGGTGTGGGGCCCAAAATTGCTCACAGTATTCTAAATGGGGCCTAACTAATGCTTTATAAAGCTTCAGAAGTACATCCCTGCTTTTATATTCCAAGCCTCTTGAGATAAATGACAACATTGCATTTGCTTTCTTAATTACGGACTCAACCTGCAAGTTTACCTTTAGAGAATCCTGGACTAGGACTCCCAAGTCCCTTTGCACTTCAGCATTATGAATTTTGTCACCGTTTAGAAAATAGTCCATGCCTCTATTCTTTTTTCCAAAGTGCAAGACCTCGCACTTGCCCACGTTGAATTTCATCAGCCATTTCTTGGACCACTCTCCTAAACTGTCTAAATCTTTCTGCAGCCTCCCCACCTCCTCCATACTACCTGCCCCTCCACCTATCTTTGTATCATCGGCAAACTTAGCCAGAATGCCCCCAGTCCCGTCATCTAGATCGTTAATATATAAAGAGAACAGCTGTGGCCCCAACACTGAACCCTGCGGGACACCACTCATCACCGGTTGCCATTCCGGAAAAGAACCTTTTATCCCAACTCTCTGCCTTTTGCCTGACAGCCAATCATCAATCCATGTTAGTACCTTGCCTCGAATACCATGGGCCCTTATTTTACTCAGCAGTCTCCTGTGAGGTAACTTATCAAAGGCCTTTTGGAAGTCAAGATAGATAACATCCATTGGCTCTCCTTGGTCTAACCTATTTGTTATCTCTTCAAAGAACTCTAACAGGTTTGTCAGGCACGGCCTCCCCTTACTAAATCCATGCTGACTTGTCCTAATCCGACCCTGCACTTCCAAGAATTTAGAAATCTCATCCTTAATAATGGATTCTAGAATCTTGCCAACAACCGAGGTTAGGCTAATTGGCCTACAATTTTCCATCTTTTTCCTTGTTCCCTTCTTGAACAGGGGGGTTACAACAGCGATTTTCCAATCCTCTGGGACTTTCCCTGGCTCCAGTGACTTTTGAAAGATCATAACTAACGCCTCCACTATTTCTTCAGCTATCTCCTTCAGAACTCTAGGATGTAGTCCATCTGGGCCCGGGGATTTATCAATTTTTAGACCTCTTAGTTTCTCTAGCACTTTCTCCTTTGTGATGGATACCATATTCACCTCTGCCCCCTGACTCTCCGGAATTGTTGGGATATTACTCATGTCTTCTACTGTGAAGACTGACGCAAAGTACTTATTCAGTTCCTCAGCTATTTCCTTGTCTCCCATCACAAAATTACCAGCGTCATTTTGGAGCGGCCCAATGTCAACTTTTGCCTCCCGTTTGTTTTTAATGTATTTAAAGAAACTTTTACTATCATTCCTAATGTTACTGGCTAGCCTACCTTCAAATTTGATCCTCTCTTTCCTTATTTCTCTCTTTGTTATCCTCAGTTTGTTTTTGTAGTCTTACCAATCTTCTGACTTCCCACTACTCTTTGCCACATTATAGGCTTTCTCTTTTGTTTTGATGCATTCCCGAACTTCCTTTGTCAGCCATGGCTGCCTAATCCCCCCTCTGATAACCTTTCTTTTCTTTGGGGTGAACCTCTGTACTGTGTCCTCAATTACTCCCAGAAACTCCTGCCATTGCTGTTCTACTGTCTTTCCCACTAGGCTCTGCTCCCAGTTGATTTTCGTCAGTTCCTCCCTCATGCCCCTGTAGTTACCTTTATTTAACTGTAACACCTTTACATCTGATTCTACCTTCTTTCTTTCAAATTGGAGATTGAATTCGACCATATTATGATCACTGCCTCCAGAGTGTTCCCTTACTTTAAGATCTTTAATCAAGTCTGGCTCATTACATAACACTAAGTCCAGAATGGCCTGTTCCCTCGTGGGCTCCATCACAAGCTGTTCCAAAAAGCCCTCCTGTAAGCATTCAATGAATTCCCTTTCCTTGGGTCCACTGGCAGCATTATTTACCCAGTCCACCTGCATGTTGAAGTCCCCCATGATCACTGTGACCTTGCCTTTCTGACATGCACTTTCTATTTCGTGGTGCATTTTGTGTCCCCGGTCCTGACCACTGTTAGGAGGCCTGTACATAACTCCCATTATGGTTTTTTTGCCTTTGTGGTTCCTCAACTCTACCCACACAGACCCCACATCATCTGACCCTCTGTCGTTTAGTGCTATTGATTTAATTTCATTCCTAATTAACATGGCAACCCCGCCCCCTCTGCCCACCTCTCTGTCTTTTCAATAGGTTGTGAATCCCTGGATGTTTAAATGCCAGTCCTGAACCCCTGCAACCATGTCCTTTATATATGGGTTGGTGTAATGCCCCCCTGTGGTTGTGTCACCTCCTTGTGTATCGTGAATGCCCATTAGTCATGTCCCATCTACTTGATCTATTGGTTGAGTGTGTTTGTGTGATGTTTCTGGTGCTCCCTCTAGTGTCTAGTTAGCCTACATGCATTTACATTGATGCACATCACCACAGAGTCTTCCTTCTACCTCCTTTGTGACAGACAAATTAAGCCAAAGTTTTCTGGGTCTTTTGCATAAACGGCCCTCGTCCCTGGCAACATTTACATATACAACATCAGCACTTTCTCCAACGTCCTAACACTACTTCTCATTTGTCGTGCAGGACTTGGAAAGTAACGGCCAGCAAAGAATAATCGATTTAATATCCCTTTCTGACATAAACATCAACAGTAGTCAAAATTGTCTCGTAGCAGATCCAGTTTAGATTTCTGGGAAACATTAGTGTCTTCTTGTGTATTTCAATACGCCCTGAATCCATTCACTGGCTGCATTCCAACAGGAATGAAACTACTCCGGCACCAGAGGGCGCCACCTTCAACCATGGGGATGATGAAGTTCCGTGATGGAACCGCCAAAACCAATGGGCGTCGTGGCCTGAGTGATGTCACAATAGGCATAGCCTCCTGCAGGATGTGGGTGGAACAATGAGCTGAACACAGCACCCCCCGCCCCCCCTCCTCTCAATCTCTCCCTCATCCCATTCCCATTCACTCAGATAGATTCAGCCAGACATGTTTTTGTTAATACTGGCAGCGCTGTTGGACGGTGAGTAATGGACAATGTTCATAATGTCAGATTAGCAGGTTATTTCGTAGAATGTACAATGCAGAAGGATTCCATTCAACCCATTGAGTCTGCACCAGCCAAACACACGCCTCCACCCGATCCCTGTAACCCAGTAACCGCACCTTACCTTTTTGGACACTAAGGGCAAATTAGCATGGCCACATCTTTTGACTGTGGGAGGAAACCGGAGCACTCGGAGGAAACCCACGCAGACACGGGGAGAATGTGCAGACTCCGCACAGACAGTGACCCAGCAGGAAATCGAACCTGGGACCCTGGAGCTGTGAAGTGACTGTGCTAACCACTGTGCTACCATGCCGCCCAAATTATAGATTGTAATAACATTTAATATAATTGACGATCAGAAATATCCACATGATGAGTAGAGTTGAGTTTCCACAAATTCACACATATACAAACAAATTGGATCAATTATGTTTAAACTATTGATATTTCATTTATCTCCCTTTACAGGCGGTCTGAGCGCAGATCCAGTAACTCAATCACCGATGACAAAACCCGTGTCAGAAGGGGGTTCAGTGCGGCTGGATTGTGAATATACAGACTCCAGTATGCAGTACATGCAATGGTATCAGCAACAAGCGGCACATCCACCAATCTGGATTATTAGAAAATTCGTAGCTCTGAAGGAAGATGCAGTTTCAGTTCGATATCTGGCGGCTGCTGACAAATCCAAACAGAACGGTTACCTCAATATCAGCGCCCTCAGTGTGCAGGACGGCGCTGTCTATTACTGTGCAGTGAGGCACAGCGTTAGATAGCAGCTCGAGCACCGTACAAAAACCTCAGCTAGTCTGTACAGCTCCAGTAAACCTGCTTTCCCTTTTCCACGTCAACATGACAACACGTCATTGATGACGATGAACATCTTGCCAAGGTCATCCCCACACCCCCACTACTTGCCTTCAAACAACCGCGCAACCTCAAACAAACCATTGTTTGCAGCAAACTACCCAGTCTTCAGAACAGTGACCACGACACCACACAACCCTGCCATGGCAATCTCTGCAAGACGTGCCAGATCATCGACATGGATACCACTACTACACGTGGGAACACCACCCACCAGGTACGCGGTACATACTCGTGCGACTCGGCCAACGTTGTCTACCTCATACGCTGCAGGAAAGGAAGTCCCGAAGCATGGTACATTGGCGAGACCATGCAGACGCTGCGACAATGAATGAACGGACATCGCGCAACAATCACCAGGCAGGAATGTTCCCTTCCAGTCGGGGAACACTTCAGCAGTCAAGGGCATTCAGCCTCTGATCTCCGGTTAAGCGTTCTCCAAGGCGGCCTTCAGGACGCGCGACAACAACGCAGAATCGCCGAGCAGAAACTTATAGCCAAGTTCCACACACATGAGTGCGGCCTCAACCGGGACCTGGGATTCATGTCGCATTACATTCATCCCCCAGCATCTGGCCTGCAAAATCCTACCAACTGTCCTGGCTTGATACAATTCACGCCTCTTTAACCTGGGGTTACCCCATCTCTGGATCTGTAAAGATTTAATCACCTGCTAATGGTCGCATTCCAAGCATTGTTTGGCATCTTTGAATTTGTCTATATATGTAGTTCTGGAACATACCACTTCATTCACCTGAGGAAGGAGCAGCGCTCCGAAAGCTAGTGACATCGAAACAAACCTGTTGGACTTTAACCTGGTGCTGTAAGACTTCGTACTGTCCTTTCTCAAGTAAGGAGACCAAAACTGAACACAATACTCCAGATGTGGCCTCACTAACACCTTATACAATTGCAGCAGAACCTCCCTAGTCTTAAACTCCATCCCTCTAGCAATGAAGGACCAAATTCCATTTGCCTTCTTAATCACCTGTTGCACCTGTAAACCAACTTTTTGCGACTCATGCACTAGCACACCCAGGTCTCTCTGCACAGCAGCATGTTTTAATATTTTATCATTTAAATAATAATCCCTTTTGCTGTTATTCCTACCAAAATGGATAACCTCACATTTGTCAACATTGTATTCCATCTGCCAGACCCTAGCCCATTCACTTAGCCTATCCAAATCCCTCTGCAGACTTCCAGTATCCTCTGCACTTTTTGCTTTACCACTTATCTTAGTGTCGTCTGCAAACTTGGACACATTGCCCTTGGTCCCCAACTCCAAATCATCTATGTAAATTGTGACCAGTTGTGGGCCCAACACTGATCCCTGAGGGACACCACTAGCTACTGATTGCCAACCAGAGAAACACCCATTAATCCCCACTCTTAGCTTTCTATTAATTAACCAATCCTCTATCCATGCTACTACTTTCCCCTTAATGCCATGCATCTTTATCTTATGCAACAAGATGAGATCAGCCATGGTCGTATTAAGCGGTGGCGTCGGCTCGAGAGGCTAAATTGCCTACTCCTCATTCTTATGTTCTGAGAAAAAAACTACTCAGCATGTTTTCACCATTCAGCTCTTGGTCTGTAGCCCAGGAGGTAACAGCATGCCAGGCACAAATATGGTGTTCATGATCAACGTGGGGATTTCTTGATTAATGTGCAGATCAGGGGTTATGGGGATGAGGAACATATCAGCCATCATCGAATGACGGAGCAGACTCGATGGGCCAAATGGCCTAATTCTGTTCCGATATCTTATGAATTACGAACTATCTAAATCCCTCATAACTTAGTAAACCCCGGCAGCGCATCGCCACCCCCACCCCCACCACTACCCAGAGGCATGAGTTAGCTCTGTAATTGCAGCTATCAATTGAACTGTAGCTGAGGTGGAGTTTGCGTGAATAGTTGCAGGAGCACTCACCGCCAGAGGGCAGTGCGAATCGGTTCGAAATTCTGAATGTGGGCGGCCCTGTGTGAACGCAGTGGCAGTGTGAGCCGCTGCTCGTTTAAAACCTCAAGCGGGTAAAGCCCAAGATACGGCTTCTTTTTCTTCATTTCGACTGGAGGAAGCCTCTGAGTTGCATCTGAACTGGGTCTTTGGCTCATTTTTCGTTCATATTAACTTAATCTACGTTTCCTGGTGCCAATCTGAACATACAGGAGAATTGCTTCCGCCGACATTTCAGGTGATTTGATAATGGTCCGAGTTTACAGAGTCTCTTTGCTGTTTTTCACTCTGATCTACACCGCTGTGACTGCAGAAGATGAGCTGCTGCAGCTCCCTCGGCGGATGGGTGTTAATGAAGCGGGAATTGTGTCCATGAACTGCACCAGCACCGTTGTGATGAACATGCTGCGTTGGTACAGGCAGCAGCCGAATCAGCCACCCCAGCATCTTGTGCTGGCCACAAGAGAAACCGATCAACCCGCCAGGATCACTGCCTCAATCGGGGGAGAAAACAAACTCAGTGTCCTGACTGTGAGAGAAGCCCGAGTTACAGACACTGCCACCTATCTCTGCGCCGTGAGGCACAGTGTCACAAGTAGATGGAGAGCTCGTACAGAAACCTGCACTGAGTGGGAGCACTGCTCTACTGTGCTCGGAGAATCGGCATTGTGATTGGCGCAGTAATAATACAACTGCCTGGGAAATGAGAGCAAGAGCCAGAAAATATAACAGAGGAAGGATTAGAGATGAATGAAATGAAAACCGCTTATTGTCACAAGTAGGCTTCAAATTAAGTTACTGTGAAAAGCCCCTAGTCGCCACATTCCGGCGCCTGTTCGGGGAGGCTGGTACGGGAATTGAACCGTGCTGCTGGCCTGCCTTGGTCTGCTTTCAAAGCCAGCGATTTAGCCCTGTGCTAAACAGCCCCAGATGACGAATGTTAGAAACATAGACAAAGAGAAACGAGGAACAATCAGGCGAGCGAGATTGAGTGCGCAACAAAGGTAAAACTAAAATGTACAGGAATCGCAGAGAATATAAAATCAAAGCACTGTGGAAAAAGAAATGAGATAAAGTGAAAAGGAACAAGCATCATGCGTTGAAAGATGAGATCAAGTCATAATTGTAAATCATCCCAAATCAATTTATATTTTCTCTTCTTTAACACACCTCACATTTCCTTGATAATTAGACAGTTTAATCCTCTGAAAACGTTCTCTAATAACTGGTCCTTGGATATCGCTGCAGTAAATGAACTGTTTTCTCGTTGTTCTGCAAAATTCTTTCCGATCCCCCCCCCCCCCCCCCCGCCCCCCGTCCCAGCCTGCAGTGATTCCCGCGCCCCTCATTATAGCCTGTGAAATGTATTCGTTTTGTACCAACGGTGTCTAAACTAACAATATACTCTGAACAAATAGACAATGTGCACCGGCTGTGGTCAAAGTGACGCAGAAACGGAGAAAGAAGATTGAGAAAGGACTGCACATGAATTCAGACAGACAGGGAAGCTCACAAAAAGACTGAATGCGAGTGAACACAACATACTTTGATTTATGAAATTAATTTTCAGCATGGATCCTAGTTAGAAGTAATTAATATAATTATTCAGTTCCTGCTCAATTGTTTTTGTTTAGTGTTGTGTTTTGTTATTTTATTAATGGCTCTGAGACCCCCACAGGCTGTCGACTCGTTTCTGTCTATCAGTGCGAGCGCGCCCTCTGCTGATCAGTAACTGGAACTCTCAGTGTGGGTTTTTTGTACGAGAGCCCCTCGACCTGCAGCAGTGTGGGCTCCATGGCACAGAAATACACCGCGCTGTCGGATAGACGAGCACTGGCGGTAGTTAAAGTGACCGTTTTGTTTCCGCTGTGCCAAACAGCAGAAAATCTTTCTGGTAAATCTTCAGACGTATCTCCCGAGCTATATATAACGAATAAATAACTGAGTGCTTCTGCGGGAGACTGGATGTGCCAGAGCAGATTTCGAGAACCAGCTGCCGAGTAACTGCAGTCCAATGTGACGGTCTGTTCTTCCAGAACGGTTAATTCAGGGGGATTCTGGGACACTGCATATCTGCCATTGGTTCCTGCAACACATTACAGAATCTGTTAAATGTCTGTAAGAAAACCCTGGCGACAGACACTGACTATTAAAATACAGACTCACTGGGTAACAAGACCAAGAGGATAAGTGAAGAACATCGGGAGAACATGGTTCCTGCTTTGGAATTTCACAGAAGTCACAGCAGTTTTAAAGTATATGAACACTTATAGTCTAACATGAGAAAAGTAAATGCAGATCATGGGCAGGCTTCATTTATTGGGAAACTGAGGGGCGGTGTCCAATGGCATGATTGGCGGACTGTGCGCAGATCCAGTACCTCAGTCACCGGTGACAATATCCGCATCAGAAGAGGGTTCAGTGCGCTTCGATTGCGAATATACAGACTCGACTATGTACCACATGCTCTGGGAGCACAGCCGCCGAAATTGATCATCATTAACATATTGGCGATGAAGAAAGCGGAGATCTCAGGGCGATATCTGGCGGCTGCCAACAAGTCTAAATAAAATGGTTATCTCAATATAAACGCGCTCAGTGTGGAGGACGGGGTCTATTGCTGGACATTGAGTACAGTGTCACAAAGCAGCTAAACCACGTACAAAAACCTCAGAGTTTTTAAATTCCACTAATGTTGTGTTCCTGCCCTTGTCTGATTCTCCATGTCCTCGAACTTCTCCTGCCATTTCTTATGCAGCACCTCGTGCGCCTCCGCCTTCACCGCCAGGCCCAATATCTCGTCCTCATTCTCCGAGGCCTTCTGCCGAACCTCCCGGATCGCAGACCCTTTGGCCTTCTGGGTCTCGACCAGCTTGCCGATAGTAGCCTTCATCGGCTACAGCAGCTCTGCTTTCAATTCCATTAAGCAGTGCTTGAGAAACTCCTGCTGCTCTTGACCCCACTGCGCCTACGCTGCCTGGTCTCCACCCGCCGCCATCTTGGCTTTCCTCCCTCGCACTTTTCGCTGCACCAAAATTACTTTTTTCACCGCTCCACTCCTGGTCCAATCCATACAGTGCCGGGGAAATCGTACTGTCACCTTCCCACACTGGGAACCGTCGAACAAATGCCGCTGGGGCCCCTCAAAAGAGCCCAAAAGTCCGTTTCTGGCAGGAGCTGCCGAACGTGCGACTTAGCTCAGCATAGCCGCAACCGGAAGTCAACCTGTGTATTAGTCAGGTTGATGGTGCTGTCTACCTATTGGACAGGAAGTATTCCTGTATTAGTGTGTGTGTCTGTGGTTCTGTGTATGAGAATGTGGTTGTGTGTCTGCAGAATATCTGTGCTGCTTCTAATCAGCTGCAACACAAACTTCCTCTCTCTGAGCAAATGATGTTGGTTCACTGAGAATCCCATCCAGTGATTTGAAAAGTACCACTCAGAGATTCATAAAATTGTAGGAGGCCATTCGGCCCATCACTTCACCAACAACCCTTTGAAAGACCAATTTAACTAGGCCCAATCCCCTGCCCTATTCCTGCAACCCCACCCTAAGGGGCAATTTAGCATAGCCAATCCACCTAACCTGCACATCATTGAACTATGGACAGAAACCAGAGCACTCTGTTGGAGGAAACTCACGCAGATAAGGGGGGGGGGGAACAATTCAAGGAGACTGTCACCTCCAGCCACAGAGATCACCATCCCCCTGATGTGGGTCCAGTAAACTGTTCCCACCTGATCCAGGGTCATATGCCTTTTCTGTCTATTTAGCTGATGCATTATATCTAAACTGCTGCATCTTAATCAACTGCTTTATATTCACCTATGATTTCAACCCCCTTTTTGGATAATCTGTGACTCCCGGACACTTGTCCGTTAGAGTAGCGGAAGGTCTGAGAACTGAAATAATGCAGAGTAATGATGATGTGTATTTCTATCACCACTTTTCTTTGAAATCTCCCCCTAAACCAAAAAGAGTCAAAAAGGTTCTTTAAATGGTGTACAAGGAGTTTCACTCCTTAAGGCAGACTTAAGTAGGTGCTATTCGACTTCCGGGGGCGGCGATGACCAGCTAAGTCGCATGTTTCGGCAGCTCACGGTGGAACGGACTTTTGGGCTCTTTATAGGAGCCCCAACGGCAATTTTAACGGCTAAAAACGCTGTGCGGTAAACCAGAAGGGAATTCCCCCTGGATACGGATGGAAAAAGGAGGGGAAAGTGACCGGATTGCAGTGGATCCCTTAGAGCAGCGGCAAGGAAGGCAAGCAAAAACCAAGATGGCGTCGGAAGGTGGCAGTTTAACATGGGGCCCTGAACAACAAGAGTTCTTGAAATGCTGTGTGGAAGAACTCAAAAAGGAAATGAAGAAAGAGCTATTGGCCCCGATATTACAGGCGATCAAAGGGCTAAAGGATGAGCAAAAGACCCAGGAGCGGGAGCTTCGGGTCGTGAAGGCAAAGGCTGCCGAGAATGAGGACGACATACAGGGCCTGGTGGTGAAGACGGAGATGCACGAGGCACACCATAAACGATGTGTGGAAAGACTGGAGGTGCTGGGGAACAACGCGAGGAGGAATAACTTAAGGATTCTTGGTCTTCCTGAAGGTGCGGAGGGAGCGGACGTCGGGGCATATGCGAGCACGATGCTGCACTCGTTAATGGGAGCGGAGGCCCCGGCGGGCCCACTGGAGGTGGAGGGAGCATACCGAGTGATGGCGCGAGGACCGAGAGCAGGAGAAATTCCTAGAGCCAGAGTGGTGAGATTCCTCCGTTTTAAGGATAGAGAGATGGTCCTTAGATGGGCAAAGAAAACTCGGAGCAGTAAGTGGGAGAACGCGGTGATCCGCGTATACCAAGACTGGAGTGCGGAGGTGGCGAGAAGGAGGGCGAGCTTTAATCGGGCCAAGGCGGTGCTTCACAAAAAGAAGATAAAATTCGGGATGCTGCAACCGGCAAGACTGTGGGTCACATACCAAGGGAGGCACCACTACTTTGAGACGGCGGATGAGGCGTGGACTTTTATCATGGAAGAAAAATTGGAATGATCGGGTTATTAAAAAGAACGTTTGAAACAAAGTGGCGGGGCGAGTATGGGGGGCGAAGTGGGGGGTAAAAAGGGGGGAAAGAGGAGTTTTATGTTATTAATCCTGCGATGTGGTAACTTTTCTCTCTTCCGCAGGTGGTGGTGGGGGGAGGAAAGGAGGTGGAGGAGATGGGGCGTTGGCCATTGGGGGGCGGGGCCAAGGGGGAAGCGCGGGCTTGGTTCCCGCGCTATGATAATCATGGCGGGAATAGGGAAGCAGGAAGGAGGGGGCGTCGCATGGTGCGAGCCGAGGTCACGGGGGGAAGCCGAGGTCGGCCAGAGTTTGCTGACTTCTGGGAGCAACATGGGGGGTGTAACTACGCTAGTGGGGGATCTAGCTGGGGGGGGGGGGGGAGGGGGGAATTATTGGGTTGCTGCTGCTGGGGAGAGGGGGGAGCTGGTATGGGGTGGGGTGGGCGGGGGGGCACCGCCTGGGGGAGATACAGCTGCGTGGGAACCGGGGGAGGAGCTGGAAAAAGGGGATGGCTAATCGACAAGGGGGGTGGTAAAAAGCCCCCCAACCCGGCTGATCACGTGGAATGTGAGAGGGCTGAACGGGCCGATAAAAAGGGCAAGGGTACTCGCACACCTGAAGAAACTTAAGGCAGACGTGGTTATGTTACAGGAGACGCACTTGAAACTGATAGACCAGGTTAGACTATGCAAAGGATGGGTGGGGCAGGTGTTTCATTCGGGGCTAGATGTGAAAAACAGGGGGGTGGCTATATTAGTGGGGAAGCAGGTCATGTTTGAGGCAAAGACTATAGTGGCGGATAGCGGGGGCAGATACGTGATGGTGAGTGGCAAATTACAGGGGGAGACGGTGGTTTTGGTAAACGTATATGCCCCGAACTGGGATGATGCCAATTTTATGAGGCGTATGCTAGGACGCATCCCGGACCTAGAGGTGGGAAAGTTGGTAATGGGGGGAGATTTCAATACAGTGTTGGAACCAGGGCTGGACAGGTCGAGGTCCAGGACTGGAAGGAGGCCGGCAGCAGCCAAGGTGCTTAAAGATTTTATGGAGCAAATGGGAGGAGTAGACCAGTGGAGATTTAGCAGACCTAGGAGTAAGGAGTTTTCGTTTTTCTCCTATGTCCACAAAGTCTATTCGCGAATAGACTTTTTCGTTTTGGGAAGGGCGTTGATCCCGAACGGAGGGGAACGGAGTATACGGCTATAGCCATTTCGGATCTCGCTCCACACTGGGTGGACTTGGAGATTGGGGAGGAAACAGAAGGGCGCCCACCCTGGGGAATGGACATGGGATTAATGTCAGATGAGGGTGTGTGTCTAAGGGTGAGGGGGTGCATTGAAAAGTACTTGGAACTCAATGATAATGGGGAGGTCCAGGTGGGAGTGGTCTGGGAGGCGCTGAAGGCAGTGGTTAGAGCGGAGCTGATATCAATAAGGGCACATGAAGGAAAGCAGGAGAGTAGGGAACGGGAGCGGTTGCTGCAAGAACTTCTGAGGATGGACAGGCAATATGCGGAGGCACCGGAGGAGGGACTGTACAGGGAGAGGCAAAGGCTACACGTAGAATTTGACTTGCTGACAACGGGTACTGCAGAAGCATAGTGGAGGAAGGCACAGGGTGTACAGTACGAATATGGGGAGAAGGCGAGCAGGTTACTGGCCCACCAATTGAGGAAAAGGGGAGCAGCGAGGGAAATAGGGGGAGTGAGGGATGAGGAAGGAGAGATGGAGCGGGGAGCGGAGAGAGTGAATGGAGTGTTCAAGGCATTTTATAAAAGATTATACGAAGCTCAATCCCTGGATGGGAGGGAGAGAATGATGGGCTTTCTGGACCAGCTGGAATTTCCTAAGGTGGAGGAGCAGGAGAGGGTGGGACTGGGAGCACAGATCGAAATAGAGGAAGTAGTGAAAGGAATTAGGAGCATGCAGGCGGGGAAGGCTCTGGGACCGGATGGATTTCCAGTTGAATTTTATAGGAAATATGTGGACTTGCTCGCCCCGCTACTGATGAGGACCTTTAATGAGGCAAAGGAAAGGGGACAGCTGCCCCCGACTATGTCTGAGGCAACGATATCGCTTCTCCTAAAGAAGGAAAAGGACCCGCTGCAATGCGGGTCCTATAGACCTATTTCCCTCCTAAATGTAGACGCTAAGATTCTGGCCAAGGTAATGGCAATGAGGATAGAGGACTGTGTCCCGGGGGTGGTCCACGAGGACCAAACTGGGTTTGTGAAGGGGAGACAGCTGAATACGAATATACGGAGGCTGCTAGGGGTAATGATGATGCCCCCACCAGAGGGGGAAGCGGAGATAGTGGTGGCGATGGATGCCGAGAAAGCATTTGATAGAGTGGAGTGGGATTACTTGTGGGAGGTGCTGAGGAGATTTGGTTTTGGAGATGAGTATGTTAGATGGGTACAGCTGTTGTATAGGGCCCCGATGGCGAGTGTGGTCACGAATGGACAGGGATCTGCATACTTTCGGCTCCATCGAGGGACAAGGCAGGGATGCCCTCTGTCCCCATTATTGTTTGCACTGGCGATTGAGCCCCTGGCAATAGCATTGAGGGGTTCCAGGAAGTGGAGGGGAGTACTCAGAGGAGGAGAAGAACACCGGGTATCTCTGTATGCGGATGATTTGTTGTTATATGTAGCGGACCCGGCGGAGGGGATGCCAGAGATAATGTGGACACTTCGGGAGTTTGGAGAATTTTCAGGATATAAACTGAACATGTGGTAAAGTGAGTTGTTTGTGGTGCATCCAGGGGCGCAGAGCAGAGAAATAGAGGATTTACCGTTGAGGAAGGTAACGAGGGACTTTCGTTACTTGGGGATCCAGATAGCCAAGAATTGGGGTACATTGCATAGGTTAAATTTAACGCGGTTGGTGGAACAAATGGAGGAGGACTTCAAGAGATCGGACATGGTGTCCCTGTCATTGGCAGGGAGGGTGCAGGCGGTTAAAATGGTAGTCCTCCCGAGATTCCTCTTTGTGTTTCAGTGCCTCCCGGTGGCGATCACGAAGGCTTTTTTCAAAAGGATTGAAAAGAGTATCATGAGTTTTGTGTGGGCCGGGAAGACCCCGAGAGTGAGGAAGGGATTTTTACAGTGTAGTAGGGATAGGTGGGGGGGGGCTGGCACTACCGAGCCTAAGTGGGTACTACTGGGCCGCCAATATCTCAATGGTGAGTAAGTGGATGGGAGAAGAGGAGGGTGCGGCGTGGAAGAGACTGGAGAGGGCATCCTGTAGGGGGACTAGTCTACAAGCTATGGTGACGGCCCCATTGCCGCTCTCACCGAAGAAATACACCACAAGCCTGGTGGTGGTGGCTACTTTGAAAATTTGGGGACAGTGGAGACGGCATAGGGGAAAGACGGAAGCCTTGGTGGGGTCCCCGATAAGAAATAATCATAGGTTTGCCCCGGGGAGAATGGATGGGGGATTTGGAATATGGCAAAGAGCAGGAGTAACACAATTGAAAGATCTGTTTGTGGATGAGAAGTTTGCAAGTCTGGGAGCGCTGACCGAGAAATATGGGTTGCCCCAAGGGAATGCATTCCGGTATATGCAACTAAGGGCTTTTGCGAGGCAACAGGTGAGGGAATTCCCGCAGCTCCCGACGCAGGAGGTGCAGGACAGAGTGATCTCAAAGACATGGGTGGGGGACGGTAAGGTGTCAGATATATATAGGGAAATGAGGGACGAGGGGGAGATTATGGTAGATGAGCTGAAAGGGAAATGGGAAAAAGAGCTGGGGGAGGAGATTGAGGAGGGGCTGTGGGCGGATGCCCTAAGTAGGGTAAACTCATCGTCCTCGTGTGCCAGGCTAAGCCTGATACAATTTAAGGTGTTACACAGGGCGCATATGACTGGAGCACGGCTCAGTAAATTTTTTGGGGTGGAAGATAGGTGTGCGAGATGCTCGAGAAGCCCAGCAAATCACACCCACATGTTCTGGTCATGTCCGGCACTGCAGGGGTTTTGGGTGGGGGTGACAAAGGTGCTTTCGAAAGTAGTGGGGGTCCGGGTCGAACCAAGCTGGGGGTTGGCTATATTTGGGGTTGAAGAAGAGCCGGGAGTGCAGGAGGCGAGAGAGGCTGATGTTTTGGCCTTTGCGTCCCTAGTAGCCCGGTGCAGGATACTGTTGATGTGGAAGGAAGCCAAGCCCCCGGGGGTGGAGACCTGGATAAATGACATGGCAGGGTTTATAAAGCTGGAACGGATTAAGTTCGTCCTAAGGGGATCAGCTCAAGGGTTCACCAGGCGGTGGCAACCGTTCGTCGAATACGTCACAGAATGATAGAGGGAATGGAAAAGAAGAAGGCAGCAGCAGCAGCCCGGGGGGGGGGGAGGAACCAGAAGGACTCTCAGGTCCGTTAATATATATGTATATGTATAGGTTGTTGCTATAGTTAATTGTATATTGGACTGTCAAATCTTATTTTTGGAGAGTGTTTATCTGAGACGAGGCAGTTGCCATTTAGAGTTAGTTTTCGTTTTTTGTTAGATATTATTTATTTTTTGTTTATAAAACAGGCCATTGTTATTTATACTGTTATATTACTGTGTAAAGGATACACAATGTACTGTGATGGTTGGCCAAAAAGTTTCAATTAAAAAAATATATATTTTTTTTAAAAAGTAGGTGCTATTCAGGGTCAAACTAATATTTCAAGTTATTCCTGGTATAACCTATATCTACAAAGAAGTAAAAGATCTTGCTTCTGGAGTGCCTTTCGAGTTGATCAGACCTTTGTGACCCCCTTCCAAATCTCTCTTCTTATCTGTGGGTGTTCTCAGTAGTTTAGATTCTCTGTTCGGCTCCTCAGTACTGCAGTCCCCATGCACCGAAGTAGCTGTAAAAGCTCATGCTGGTAATTAGCGATTCAGGGTATTTATTACCCTTCTAGCAGCCTTACTGTTTACATGGCGTTCTCCTGAAGTAATATCTTCTGCTTATTGATATATATATTTTGTCAATTTCTTAACATATGTTTAATTCTGCTGAAGCGTAAGTACACCTCTTTTTAATGTGGTGTTAACATGACCTTAGCTTGTCAGACTTTTACCTAAAGAGTGATACATCTGACCTTAGCTTGTCAGATCACTGGCAGGGAAGCTTCCTGCTAATTATTTTGTTGTATTTCAGTTTTTTAACCCCTTATCATTTTTAAACATTGCACTTTGTCATATTCCTTTCAAATGTTTCAAATGACATTCTTTCTATTTTACTATTTTACAAAAGTGTTGGTTGCTTTTTGGGAAGAAATTGTACCATAGCAAAGGCAACTGTTATATCCAGATTTCCACTTTTAACTCGTGTCATTAAGTTTCTATCTTTCACAAATAAACATTATTTCAAGTAATTCAAATTTAAGACTCTGGCAACTCCAATCAATTGCTTGCTAAAATAATTACCTTCTATCAAAGGGACTTGTTCCCTTTATGTAACTTAAAATTTAACTTTGCTAGAATTTCTCTAACTTTAAGAAAGGTATTGGGTTACAGCACGAGTTGTTGCGAGGTGTTATCTCAAAGCCTGTGTGATAATAACTGTCTGCAGTCTGAAACCTTTTGCTGCTGTTAACCCTTTGAGAGACTTCTGCTTTAACTTCTCTATCTTATTTTTAAGCATTGCATTTTCTCATATTCCTTCAGGTTGATCATCAGACCTTCATATATCAATTGACATTCTTCCCATTTTAATTTACAGGTGTTAGTGTGGCTCAGTGGTTGCATTCTTATCTCTAAAGTCAGCAGGTTGTGGGTTCAAATCCACCTCCAGAAACATGAGCATCAAATCCAGGTTGATGATCTGATGCAGTCCTGAGGGAGCACTGCACTGTCAAAGGTCCCGTCTTCCAGATCAGATCTTCAACTCTGGCCCCATCTGCTCTCAGTTGGGTGTAAAAGTTTCCATAATGTTATTCCAAAGAGCAGGGGGGTTCGCCCTGGTTTACTGCTTAATATTTATCCCTCAACAAACATCACTGAACAGATTCTCTGGTCACAGTCACATTTCTGTTTGTGGGACCTTGGTGGATTGGCTGTGCTAAATTGCCCCTTAGTGTCCAAAGGTGAAGTGGGGTTACAGGGAAAGGGTGGGGGAAGTGCACCTGAGTGGGGTGCTCTTTTGTAGTATTGGTGGAAGCTCGATGGCCGAATAGCCTCCTTCTGCACTGCAGGGATTCTATGATGCTGCCAGACCTGTTGAGTTAATTTAGCATTTTCTGCTTTTATTCTATATTACACACCCTTTTAATCCACTGATTATATTTATTGAACCACTGTACCATCAACTACCAGGAACAGTGTGTTGATGTTTCAGCTATTCTGGCCTTGGGTGACTGTGTGGAGTTTGCACATTCTCCCCGTGTCTTTGTGGGTTCCCTCCGGGTGTCCCAGTTTTCACTCGCTGTCCAAAGATGTGGTTAGGTGGATTGGCTGTGCTAAATTGCCCCTTAGTGTCCAAAAAAAAGTTAGGTGGAGTTACTGGGTTACGGGGATAGGGTGGAGGCATGGGCTTAAGTAGGGTGCTCTTTCCAAGGACCAGTGCAGGCTCGATGGGCCAAATGGCCTCCTTCTGCACTGTAAATTCTATGATTCAGTATGATTTTCTCTCTCAGTCTGATCCAATGGGTCTGTCTGGTAATATTTCCCTGATGGTGTCACAGTGGTTAGCACTGTTGCTTCATAGCAGCA
Organism: Scyliorhinus torazame; assembly: GCF_047496885.1. Taxonomy (NCBI): domain Eukaryota; kingdom Metazoa; phylum Chordata; class Chondrichthyes; order Carcharhiniformes; family Scyliorhinidae; genus Scyliorhinus; species Scyliorhinus torazame. The sequence continues at coordinate 67,763,339 of NC_092711.1, forward strand.
GGGTCCCGTGTTCAAATCCCGCTTGGGTCACTGTCTGTTCGGATTCTTCCCGTGTCTGCATGGGTTTCCTCCGGGTGCTCCGGTTTCCTCCCACAAGTCCTCAAAGATGTACTTGTTAGGTGAATTGGACAGTCTGAATTCTCCGTGTACCCGAACACACACCAGTGTGGCGACCAGGGGCTTTTCACAGTAACCTCATTGCAGAGTTAATGTAAGCCTACTTGTGACAATAATAATAATCTTTATATGTTTGGGTGTTTGGTATATTAAGGAGCAGGTAGAACTTCCTTGGTTCGACCTGTTGTCCCCTCAGATATTCCATCTGTTTTTGGTTAATGTGTCTGGAGTCTTTGAGTCCTTCCAGTCCGTCTCCAGTTCTCCTTCCTGTCTCGGGTATATGAGTCAAGGGATCTTGGTACTGTAATTCGTGTTGTTTAGTTGTCTGTCTGTCTCCAGCAGGTATTGTTGTCTCTCGATAATGACTATGATGCTACCCTTGCTTCTGGTCTTATGAACATATCCGTGTTTAATCCAAGCTCCCGGATTGTCTGTCTGACTCTCCGGGTAAGATTCTGTTTGTCTCTTGTATTTCACTACTGTGACAGGGCAGATGATTGAAGAGATTTAAACAAGGAGTTCTGGGAAAGATGGGCAAAGATTTGGGAGGTGACAACATGTTCAATAAGTTTGGAGAGGAGAGGGAGGTTGAAGATGGGGCAGTAATTTGTAAGGATGGCAGGGTCAAGGGTTTGTTTTATTGAGGAGGGGGTGATGATGGCAGATTTGAAGGACTGAGGGACAATACCTGAAGAAAGAGAAATGTTGACAATATCCATGGACACAGGGTAGTTGGCTGATCAGTCGCTGAATGGGAATAGGGTCGATGGGAGAGACACTAGAGAAAGATGTAGGTTCAGGGCTCGGGAAAGTATGAAATTTAGAGACAGTTTGGTCCGGTGGGTTCGTGGAAGGGAGGGAAGCAGCAGAGGCAGCTGATCGGATTTACTCAATCTCAGTTACAAAGAAGCTCCTCACACTTCTTGTTGGAGATGAGGATGGAAGAGACAGGGGAGAGCGAGAGTACTTCAAAAGGAACTAACTTGGGTCAGAGATATTAAAAAGTTTCAACACACTGCGTATTTAACACCAATATGATTTATTTGACTTTTAGTCAGATTATTAGCCCCTGTAAATGGGCTGGAGTTTGTCATCAGCAGAAAGAGATCCAAATGAACACGATTCAGTCCTGAATGTGAGGAACAGCAAAATCCAATCACTGTCGTTACTTGTGGCCTCGTTGGTGACTCAGCAGGTGGGATGAAGTGGTGAATCCCTTCCCACACTCAGAGCAGGCGAATGGTCTCTCCCCAGTGTGAATTCGCTGATGTACAGCGAGGTTAGATAATCGCCTGAACCCAGTCCCGCAGTGAGAGCACCTGAACGGTCTCTCGTCAGTGTGAACACGTTGATGGACCATCAGATTCGTAGAACTTTTATAGCACTTCCCGCAGTCTGCACATTGAAACGGTCTTTCATCAGTGTGAACTCGCTGGTGACTCAGCAGGTGGGATGACTGAGTGAATTCCTTCCCACACTTGGAGCAGGTGAATGGTCTCTCCCCTGTGTGAATTCGCTGATGTGCAGTGAGGTCAGATGATTGCCTGAACCCAGTCCCGCAGTGAGAGCACCTGAACGGTCTCTCATCAGTGTGAACACGTTGATGGAACATCAGATTCCCAGAATTTTTATAGCACTTCCCACAGTCTGGACATTGAAACGGTCTCTCAGCAGTGTGAACTCGCTGGTGACTCAGCAGGTTGGATGACCGAGTGAATCCCTTCCCACACTTAGAGCAGGTGAATGGCCTCTCCCCGGTGTGAACTCGCTGGTGTGTAGAAAGACTAGATGACTCAGTGAATCCCTTCCCACACTTGGAGCAGGTGAATGGTCTCTCCCCAGTGTGACTGCGTCGATGAGTTTCAAGCTTGGATGGAGAAGTGAATCCTTTCCCACAGTCCCCACATTTCCATGGTTTCTCCTCAGTGTGACTGCATTTGTGGCTTGTGAGGCCTGATGATCGACTGAATCCTCGTCCACACACACAACACGTGTACGGTTTCTCCTCACTGTGAACAATGCTTTTTCCTTCCATGTTAAAAGTACGCTGATATTCAGGATATGATAAATTGAGGACTCTGTCAGATCCTGAAGTGATGTTAGGTTAGAGTTTCTGGACTTTGAAGCCTCCCCTTCGAACACCCTGTGAAACTGATTTAAAACAGAAATTAGGGAGTGAGAGAGAACCCACAAAAACACAAAAGGCAGGTTGTGAAATTGAGCTGAATGAATCTGGTCATTTGTGGGGCCGGCATTGGGAAAACGCGACTATGAAAACTGCTGGATTGTTATAAAACCCAACTTGCCTCTTTGGGAGGAGAGAGAAAGAGGCAAAGAGGGATTTTGTATATCTACAAGACATATTAAGAGAGTAGTTGGCAAAGCATATTCGACCTTGAGCTTCATAAATTGAAATATTGATACTGAAACTATGCTTTAGGTGGCAACGTGGTTAGCACTGCTGCCTCACAACTCCAGGGGCCCGGGTTCAATTCGAGTCTCGGTGACTGTGTCTGGAGTTTGCAATTTCTCCCCGTGTCTGCGCGGGTTTCCTCCGGTTTCCTCCCACAGTCCAAACATGTGCAGGTTAGGTGGTTTGTCCATGTTAAATTGCCCCTTAGTGTCCGAAGGTTAGTTGGCGTCACTCGGTTCCGGGGACAGGGTGGAGGCATGGTCTTAAGTTGAAGGAGGGTGCTCTTTGCAAAGGCCAGTGCAGACCTGATGGGCTGAAATGCCGCCTCCTGCACTGTAAATTCTATGATTCTGCACTGTAAGAATTCTATGAACCTCTGGTCACCACGCTTCAGGAAGGATGTGAAGTGGGCAGCATGGATGTGAAGGTTCTTGGGGAAGGTGCAGAGGAGATTTACCAGAATGGTTCCAGCAAAGGAGGTTGAGGGGCGATTTGATTCAGGTACACAATATTACGCCAGATTTCCATCGGGTGGTCAAAGGAACTGTTTCCATTCACTGATCTTACAAGCAGTCGGGACACAGATTTAAAGTTTTGGGTAAAACCTGGATTGAACGATATAAGATCCTGAGGGGTTTTGACAGGGTGGATGTGGAGAGGATGTTTCCTCTTGTGGGAGAATCGAGAACGAGGGCATCACTGTTGCAAAATAAGGAGTCGCCCATTTAAGATGGAGATGAGGATTTTTTATTCTCTTGAGGGCTGTAAGACTTTGGAACTCACGTCCTTAAAAGGCAGTGGCAAGAGAGTCCTTGAATATGTTTAAGGCAGAGCAGGATAGATTCTTGATGAGCAAGGAGGTGAAAGGTTATCAGGGGTAGGCAGGAATGTGGAGTTGAGGTTAGAATGAGATCAGCCGCAATCTTATTGAATGCTGATCAGGCTCGAGGGGCCGAGTGGCCTGTTCCGAGTTTGTATGTAAAAGGTACAGGAGATATGAGGTGATATGAGATATGTTTTTACACAGCGAGCGGCAATGACCTGAAACTTGTTGCCTATGAGGGAGTTTGAAAATAGACACAATGAATGATTTGATTTCAAAAGGAAATTGGATAGACATCTGAGGGAAATAAACCTGCGAGGATACAGGGATAGAGCAGGAGAATGGGACTAACTGGATTGCTCCAGAGAGCTAGCATGAACTCAATGGGCCAAATGCCCTTCTCTGTGCCATCATGTCGCTGACTCTTTTGTGCAGGCTAGTTTTGTAATTTAACCCCGGGAGGTTCAGATATCACTCAGGTAAATCTGTGCTACACTCCCTTCGAGGCCATTCTATCCTTCCTCAGGTTTGTTGCCCAGAACTGAACACAGTTCTCCAGGTTTGGTCTAACCAGGGTTTGTGAATCTCGAGGCTTTTCCAGTCACACTGAGACCTGAAATCTTCCCTCACAGACAGAACAGACAAACCTTTTACCTTCCACACCTAGATGCTGCTGAAATTCAGTTTTTAATTAATTGAATGACTGTCAGATCGCATTGTGATGTTTGGTTTGCGTTTCCCGCCTGTTCAACCTCCACTTCCAGTATCCTGTAAATTTACAGAAACCTCACTGTCAGTTTACTTTCCTTGCCAACTTTGATTAAATGTATTCCTGGAGGTTTGATCACATGACCTGCCACCATCCTCCAGCCATTAATCGGTCAACATATCCATCCTTGTGACACACTGCCTTCCTCGGCCAATTGGGAAGCAAAAGGACTCGGTACCTTACAGGACAGTGATTGACTGTCAGCCAAACAACTTTTATTCCATTTTCACTATTTTAATGTCCGCTGAAGAGAAATGTTCAAAGAAAATTACCAAAAATGTTTTTGACTGTCTTAATGATTTCCCAGCTTTGACTCTCACTAAGGCAGAAGGTAAAATTTGAATTCATTGAATGTCTACGGATGACCATGAAACCATGGTAAGAAGTCTTACAACACCAGGTTAAAGTCCAACAGGTTTGTTTGAAATCACTAGCTTTCGGAACGCTGCTCCTTCCTCAGGTGGATGAAGAGGTATGTTCTAGAAACATATAGAGACAAAGTTGATACAAGACGATACTTTGAATGCGAGCATTTGCCGGTAATTAAGTCTTTACAGATCCAGAGAGAGGGGTAATCCCAGGTTAAAGAGGGGAACACTTCAGCAGTCAAGGGCATTCAGCCTCTGATCTCCGGGTAAGCATTCTCCAAGGCAGCCTTCAGGATGTGCGACAACGCAGAATCACCGAGCAGAAACATATAGCCAAGTTCCGCACACGTGAGTACGGGCTCAACCGGGACCTTGGATTCATGTCGCATTACATTCACCTCCCACCATCTGGCCTGGGCTTGCGAAATCCTACCAACTGTCCTGGCTTGAGACAATTCACACCAGAGGAAGGAGCAGTGCTCTGAAAGCTAGTGATTTGAACCTGTTGGACTTTAACCTGGTGTTTTAAGACTTCTTACTGTGCTCACCCCAGTCGAACGCCGTCATCTCCACATCATGAAACCATGGTCATCTTCGATGGTCAGCACGGTAGCATAGTGGTTAGCACAGGACTGACCGAGAGCGGCTGGGCCTCCAACCAATCAGGGTGAATGGGAGGCGGAGCAAAGCCGGCGCTCTCGCCCACTACGCATGCGCTCCGGCGCGTACTTCGTCCACTCGGGCCTGTCTCGGGTAAAAGCCCGAGCAGCATTCGCCGATTCAACTGCCGTGTCCGAGCTCCGTATTCGGGGCTGAGGGCCGACACGGATTGTTTATGAAGCCTCCCGACCCCTCAACCGGCTCTGTCCATCTCTCATGACTTACCGAGCGGGATCTGACCAGTGGATTTCCACCCGACTGCCTGAATCCTGGTCTATCATCGGCACTGCGCATGCTCCAAATCACGTGGGCGACCTCGCTCTGCCCCGCCCCTCATTCACTCCGATTGGTTGGAGGACCAGCCGCTCCGCTGGGTCCCCCAGTCACGCCCCCTCTTCCTATTGGACGGGCTGCCGTCAATCATTCGCAGGGCATGGTGAGCTGGAGCATGCGCAGTGCCGATGCTGGGCTCGGTCGGGAGGTTTCGCTGAAACCGGGTGGAGGCCCCGAACCCCAATAAGAAGTTTCCGGGCCCGGGTTTGCATCGAGCGGGGGGACAGCTGCGGCCTGCTCCCGGTGACAGGCCTGAGTTAACGGCCGCCGTCTTTATAGAGGCTGCAAACCCACACGGGGCAAAACATCAGAGACAGAGTTTGTTGTGAAACCAATGGGATGTAAAACAGGAGGTCAGGGTTACAGTCAACAACAACAACTTCTATTTATATAACACCTTTAACATCATAAATCATCCCAGTCAACCTCACAGGAACATTATAAAACAAAGTGAGACACCCAGACACAAAAGGAGATATTAGGGCAGGTGACCAAAAACTTGGTCCAAGAGGCGAGTTTTAAAGAGAATCTGAAAGGAGGTAAGTGAGGTGGAGACGGGGAGGTTTCGGGAGGGAATTCAGTGCTTGGAGCCGAGGGAACTTAAAACCATGGCGAAGTAATTACAATCGGGGGTGTGCAAGAGTCCAGGATCAGAGCTGTGCAGATATCTCAGGGGGTTGTGGGGCTGGAGGAGATGACAGACACAGGGAGAGACGAGGCCATGGAGGGATTTGAAAACAAGGGTGAGAATTGACTGGGAGCGAATGCAAGTCTCGGAGCACAGAGATCATAGGGGAAAGGAACTTGCTGTGAATTAAGACATGGGTAGCAGACTTTTGGATGGCTTTAATTTGCAGAAGTAGAATGTGGGAGAGCAGCCAGGTGTGTAATGGAATTGTCGAATCGGGAGGTGACGACAGTAAATTGCCTTCGTATCTAAAAAGGTTAGGGGGGGTTACGGGGCTAGGTGGTGGTGTGGGCTTAGCTAGGGTGCTCTTTCCAAGGGCCAGTGCAGATTCGATGGGCCGAATGGCCAGCTTCTGCACTGTAAATTCTATGAGGTCAGAAGCTCCTATTGGATCAAGTGTGAAACCAAGTTTACAAAGAGACTGGCTAAGTCTCAGACTGTTGCGAGGGAGAGGGATAGAGTCGGTATGTCAGGAATGGAGATTGGAGCAGGGACCGAACAGTGTGTTCAGTCTTCTCCATATGTGATTGAAGTTATTTAGTCAGCAGGAAGAGAACCAGAATGAGCCCTGAGTCTGATATCCGGTATAACTTAGTTCGAGAGGAAGAACAAAGGAAACCCAGGAAGGTTTGGAGAAACGACCTTTGCGATTGCTCATCAGATCTCCACACAGTCAGTTCTGGACACAAGGTTCACATCTGTTATTCTAATTGGTCAGTCAGGGTAATTCAGATTAATGTCTGTCACAAGTCATGAAGGAAGTGACTTATGAAGCGTATTCTTACCTCTAATTATATAACTTTGGTAAAAGGATACAGAAATAATGATCTAATACTTTATTTGGATTTCAGCCCAGGGAGGAGGGAGAGTGTGTGGGATGGGGATTTGCACCTTTGGGGACAGAAGAGAAAAAAAATGTTCCACAGAAACTGGAATTGTCTGTTCTGAATTTCTATCTTGTACTGATTGTGTGACCTTTGTAAACTCCTATTCCAGGGCATTAGGAGAGGATTTTTAAACAGGAAACAAACCAAATATCACATTAAGATCCGACAGTGTCACTTAATTGATCAGGACCTGAATATTCTTAGGCTATGAATGTGGAATGAAAAATGTTTGTTCTGTTTGTGGGAAAATATTTCAAACATCAGTGTGACTGGAAAAGCACCGAGACATACATGCACCCGAGTGAATGTGTTCCAGTGAACTGACTGTAGAAAGAGCTTTAACTAGTTACAGCCTGCAAAATCATACCATTCACTAAGGGGAGAAACCATACACGTGTTCTGTGTGAGGAACAAGCTTCACTTGATTGTCTAAAGAGGAAACGGACAACAAGACTGACTCCATGGAGATACCATTGAAACCGTGGGGTATGATTTTCGCTTAGGGGGTTTCCAAAATGTGAGAGTTCCAGGGTTCATATCCTGGACGAGCTCTGCAAAGTGCTTGACTGGGTAGGTGATGGTGTAGTGGGATTGTCACTGGATGAGTAATCCCGAGACCCAGCACAATTCTCTGAGAATGCAGGTTCAAACCCCACCACAGCAGATGCTTCATCGTGGCTTGTATTTGAACTTGAATCCAATAAATCAGGGGCACAGTGGTTAGCACCGTTGCTTCACAGCTCCACTGTCCCAGGTTCGATTCCCGATTGGGTCACTGTCTGTGCAGAGTCTGCACATTCTCCCCATGTCTGCGTGGGTTTACTCCGGGTGCTCCGGTTTTCTCCCACAATCCAAAGATGTGCAGGTTTGGTGGAGTGGCCATGCTAAATTGCCCTTAGTGTCCAAAAGGGTTAAGTGGGGGTTAGGATTACGGGGCTAGGGTAGAGGTGTGTGCTTGAGAAGTGTGCTCTTTTGAAAGGCCAGTGCAGACTCGATGTGCCGAATGGCCTCCTTCTGCACTGTAAATTTTAAGATTGTGAGAATCAGGTCAAAGGAGCAATGGGTAAGTCTCACAGACAAGATGAGCACGATGGGAAATAGCAGGAAAAGAGGGGCAAGATGTGAGTTCAGAATGTGGACAAGAAAGGTCTTCGAGGCAGTTTTACAGAGTGGTTTAGTGGAAGAGGAGCTGTAGAATCAGCTGATCGGATTGTTTCAATGGGAGGGGTTTTCCAGCCCAGCCTGCTGGCTGGATCTTCCAGTCCCACAGATCTCTCAGTCTGCTGTTCTGATTCACTGTTTGTCTCATTGGGTTCGCTTTAGGCCTCTTGGGGTCTGTGGAAGAACTCCCGGTGCCTCATTTGCCTGATGAATTCCCTGGAGCGGAGAAACTACGACATCTTCTTTGCAGCCTTCAACATGTCATCGATAGAGACAAACATCTTGCCAAGGCCATCCCCACTACATTCCATCAAACAACCGCGCAACCTCAAACAGACCATTGATTGCAGCAAACTACCCAGCGTTCAGGAGAACAGCGACCATGACACCACACAACCCTGCCATGGCAACCTTTGCAAGACGTGCCAGATCAACACGGTACCACCATTACACGTAAGAATACCACCCAACCAAGTATGCGGTATATTCTTGTGTGACTCGGCCAACGTTGTCTACCTCATACGCTGCAGCAAAGGATGTCCCGAGGCATGGTGCATTGGTGAGGCCAAGCAGACGCTGTGACAACAGACAAATGGACATCGCGCAACAATCACCAGGCAGGAATGTTCCCTTTAGCAGTAAAGGGCTTTTAGCCTCTGATCTTCGGGTAAGCGTTCTCCAAGGCACGCACGGTGGCATTGTGGTTGGCACAATTGCTTCACAGCTCCAGGGTCCCAGGTTCGATTCCCGGCTTGGGTCACTGTCTGTGCAGAGTCTGCACGTTCTCCCCGTGTGTGTGTGGGTTTCCTCCGGGTGCACCAGTTTTCTCCCACAGCCCAATGATGTGCAGGTTAGGTGGATTGGCCATGCTAAATTGTCCTTTGTGTCCAAAATTGCCCTTAGTGTCCAAAATTGCCCTTAGTGTCCAAAATTGCCCTTAGTGTCCAAAATTGCCCTTAGTGTTGGGTGGGATTACTGGGTAATGGGGATAGGATGGAAGTGTGGGCTTGGATAGGGTGCTCTTTCCAAGAGCTGGTGCAGACTCGATGGGCCGAATAGCCTCCTTCTGCATTGTAAATTCTATGAAAAGGCAACCTTCAGGACTCGCGATAACGCAGAATCGCCGATCAGAAACTGATAGCCAAGTTTCGCACACATGAGTATGGCCTCAAACGGGACCCTGGATTCATGTCACATTACATGCACTTGTGAAATCCTACCAACTGTCCTGGCATGAGACAATTCACACCTCTTTAAGCTGTGATTATCCCTCTCTCCAGTCACACCGTTTTGACCTGTAAAGACTTAATTCCTTGCAAAGCCTCGCATTCAAAGTACCATCTTGCATCATTGAATTTTTCTACATATAGAACATACAGTGCAGAAGGAGGCCATTCGGCCCATCGAGTCTGCACCGACCCACTTAAACTCTCACTTACACCCTATCCCCGTAACCCAATAACCTCTCCTAACCTTTTGGGATAGTATGGCCTATCCACCTAACCTGCACGTCTTTGGACTGTGGGAGGAAACCGGAGCACCCGGAGGAAACCCATGCAGATACAGGGAGAATGTGCAGACTATGCACAAACAGTGACCCAGCGGGAAATTGAACCTGGGACCTGGCACTGTGAAGCCACAGTGCTATCCACTTGTGCTCCCCTGCTGCACATATGTGTTTGTGGAACCCACATCTTCATTCATCTGAGGAAAGGAGCTGCGCTCTGAAAGCCAGTGATTCTAAACAAACCTGTTGGACTTTAACCTGGTGTTGTAAGACCTTTTTACTGTGCTCACCCCAGTCCAACACCAGCATCTCCACATCATAAATTAGAAGCATTTAATGCTTCTGCCAATTTCGAATCCGACACCTTTCGCTCGTGAGGTGAATGTGATAACCTCCATGCTACAGAAACAGCTGGAAGACCAGTAACAATGGACCTGTGCAAGATTCAACTGCACAGTCTTGCTGCGGCTTTCAATGGTTCGGCTGGGAGGCCAGGTCACTTATTACATGAAGACAGTTGTGCCTTTAAAACAGATGTCTCAATTTGTAAGACCATAAGATGTCGAACTTATATTGTACTTTTGCATTTGTTCAGTAAATATGTAATGGAATAATGCTCTCTGTTCAATCATTAATACTTCATTCTTATCTTCCTGCAGAAAATTTCCACCAGTTTTACTCAATATTTGTTTCATTATTCAATGTTGAACATCAGTATATTTATTTGTTATATATGACTTCATTTTGAATTGAATAGCTCTCGAGTTTTCACTCTGAATAACTGAAATATACACCATTGAATTGCAAACATGACTGACCAAGAAAAGAAAGTGTTTCACTGGGTAACAGAAATCCCATGAATCTTTACTCAATATTGGTTCCGTTATTCATTGCATCAGTATATTTATCACGTGTCGTCATTTCAAACTGGATAACTCTGAAATATACACCATTGAATTGCAAACATGACTGACCAAGAAAAGAAAGCGTTTCACTTCGTAATACAGATCCCATGGTGCTTTGTTGAACTTTTAAATAAAGTCAAATATCGTTAAATGGAAGTGAATTGAGAATTATGTGTTGCTTATATTTGGCCCCTCTGTGTTTTGGTGTGAAACATTCTGCAGCCTAAATCCCGTTCAAGTATAAGAAAGGAGGGGTGACAGCAAATCCGCACTGAGCCTGGATTTCCTCATCTCCCCGAGTGGCTTATTCTGATCCTCTGGCATTAAGGCCGAATTTTTTAAAAATGTGGTTCAGTTAAATCTCTGCCATTTCCTCGAATTCAGTGACAGTATCGTTTGTGTCTGTCTATATGAACTGTCTAGCTATGTTTCAGAGGCTGATTAAAATCTTAATCTGCATCTGGAAAGCCATTAAATTCTTTTGTGAACTGAACAAACTGCCAAGATCTGCACTTTGTTTTTTCATGTATGGAACAATCTGTCTGGACTGTACACAGAACAATACTTTTCACTGTGCTCGGTACACGTGACAATAAACCAAATCCAATCAAAGAGACAGTTTCTTACTCGTCTTCAGATTGAACAATGAGCCGCCTTAAAAATTATTCATTCATGGGAGGTGGGGGTCACTGGCTGGGGCATTTACTGCTGTTAAGGGAAATTTACATTAGAGGTTATTCATTTAATCTCTTTATTTTATTATGTTCAATTATTAGCTTATGCCTGCAATAGTGTGGACTGCTGAGTCATTCGACACTAGCTTATGCCTGCAATAGTGTGGACTGACAACGACGGCAATCTAATTCTGCAAGGCCCTGATAAGTAGGGTTAGTGGCGAGTCATTCTTTAACTGATCTACGAACACATCTTCAATGTTCCGATTAATTGCTGAGTCATTCTGTAGCTGACAAACTGACCATTAACTTTTTAGACATCTGTTATCCTTATAATTGGAAACAGAGTTGCGAGCATTAGATAACAAATGGTTTCAGAGGAATGTGATTGGAAGCTAATTGTTGCTGGGGGGGTGCCTAATTGGCCGTGTATGTAACCCCCACAAGCTAGTTAGGAACTAACCCACGTACACGTATAAAAGAGGCGAACTGCCATTGTACAATTGAGAAGGTGACCACGAGCACTGCGGAGTGCCTGGCTTTCTCCCAAAAGCTTTTGCCAATAAATTGACTTGACTCCATTCTTTGGTGTGAATAAGTTATTTACCGAGGATGTTTGGAATGTTAAATACATGGTCGAAGGAGCTTTAGGGAATAAAGATAGTGGACCAGAAATTAGATTAGGGGAATTATTTGCAGTATCAGGAAATGAGAATCTGATGGCAGGAAAGATTTAATGAAAATAGATGCAGGAAAAATTAAGATATTAAAACCAATTGATAACACAGAGGAAGTTTGGGTGAAGCTACCAACTAAAACCACAGGCAAAGTAATCAGTGACGCTGGAAAAAGGAAAGACACAATTGTTCAGAATTTGGGTAAACATACAGTTGAATTAGAGAAGCATGGTGTCTGGAGCAAAAGAAATTGTATCACAATTAAAACACATGACCAATTGGTGGGAAGACTGTGAATTAAAACCCGTTAGCAGCATTGATAGGGCAGATGATAAAGTTAAATGTCATGTTCGGAACTTACCTTCATAACGATCCGGTCATAATCAAAAATAAAGAAATTGAAGTAAAAGCAGCAGCAATACCTGAAATGTATCAGGGTAAGGTTTCGACCGGTTTGGATTACTGAGCGAGCAAAAGAGGAGGAGTGTGAGATTCTTCGAATCTCACTCGGGGGTGCATGACAGAAGGAGGAGGCTTAACAGGCATTAATTGTACGATGTACATTAACGATAAAGACAACAAACCATTCAAAACGAAAAAGGAAATGATGGCAAAGGAAATCTGGAAGTCCTGGAGAGGACACTTCTGGAGTATCCAAACACAAATAGAAAGTACACCTGTTCATTTCATTTTTCAGATGGAAAAAATAATAGACATACATGTTCGGGCGAAGAAAAGAGAACTACACTCCAGAAAAAAATATTTTAGACAGTATTGGGGGGAAACCCGTTTTGTTGATGGGTCCTGTAAATACATGGAGGGGTTACCCCGGACAGGCTGGGCAGTGGTCAATGACAGGTTAAAAACAATAAAGTCAGGAAGGACCGATGGAGGATTTCAGCACAGGTAGCAGAAATAGTGGCACTCACACAAGCCCGAAAATTATCTGAAGGAAAGGTTGTGAATATTTACACTGACAGCCGGTATGCATTCGGGGTAGTACACAACTATATGACATCATGGGGACGACGAGGATTCATAACTACAGACGGAACCCCAATCAAACACAGACAGAGGACGGAAGCCCTATTAAAGGCTAGTGAGCTCCCTTGAGCAGTTTCAGTAATCAAGATCAAGGCCCACCAATGGGAACCAGGAAAGGAGGACCCTGAGTGGACACAATTTAAAGGTAATCAAGCCGCAGATAGAGCAGCACAATTCGCATTAGAACAAGAGGTAGTTGATGAACTCCCAGTAGCTGCAGCAGACCCGACAGAAAACAAAATAGATATCCAAAAGCTGCACGCGGACATCTGAGAGAGAGAGCGAGAGATGGACAGCATACGGAGTCCAGAGAGGGAATGGTGGTGTGTGGAGATGTAATGATAAAGTGGTAGCGCCAGAATGTATACTAAATACCCTCCTGAAATTACATCATGGACTCTCGCACGCAGGAAGGGAAGCCATGACAGCTAGTATGAGAAAGGAATGGTGGTGGAAATGAATGGGGAGAGACATAGCCCGGTATTGCCACCGATATGTGACCTGTGCGCAATATAATCCCGGTCGATCCATAAAAATGGGACACCAGCCCCGGCCCAAAGGCCGTGGGAACATCTACAGATAGACTTCACGGGACCCCGACCACCATCCCATGGGAAGACGTACGGTTTGATGATTATTGATCAATTTACCCGGTGGGTGGAAACGTCCCTTACTGGGAATTGCACGGCCACCACGGTGGCCAGAATATTGGAAGAAGAGGTCATCCCGAGATGGGGAGTACTGCTACAAATTGATTCTGACCACGGAACACACTTTACTGGGAAAGTAATAAAAACAGTGTGCCAACTCATGGGTATAAAACAAAAATTCCACATCCCCTACCATCCACAAAGCTCTGGAATGGTAGAACTAATGAACCGAACCCTTAAAAATGCTTTGGCAAAAGCTATTCAGGTGTCGGGACTAACATGGACTGAGGTGTTACCCGTAATCCTGATGAAATTAAGGGCTACAACAAACCGGACAACTGGTTTGACCCCGTATGAATTAATGACTGGGTGGGCGATGCAACTACCAGAGAACATTATCACTGGTGGGGCTGATGTAGGTCCGCTGAAAGATAGAATCAGATGTTATGTACTGGAGCTGTGCGCCCAACAGAAAGAGATGCGTAAATCAGTAAAGGACAGTCAGGAACAATGAGACAAAAGAACAAAGAAATGTACAGCACAGGAACAGGCCCTTCGGCCCTCCAAGCCCGTGCCGACCATACTGCCCGACACACAGAGAGAACTTGAGACACTTCCTGATGTCCGTGTTGCTGGGAGTCTAATGGTGAAAACGTTATCTGCAAAACCCGATTTTGCCCCTAAATGGAACGGGCCATACCAAGTTATAATTAGTGGCGATACTTGTGCATGTACAGACATGAGAGGGAAAGGGGTCTGGAAACATTGGACTTAACTCAAGACGCACGCAGGCGACAATTGAAACCAATATTTGAATATATGTGATTTGCTTGGCTTACAGACCCTCTCCTCTCTGACCTCCAAGCAAGCTGAACGGGAATGCGGGCAGTAGCGCGCGGCCGGTATAGACTTTGGGACATTTTTTATTTAAAGTAATAAGGATGGATCTGATAAAATTGATACTGTGTTTAGGATTGCTGGGAACAGACAGCTGTCTCCATAAAAGCAAACGAGAATTGCATGTGAATACGTACCTTGTCCTATGTGTATGCAAGGGAATCAGTGGATAGTACACAATATCATAATTTACCATTCGAATGAGAAACGGAAAGCAATTTGGATGATGGAAAATGGGACACTAGACAGCCAGTGATGGACAAAGATCCTTTCGGTTACTGATGGACTGAGTTGTGTGCTGTTTCTAAGGGACATGAGGAAGCTTCTACGGTGCTGCTACCCCAAGGAAGTAAAATGCTTTAGAGGTAGTGGAACATATGGATATAGCCATTGTGTTACCTTCCTGCGCAGCTACAGATGCGGTTCACGGTGATTGGACTTGAGGGAAGAACGAAAAAGGGTCTATCGGCACTGGTCTAAGATATGGATAAATTTATAATTGATTTTGGAGCATAATTTAAAATCGCGACATGAACACACAAATGACAAAGATCAGGGATATATGTTAGTCAGTACAATTAGAAGGGGGATATAAACCCTAAAAATACAGGGTCAGCTCAGAGCCAGCTCTCATAGCTCGGCCATGGGGGTCCTACCTGATGCATGGGTTGATAATACTTGTCGTTATTATAATTGTATGCTGTATAATCATTGGATGCCTTAATCTATGTTGTAAGATGGCTATGGTTCGGATGATGCCAGTAGACATCGCCAAGAAGACATCCCGTTCATGTACACCACCGACCAAGACGGAGAAGAAGACGACGCGGAAAAAGGGGGTGACAAATATGATGATGTGTTTATATAAGAAATGCAAACAAGACAGCAACCGGAATAGTGTTGGTCTGAGGAATTGTTAACACAATTCTTGACCAAAAGGAGGGATTGTTAAGGGAAATTTATATTAGAGGTTATTCATTAGGAATCTCTCTATTTTATGATGTTTAATTATTAGCTTATGCCTGCAATAGTGTGGACTGCGGAGTCATTCTATACTAGCTTACTTACCACGGCAATCTAATTCTGCACTGACCTGATAAGTATACGGTTACTGGCGAGTCATTCTCTCAGTCACCTACTGACATCTGCCACATTCCGATTAATTGCTGAGTCATTCTGTAACTGACAAACTGACCGGTAACTATTGAGACACCTATTATCCTTGTAATTGTGGACCAGGAGATGTGCACGATAGTTAACGGATCGTCTCCGAGGAATGTGATTGGAAACTAATTGTTGCTAGGGGGGCCTAATTGGTAGCGTATGTAACCCCCCCCTCCAAGCTAATTAGGAACTAACCAAGTGTGTGCATGTATAAAAGAGGCTAATTGCCGTTGTATAATTGAGAAGGTGACCACGAGAACTGCGGAGTGCCTGGCTGTCTCCCAAAAGCATTTGCCAATAAATTGACTTGTCTCAATTCTTTGGTGTGAATAAGTTATTTACCACTTCAACGGGGGTGGGTGTTGAGCTGAAGCCAGTATGGATCATTTCAAAATTTCTTATTTGCCCAAAGTGACTTTATTTTCCTCTTGAGAGCCTGTTTTAACCTTTACACAGACAAATGGTTTATGTATGAGTATAGAGATGCAATAGAGATGTAATTGTATCAGAGTTCAAAACATCTAGTTTCAGGATTTGTGCTCAAGACACAGCCTGGGCAGAGAGAACAGATCAGAACACCCAGCAGCTGCTATGGAAATGAGAGAGGAAATGAGCTATTCCTAGAATATTTGGTCGATTTCTTAATATGTTATCGATTATTTATTACAAATCTCCCAACGTGAGAAGGTGATTGACTTCTGAGAACTGATTTCTAGTTAACTTAGTTATTTCACAACTATAAGCTGCTAATTTCTTGATTACATACCGCTGACAACATACTGAAGCTACGAGAATGATCTGAATCAGCAGCACAAATACTTGAGCTGCCACTAAGTATAAATGTAAAACCTTTCGACTAAAATGTTGTAACGATCAACATAGATTCATCCTCCCCACATGCAGACCATCTTTCACAATTCTAAATTATTGGCATGTCATAAATACATCTGCTTCAAACAGAAGTTCATGCACTGACTTTAAAGATTCTCCAGCTCTCTGTTCACCTGCATCCACCTTGTGAATATTTTCTCAATACAAATTCCAGATCCCGCTTCACTTTAATTTTACTCCCTCTGATAGGTACTGTGAGGGGGAAGTTTTGTTACACAAAGGGTGGTGGCCTGGAATGCTCTGCCAAGTGAGGTGGTTGAGGCAGATACATTAGCGACCTTTAAGACTTATCTGGATAGGTACATGAGCAGACAGGGTATATGATACATGTGGTTGGTCTAGATAGGACACGTGACCACCGCAGGTTTGGAGGGCCGAAGGGCCTGTTCCTCGGCTGTATTGTTCTTTGTTCTATACAGGGCCCTGGTGAGGCCGTACTTGGAATATTGTGTGCAGTTTTGGTCTCCTTATCTGAGGAAGGATGTTCTTGCTCTAGAGGGAGCTCAGCGATGGTTTACCAGACTGATTCCTGGGATGGTGGGACTGACGTATGAGAGATTGAATCAGTTAGGATTGTATTCGCTGGAGTTCAGAAGAATGGGGGGATCTCAGAGAAACCTATAATATTCTAACAGGACTTGACAGGGTAGATGCAGGAAAGATTTTCCTGATTGTGGGATTGTACAGAATCAGAGGTCGGAGTCTGTGGATAAGGGGTAGACCATTTAGGCGGAGATGAGGAGAAATCTATTTGACCAGAGAGTGGGGAGCCTGTGGAATTTGTTACCACAGGATATAGTTGAGGCCAATACATTGTATGTTTTCAAGAAGCAGTTAGATATAGCACTCAGGGCGAAGGGGATCAAAGGATATGGAGAGGAAAGCGGGATTAGGCTATTGAGTTGGATGATAAGCCATGATCATAATGAATGGCAGAGCAGGCGCAAAGGGCCAAATGGTCCCTTCCTGCTCCTATTTTCTACGTTTCTCTGTAATCCCTTCCCACACTAAGAGCAGGAGAATGGCCTCTCCCCAGTGTGAACTCGCTGGTGTGTCTGGAGACTGGATAAATCACTGAATCCGTTCCCACACTGAAAGCAGGTGAACAGCTTGTCCCCAGTGTGAACTCGCAGATGGCTCCGCAGGCTGGATGAAGCTCGGAATCTCTGCCCACACGGAGAGCAGGTGAATGGCTTCTCCCCAGTGTGAACTCGCTGGTGTGTCTGCAGGCTGGATGACTGAGTGAATCCCTCCCCACACTGAGAGCAGATGAACGGGCGCTCACCAGTGTGAACTCGCTGATGGATCCGCAGGTTGGATAAATCACGGAATCCCTTCCCACACTGAGAGCAGGTGAACGGTCTCTCCCCAGTGTGAATTCGCTGGTGTCTCTGCAGGTTGGATGAATCAATGAATCTCTTCCCACACTGAGAGCAGGTGAATGGCTTCTCCCCAGTGTGAACACGCTGGTGAGCCTGCAGGCTGGATAACTGAGTGAATCCGTTCCCACACTGAGAGCAGGTGAATGGCCTCTCCCCAGTGTGAACTCGCTGGTGTATCTGCAGGCTGGATAACTGAGTAAATCCCTTCCCACACTGAGAGCAGGTGAACGGCCTCTCCCCAGTGTGACTGCGTCGATGAATCTCCAGCTCCGATGGGAATCTGTATCCCTTCCCACATTCCCCACATTTCCACGGTTTCTCCATGTTTTGGGTCTCCTCTGGTCTCTCCAGATTGGACTGTGTGGATCCCTTTCCACAGAGGGAGCAGGTGAATGGCTTCTCCCCAGTGTGAACTCGCTGATGTCTCGGCAGACTGGACAAATCACAGAATCCCTTCCCACACTGAGAGCAGGTGAATGGCCTCTCCCCAGTGTGAACCCGCTGGTGTCTCCGCAGGGTGGATGAATCAATGAATCCCTTCCCACACTGAGAGCAGGTGAACGGTCTCTCCCCAGTGTGAACTCGCTGGTGTGTCTGCAGGCTGGATAACTGAGTGAATCCCTTCCCACACTGAGAGCAGGTGAACGGCCTCTCCCCTGTGTGAACTCGCTGGTGTGTCTGCAGGCTGATTAACTGAGTGAATCCCTTCCCACACTGGGAGCAGGTGAACGGCCTCTCCCCAGTGTGACTGCGTCGATGAATCTCCAGCTCAGATGGGACTCTGTATCCCTTTCCACAGTCCCCACATTTCCACAGTTTCTCCATGTTTTGAGTCTCCTCTTGTCTCTCCAGATTGGACAATCAGTGGAAGCCGTGTCTACACACAGAACATGTGCACTGTCTCTCCTCACTGTGAATGGTGTGATGTTTTTTCAGGCTGTGTAATAGTTGAAGCTCTTTTCACAGTCAGTTCACTGGAACACTCTCACCCGGGTGTGTGTTGTGTGGGTCTCGGTGCTTTTCCAGTCACACTCCTGTTTAAATTCATCTGAAGCCAACCGATTGGACAAACATTTCTCCTTCTTGCCGATGATATTCAGAGCCTGATGATATTCAGAGCCCGATGATATTCAGAGCCCGATGATATTCAGAGCCCGATGATATTCAGATCAGAAGGAATCGAGTGAGTTTGTCATATCAAGGTGTGACATTTGAGATTTCTGTCTATAATTTCTCCTCTTCCAATATCCTTTAAAAACAATTTACAAAAGCCATCAGTTAGTACAGGATAGAAATTCAGAACAGACAATTCTAGTTCCTATGGAACATTATTTCCTCTCTCGTTCTCCAAAAGCTGTAAATCTCCATCGCACACAATCTCCCTCCATTCTCATTCTGCTGTATCTAATATTCACCCTCCCAATTCTCCTGAAGGTGCTGATTCATGTTGATTGACAGATCCGAGCTCAGCTCACTGCTTCCTGACCAGGATGCAGAGATTATAATAGGAGCAAGAGTAGGCCATTCAGCCCACTGAGTCAGCTCAACTATTCAATGAGATCCTTGGCCGATCTACCTCAGCACCATTTTCCCACATGGTCCCCATATCTCTTAATATCTTCAATATCTAGAAACCTATCAATATTTGTCTTGAACATACCTGATGACTGAGGCTCCACATTCCTCTGGGGTAGAGAATTCCAAAGCTTCACCACATCCTCGAGTTAAGAGATCCCCCCTCATCTCAGCTTTCACTCTACTTTCCTACCTGTTCCCCATAACCCTTAACTCCATTGTCAATAAAATATTTGTCCAACTTGTGCTTCAGTATATTCAATGACCCCCAGATACAACTGGTCCCTGTGGAAGAGAAATCCAAAGACTAACAACCCTCTGAGGGAAGAGATGACTGGAAATCTATAACGTAGCTACAGTCTTATATTACAACACGAGAAATAATAATACATTCACCTTATTCCAGAACGGTAAATAATATATTTAATTTGTTCCATGTAACAACACGAGACACATCTCTGTCCATTATTAATTTGATGTGGAGATGCCGGCGTTGGACTGGGGTGAGCACAGTAAGAAGTCTTACAACACCAGGTTAAAGTCCAACAGGTTTTTTCGAATCACTAGCTTTCGGAGCGCTGCTCCTTCCTCAGGCGAATCTTCTTTTTGCGCGATCTTCCTGGAGATCCTCTCCACTTTGAGCCGGCAGTCTGCGGTGTCAATGGTAGCCATAATGTGGAGATGCCGGCGTTGGACTGGGGTGAGCACAGTAAGAAGTCTTACAACACCAGGTTAAAGTCCAACAGGTTTGTTTCGAATCACTAGCTTTCGGAGCACTGCTCCTTCGTCAGGTGAATGTTTACATTACATTATTAATTTAATTGCCCTGAAATGTCAGCCATCTCCTGGGGAACCCACCCCTTTAATTGTGAACCTGAGGAAAGAGACAATCATTTTTTGAAATTTAGAGTAACCAATTATTGTTTTTCCAATTCAGGTGCAATTTAGCGTGGCCACTCCACCGATCCTGCACATCTTTGGGTTGTGGAGGTGATACCCATGTAGACACAGGGAGAATGTGCGAACTCCACACGGACAGTGACCCGAGGCCGAGATCAAACCCAGGTCCTCGGCGCCGTAAGCCAGCAGTGCTAATCGCTGTGCCACCAGAAACCATTCTTTTAGTCAGACAAATAAATGCGCCAACCTGTTAAGGAGATGGGTGGGAGGAGTTGGAAACACTTGTGGAGCCTTGAACCTTCATGTATTTTTTTTTCCCAATTAAGGTGCAATTTAGCATGGTTCTAGGATGGGCTCAAATGAGGATTCACAAACACCCGCTGGAGGCCCCAAACCCCCAATAAGACCCATTGATTTTATTGTCAGTCTGCAGACAGGATCTGGAGAACTGAACCCAGGCAGAGGAGAGGGAGGGAGAAAACTGGGAGTGGAGGAAAGAAATGGTGCTGATGCTGAGATGGGATTGGATTTCAGCCCAGGGAGGAGGGAGAGTGTGTGGGACGGGGATTTACAGCTTTGGGGGAACAAGAGAGGAAAAAATGTTCCAGAGAAACTAGAATTGTTTCTTCAGAATTTCTATCCTGGACTGACAGTGATGGATTTTGTTTGTTTTAATTACAAAAATAAATAAATTTCGAGTACCAATTCTTTTTTTCCCAATCAAGGAGTAATTTTAGCGTGGCCAATTCACCTACCCTGCACATCTTTTTGGATTGTGAGGGCCAGATCCACGCAGACACGGGGAGAATGTGCAAACTCCATATGGACAGTGACCCAGGACCGGGTCCTCGGCTAACCACTGAGCCACCGTGCCTGCCCATGGTGATGACTTTTGTAAACTCCTTTTACAGAATATTACAAGGGGAGGATTTACAGATGGAAACTCAAATCAAACTTCACATCAGGATTTAACAGTCACTCCATTCATCAGGACCAGCATATCATTGGCCTGTGAACGTGGAAGAAGAAATGTTTGTCTGATCTGTCTGTAGGAAAGATTTTCAAGATCAATACACAGACGACTCGTGTGAGAGTGTTCCAGTGAACTGACTGTGGAAAGAGCTTTAACCAGTTACACAGTCTGAAAAAACATCACACCATTCAGAGCGGGGAGAGACTGTACACATGCTCTCTATGGGGACAAAACACAAACGTGGAAAGCGACAAGGAGACCAGCAGCATCCTGAAATCATGGAAATGTGGAGACTGTGGGAAGGGATTCAGATCCCCATGTGAGCTGGGGACTCATCACCGTAGTCACACCGGCGACAAACCATTCACCTGTTCTGAGTGTAGGAAGGGATTCACTCAGTTATCCCAGTGAGGATGTACCAAGATGTGGGAGCCGAGCTGGTGAGCGGCCTTTAATAAGGTTCAGGCTGCTCTGTGTAAGAAAGGAGTTTGATTCGGGGTGGTATACCCGGCAAAGCTGCGGGTGACAAATGAGTCCAAAGACGTCCATTTCGAGACTATGGAGGAGGCAAACATTGTAAAGCATGGACTGGGGTCCAGTTATCTGTATTGGACAAGATCTACATTTCCTGTGGGGTGGGATGGGTGCTGTGATATCCTCTGCATAGATTTCATATTTTCTGATAAAATCGTTTTTCTGTTCGGAGTGAAGGGAGATTTTCTTTATACATAGAAAATACAGCACAGAACAGGCCCTTCGGCCCACGATGTTGTGCCGAACCTTTGTCCTAGATTAATCATAGATTATCATTGAATTTACAGTGCAGAAGGAGGCCATTTGGCCCTTTGAGTCTGCACCGGCTCTTGGAAAGAGCACCCTAACCAAACTCAACACCTCCACCCAACACCAAGGGCAATTTGGACATTAAGGGCAATTTATCATTGGCCAATTCACCTAACCCGCACATCTTTGGACTGTGGGAGGAAACCGGAGCACCCGGAGGAAACCCACGCAGAATGAAGCACATTACGAAGCACAATGTGGATATATAGGGGGTGGGGAGGGAGACGGGTGAGCTAACTGATGACTAAAGAACTGTTTTTGTTTTACTCTGTGAGTGTATGGGTGCGTATATGGCGGCCATCTTGGGTGGACTCTTGGCCTGTACATTTTGAAGATTTACTGGATAGTCCCTCATGGCAGATTCCGTGATGGAGTGGGTGGGGGCAGACCTCTGATTCAGCTGGTCACCTGGAACGTAAGGGGATTGGGTGGACCAGTGAAGAGGTGGCGGGTTTTCATTCACCTAAAGAATCTAAATGCTGGTGTGGTGTTCTTGCAGGAGACTCACTTGCGGGTTAGAGATCAGACCAGACTGCGGAGGGGTAAGCCAAGTGTTTCACTCGGGCTTTGACAAAGGTTTCGAGGTGCTGCAATAAAAAAAAAAATTTAGAATACCCAATTCATTTTTACAAATTAAGGGGCAATTTAGCGTGGCCAATTCACCTACCCTGCACATCTTTGGGTTGTGGGGCAAAACCCACGCAAACATGAGCAGAATGTGCAAACTCCACACAGGCAGTGACCCAGGGCCGGGATCAAACCTGGGACCTCGGCGCTGTGACACAGCAGTGCTAACCACTGCACCACCGTGCTGCCCCTGAGGTGGTGCAATTCTAAACGATAAACAGGTCCCTCTTTCGGTCACTTAAGATCATTGCGGACACTAATGGGAGATACGTGGTAGTCAGTGGGTCATTGGCGGGTATATTGGTGGTGCTGGTGAATGGCTAAGCCCCTAACTGGGACGATGTGTCATTTGTAAAACAATTGTTGGGATCCATCCCAGATCTGGATACACAACAATTGATTCTTGGAGCAAACATCAATTGCATACTGGATCCTAAAATGGACTGGTCCAAGCCCATTCAACCGCTACAAAAACAGGAAAAAGGAATGAAACCGGACGGATCACCCGGCAGCGACCCAGGCACCGGAAATGACAACGGCAAATCCAGCAAAAGATAAAGAAAAGCTGTTCATTAGCAGATTGTGAAAGGATTATGGGACACATATTTAGGATTGTGAGCAAGACCGACAGGGGAGATATGAGGAAGAAATTTTACACAGTGAGTGGTAATGATTTGAACTCAATGCTCACACACAAAGGTCGATAATCTCTAGGTCCTGATAACTCGAATGGTGCTGTCAGAATTTGATGTGAGGATCGGTTGTGAGTTTCCTGTCTGCGAATCCCTTTCTCAGCCCCCGTGAAAGAAGTTTACAAAGGCATCACTGCGTTCACTTGCTTTGTTCTTTCGAGTTCAAGGTGAGAGGGGAAAAGTTTAAGGGAGATATGCGTGGAAAGTTCTTTACGCAGAGGGTGGTGGGTGCCTGGAACGCATTGCCCGCAGAGGTGGAAGAGGCGGGCACGATAGCGTCATTTAAGATGTATCTAGACAGATACGTACAAGGGCAGGGAGCAGAGGGATACAGATCCTGAGAAAATAGGTCACAATTTTAGATAGAGGATCTGGATCGGCACAGGCTTGGAGGGCCGAAGGGCCTGTTCCTGTGCTATAATTTTTCTTTGTTCTCTTTGTCAGTCTGGAAATAAAATTCAGGAAAGATAACCAGGAAAGATAAAATTGAGTTTGCTGTGTGTAAATCCTCCGACTAATCCCCTTTAAATGAGTTCCCAAAATTAATCACAGTCAGTCCAGGATAGAAATTCAGAACATTCTCCCCTCCTGCTCCCTGGTCCAGGATGACCGCTCATGGCCCGGCGCCCACCCGCCCCCCCCCCCCCCCGCCGGATGCACACTGACCCTCTTGTCATCAGCAGTCCCCTGATTTGAGGGCATTGTCTACTCAGGGTTGGATGTTTCTGCCTTGGGTCTTCATGTGACTGAACAGAGCCGCAGAGCTTTGGACACATGGGACAGGATGTCCAATGAATCTTGTATTTACAGTGCAGAAGGAGGTCATTCAGCCCATCGAGTCTGCACGGCCCTTGGAAAGAGCACCCCATTTCAAGCCACACTTCCAACCTATCCCACCAACCCAGTCACCCCATTGCCCTTTCAACACGAAGGGCAATTTACCATGGCCAGTCCACCGAACCTGCACATCTTTGGACTGTAGAAGGAAACCAGAGCACCCGGCGGAAACCCACGCAGACAGTGAAATGAGACAGTGAAATCCGGAGAGCAGGATTGGCTTCCTTTTCTTTCCATCTCTGCCACCACTTTGCATCATCAATAAGACATTGGGACTCAAAGACTAATCCAGTTTGATGGACAAGTTGTCTCCATTCTGAACAATGGGGAACAAGCTCCTCCCATTGAAACATCGCCCCTACAAAGATGACAAACGCGCATGCGCCCTGATGCACATCCAATAAAGATGGTGGCCGTTAACCCGAGCCGAACATGAGGAGCTGCAGCCCCGCTCGGTACAAACGGGGTCCCGTCAACATTTCCGAGGTTTGCGGTTTCCAACAGCTTTACACAACGTTTCCGCGCACTCCCGCGATCTCTCGCTTCCTCCATATTGTTAAACGCTTCTTACCAATTTCGCATTTGAAAAAGACGCCCTTCTGCTCCGCCATTACCCACACTGCGCATGCTTCAATCAAAGTCTGCCCCCACCCCCCCTCATTCATTCCGATTAGTTGGAGGACCAGCCGCTCCCGGTCGGTCCTCCAGACCCGCCCCTCCTCTTCCTATTTTCCTCGGATGGTGATGTCTCGCATGAGGGGACATAGCTTTAAATTGAGGGGAGATAGATATAGGACAGATGTCAGAGGTAGGTTCCTTACTCAGAGAGTAGTAAGGGCGTGGAATGCCCTGCCTGCAACAGTAGTGGACTCGCCAACATTAAGGGCATTCAAATGGTCATTGGATAGACATTTGGACGATAAGGGAATAGTGTAGAGCTTGAGAGTGGTTTCACAGGTTGGCGCAACGCCAAGGGCCGAAGGGCCTGTACTGCACTGTAATATTCTATGTTCTATTGGTCTGGAGCTACCGTCGGTCACCCGGGCATTGTGACGGTTCCAGATGGTGATAGCGGCCACAGGCTCAGGCTGACTCGCTGATTGTCCAATAATAACAGTGAGAGTCTCAGTGGGACAATCAGACAATAATAGTGGAGATGGGGCCCAGAGGAGAAACAGCAAAGGATTCACTCACTTTGAGAGCAACAAACACAGTGTCTGTTCCCATAATAAGAGTCAGGCTCCATTGTGTGAGTGAACACATCATTGGATCCAATGTAGAATCATAGAATCCCCTCAGTGCAGGAGGTCCCCACAGTGCAGGAGGTAATTCGGCCCATCTGATCTGCAGCAATCCTCTGAAAGGGTAGCATGGTAGCCTTGTAGATAGCACAATTGCTTCACAGCTCCAGGGTCCCAGGTACGATTCCCGGCTTGGGTCACTGTCTGTGCGGAGTCTGCACATCCTCCCTGTGTCTGCGTGGGTTTCCTCCGGGTGCTCCGGTTTCCTCCCACAGTCCAAAGATGTGCAGGTTAGGTGGATTGGCCATGATAAATTGGCCTTAGTGTTGGGTGGGGTTACTGGGTTATGGGGATAGGGTGGAGGTGTTGACCTTGGGTAGGGTGCTCTTTCCAAGAGCCGGTGCAGACTCGATGGGCCGAATGGCCTCCTTCTGCACTGTAAATTCTATGAAAGAGTATCCTACCATGGCGAATTCCCCACCCTATCCCCACAACCCCTCCCAGCGACAATTTAACACAGCCAATCCATCTAACCTGCATATCTGTGGACTGTGGGAGGAAACCAGAGCACCTGGAGGAAATCTACACAGACACAGGAAGAACGTACAAACCCAACACAGACAGTGACCCAAGGTCGGAATTAATCATAGAATCTACAGTGCAGAAGGAGATCATTCGGCCCAATGAGTCTGCACCGGAATTACCTGATCTGGCCAACTCACTGAAATGTGGTTAATTCTGAATTGCCCAGCAAGCCACTCAGTTTAAAGACAATTAGGAATGGGCAACCCAGCTGGTTTGCCCGTGACACTCACATCCCATAAAGAATAGAGAAAATCAAAGGGCTGTTTCCAGTGCCGGTTTCAAAGGAATCAGTACTGGGCCCTTCACCCCTGGTTTACATCACGGATTTGAAAATAAATGCAGGAACATGAATAAGAAGATTACCTGTGACACAAAAATGATTAAACACTTGATAGTGAGGAAGAAAGCTGGAGGGAAAACAAGGCAAAGGATTACATGATAAATGGCAGGACAGGACTAGTTAGGCCAGAGCTAGATTCGTGTCTACAGGAAGATTGCACTCGAGAGAGTAGAACAAAGAAAACTATGGCACAGGAACAGGCCCTTCGGCCCTCCAAGCCTGTGCCGACCATGCTGCCCGTCTAAACTAAAACCTTCTACACTTCCTGGGTCCGTATCCCTCTCTTCCCATCCTATTCATGTATTTGTCAAGATGCCCCTTAAATATCACTATCGTCCCTGCTTCCACCACCTCCTCCGGCAGTGAGTTCCAGGCACCCACTACCCTCTGTGTAAAAAACTTGCCTGTACAGTACATCTCCTCTAAACCTTGCCCCTCGCACCTTAAACCTATGTCCCCTAGTAATTGACCTCTCTACCCTGGGGAAAAGCCTCTGACTATCTACTCTGTCTATGCCCCTCATAATTTTGTAGAACTCTATCAGGTCGCCCCTCAACCTCCGTCGTTCCAACGAGAACAAATCTAGTTTATTCAACCGCTCCTCATAGCTAATGCACTCCACACCAAACAACATCCTGGTAAATCTCTTCTGCACCCTCTCTAAAGCCTCCACATCCTTCTGGTAGTGTGGCAGCCAGAATTGAACACTTTTCTCCAAGTGTGGCCTAACTAAGGTTCTATACAGCTGAAACATGACTTGCCAATTCTTATACTCAATGCCGCGGCCAATGATCATAGATCATAGAACTTACAGTGCAGAAGGAGGCCATTCGGCCCATCGAGTCTGCACCGGCTCTTGGAAAGAACACCCCACCCAAGGTCAACACCTCCACCCTATCCCCACAACCCAGTAACCCCACCCAACACTAAGGCAATTTTGGACACTAAGGGCAATTTATCATGGCCAATCCACTTAACCTGCACATCTTTGGACTGAAGGCAGTACAGAGGGGATTTACGAACATCAGCCAGAAATTGAAAATGTTTGCTCAGAGGAAAGTTTGGATAAACTGGGGCGGTTTTCTTTGGAACAAAAAAGGCTGAAGGGAGACCAAAATGAAATTTTGAAAAGCAGCCTGGCTAGCTCAGTCGGTAGAGCATGGGAGTCTTAATCCCAGGGCAGTGGGTTCAAGTACCACTCTGGGCGCTTCAGCTTCTTTAATCTGAGAACATTGAGCTGAACTGTTTTATGGGCGGCACAGTAGCACAGTGGTTAGCACTGTTGCTTCACAGCACCAGGGTCCCAGGATTCAATTCCCACTTGGGACACTGTCTGTGTGGAGTTTGCATTCTCCAGTGTCTGTATGGGTTTCCTCCCACAAATCCCGAAAGACGTGCTTGTCAGGTGAATTGGGCATTCTGAATTCTCCCTCTGTGTACCCGAATAAGTGCCAGAGAGTTACTAGGTGATTTTCACAGTCACTTCATTGCAGTGTGAATGTAAGCATGCGTGTGACAATAATAACGATTATTCTAAATGTATAAAATTCTGGGGGATCATGGTGGCACAGTGGCTGTGTGCCTGCATGCTGGGGACCCGGGTTCGATCCTGGCCCCGGGTCAGTCTGTAAGGAGTTTGCAGATTCTCCCATCGTCTGTATGGGTTTCACCCCCACAGTCCAAATATGTGCAGGATAGGTGGCTTGGCCAAATTAAATTGCCCCTTAATTGGAAAAATATATACATTTATATTTTTTTAAAACTCAAATTTATATATTTTTTAAATTCTGAGGGATCGAAATAGATTGGATAGGAATGTCCTATTGCCTTTGGTTGAGGGATACAGATAAAAGGGGGCAGAGATTTAGGGAAGGACTCGGAGGTTTAGAGGGTGGTGAGGATCTGTGACATGCTGCCTGAAATGATGGCAGAAACCATCAAAACATTTAAAAGTATTCAGATAGACATTTGAATTGATGTAACTTAAAAAGCTACAGGCCACAATCTGGAAACTGATATTAGGCTGAATACCTACTTTGTAGCCACGATGAGCTGAATGAAATGCAACAGGAACAACAAACTTTAATAAAATCCGGGACAGCATCTCTCACTACTAACAAGGTCAGCAGTTTGCCCCAGTTTAGCTGCCAAGTATGCTAATGCGGTCATTTTAAAATTTACCTGCATACAAAAGAGTACAACAGCAAATTATTTAACTTCCCCAATGTGATCGGTGTATTTAGTCTCAAATTTAAACTGGAATGGTCATTAAAAGTTTCCCAGTCACTCTGATATCTGAAATCTTTGTCCTCAGACAGAACAGACAAACCATTTTACCTCCCAATGATATTCAGGTCCAGATGATTCGAGTAAGTCAGTCAGAGGATGATGTGATGTTTGGTTTCAGATTCCCGGTGGCAAATCCTCCTCTTTCCAAAGGAATTTTACTCTCAGTCCAGGAGAGAAATTCACAAGATTCTCTCTTCCAGCTTCCGGGTCCAGGACGGCCGCACATGCGCCCTGATGGACCTGAGAAAAATGGCGGCCGCGCAGGCGCCTTGCTGCATATCGCCCCCCCGAAACAGATGACAGCCGTTAACAGGGGCCGGTCAGAGAGAAAAACACCGATGCGGCCGCCCCATTCCGTACAAACACCGACCTGTATCAAAAGTGCTGGAACCAAATTATCACCCTGAGGAACGGAATGGAATAATGGTGGATAAAGCTACCCGGAATGTCGGGCGCGGAACAGGAGCCAGAACGCGCAGGCGTCAGAATGTCCCGCCCCCGGAAGTCGCCTCTGTGCGAAGCATGCGCGGTGCTGCTCCGGGCTGAGCGCAGCCGCGGTGAGAGTGAGTGCGGCTCCCAGAGGCTGAATGAGCCCAGCCCCGAGCGGGGACAATGGTGAGAACCCAAACACCCCAATAAGACCCATTGGTTTTATTGTCAGTCTGCAGACAGGAGCTGGAGAACTGAACCCAGGCAGAGGAGAGGGAGGGAGAAAACTGGGAGTGGAGGAAAGAAATGGTGCAGATGGGTTTGGATTTCAGCCCAGGGAGGAGGGAGAGTGTGTGGGACGGGGATTGACAGCTTTGGGGGAACAAGAGAGGGAAAAATGTTCCAGAGAAACTAGAATTGTCTGTTCAGAATTTCTATCCTGGACTGACAGTGATGTGGATGTGATTTGGAGGAAAATGTAACTGGTCTGATTAGTAAGTTTGCAGACGACACAAAGGTTGGTGGAATTGCGGATAGCGATGAGGACTGTCTGAGGATACAGCAGGATTTAGATTGTCTGGAGACTTGGGCGGAGAGATGGCAGATGGAGTTTAACCTGGACAAATGTGAGGTAATGCATTTTGGAAGGGCTAATGCAGGTAGGGAATATACAGTGAATGGTAGAACCCTCAAGAGTATTGAAAGTCAAAGAGATCTAGGAGTACAGGTCCACAGATCACTGAAAGGGGCTACACAGGTGGAGAAGGTAGTCAAGAAGGCATACGGCATGCTTGCCTTCATTGGCCGGGGCATTGAGTATAAGAATTGGCAAGTCATGTTGCAGCTGTATAGAACCTTAGTTAGGCCACACTTGGAGTATAGTGTTCAATTCTGGTCGCCACACTACCAGAAGGATGTGGAGGCTTTAGAGAGGGTGCAGAAGAGATTTACCAGAATGTTGCCTGGTATGGAGGGCATAAGCTATGAGGAGCGATTGAATAAACTCGGTTTGTTCTCACTGGAACGAAGGAGGTTGAGGGGCGACCTGATAGAGGTATACAAAATTATGAGGGGCATAGACAGAGTGGATAGTCAGAGGCTTTTCCCCAGGGTAGAGGGGTCAATTACTAGGGGGCATAGGTTTAAGGTGAGAGGGGCAAAGTTTAGAGTAGATGTACGAGGCAAGTTTTTTACGCAGAGGGTAGTGGGTGCCTGGAACTCACTACCGGAGGAGGTAGTGGAGGCAGGGACGATAGGGACATTTAAGGGGCATCTTGACAAATATATGAATAGGATGGGAATAGAAGGATACGGACCCAGGAAGTGTAGAAGATTGTAGTTTAGTCGGGCAGTATGGTCGGCACGGGCTTGGAGGGCCGAAGGGCCTGTTCCTGTGCTGTACATTTCTTTGTTCTTTGTATTTTCTAAACTCCTTTTACAGGATATTGGAAGTGGAGGATTGGCCAACAGAAAACTCAAACCAAATATCATATCGAAATCACTCAATTCATTCAGAGCTCAATATCTTCAGTCTTTGAATTTGGAAGGAGATGTGTTTGTTCTGTTTCAGCTGTGTGACTGCAAAAGCACCCGAGACCCACCCCCAATGAGAGTTTTCCAGTCCACTGACTATGGAGACAGTTTTAACCAGTTACACAGCCTCAAAAAAAGTATCACATCATTCACTGCAGGGAGAAATTAAACGCTTATTTGTGTGTGGACAAAGCTTCAACCGGGAGAGACATAAAGACCCCTCACCATGGAGAAACTGTGGAAATGTGCGGACTGTGGGAAGGGATTCAGTTACCATCACAACTGGAAGTTCATCATCGCAGTCACACCGGGGAGAGACCATTCATCTACTCCATTTGTGGGAAGGGATTCACCCATTCATACAACCTTATGACACCCCAGCGACTTCACACTGAGGAGAGGCCATTCACCTGCCCTGTGTGTGGGAAGGGATTCACTCGGTCATCCCACATTGTTACTCATCAGCTTGTTCACACTGATAAGAGACCGTTTACATGTCCTGACTGTGAGAAGAGTTTTAAATGTAATAAGGATCTGCTGACACATCAACGTATTCACACTGGGGAGAGACCGTTCTCCTGCTCCTTGTGTGGGAAAGGATTCATTCAGTCATCCCACCTGCAGACACATCAACTTGTTCACTCTGATAACAAACATTTTAACTGTCCTGACTTATGAGAAGAGCTTTAAAAACAAAAAGGATTTACTAACACACCAATATGCTCACACTGGGGAGAGACCATTCACCTGCTCTGACTGTGGGAAAGGATTCATTAATTCATCCAACCTTCTGATACACCAGCAACTTCATACAGGGGATAGACCGTTCACCTGCTCTGAATGTGGGAAGGGATTCACGTTCATACAACCTTCTGACACATTAGCAGGTTCACAGTGAGGAGAGGCCGTTCACTTGCTCAGTGTGTGGGAAGGGATTCACTCGTTCATCCAACCTATTGAATCACCAGCGAGTTCACACTGGGGAGAGGCCATTCACCTGCTCCATGTGTGGGAAGGGATTCAGTCAGTCATCCAACCTGCTGACACACCAGAGAGTTCACAGTGGGGAGAGGCCGTTCACTTGCTCCATATGTGGGAAGGAATTTTCTCATTTATCTTATCTTCTGAAACACCATCGAGTTCACACTGGAGAGCGGCCATTCAACTATAATGTCTGTGGAAAGGGGTTCACTCACTCATCCCACCTGTTAACACACCAGCGAGTTCACAAGCAACCACAAGGTTTAGATTATCCCCTTATTGATGCTGTTAATCATGTACAGGACTGAATAATGTTCACTCTGACAGTCTTAATCTGCTGATGAGGTTTATTATTCTGAATAAATGTGTTTGAAACGTTGTTGCAGATTTTTGTCTTTCCCACCTGAATGTTGAACATCACCTGCCTGCAGCTCAGAAAGGACAATCTGGGGGAGGATCATACGTCAGGAACAGAACTTCAGCCTGGACGCAGTCTTTCAGGGTCACACTGAGAGGGACAAACAACACTTTGGTCTCTTCACTGACAGCAAAGTACCCGTGTGGGTTAATCCTGAGGCGTCGAAGAAATGTGTCCCAGCCGCTCTCTTCCATATCTCAGAGCTCCTAGACACGGAACAGAAGCTCCTTTACAACTGTGTTTAGAGTCAGGAAGAACAATGGTGAATGCTGGAAAAGTGCTGTCAAATCTGAGATTGGTGTAAAACTAATGTTCCTGATTGAATGTAAAGCAGCTGGTTCCAGACTGAAAATGTGTTTGTGTGACAGTCACAATGAATTAATTGAATAGAAACCTACTTAACATAGATTGGTTGAAGTCTGCGTTAAAATAGCAGCTGTTAACTGCTGGGACAATTAGACAATAGTTTCATTCCTGGATAAAGAAGGAGCTCCAGTGTGTGTCCAAGAATTCCCAATTTTATTGATGTGTGCTTCCCACATTCTGTCCTTTTAAATAAACCTCACCCCTACCAGCCTTTAACAATCAGAAACACAAAAGAGAAAAGGGCGAAGCTGTGTCTGCCCCTTTAACTGGGAGCTGAACAGTGTCAGAGCCCCGACTGTCCCTTTAAGAATAAGTGATGTGTTCAGCTGAAGATTCCTATTGGCCGTTTTCTGGGTAGTCTCCTTATTCTGATCATTCTCAGTGATCCTCGGGTATGTGAACCTGCTTTCCTGTCTCTCATTCTCTTCTCTCTCAGATTCTCACCTAACCTCTCTCCGCTCTCTCACACATTCATTTCACATACCTCCCACCTCTCTCTATCTTTCTCTCAGACACTCACTCCTTTAACCTTTCTATTTCACAGAGCGCCTAAACTTAATTTCTCTCTCTGAAGAAGCACCAAACACACTGAACCTCTCCTCCAACATCTCATTTATGGAGACTCAATCCTTTCTCTCTCTATTTCCCACTTTCTTTCTCTCACTGATTGGCCCTGACTAACTTTAAAACTCCTATTTTCTAATAACCCTCTTCGGGGAAAATTTAATTTTGTATAATGTGCCCTTAATTCTCCCAGTTATAATCCTCAGTCCATCTCAGTGAATATGTAAAAAATCTAAATAACCTCATATTTTGATGTTTAAAATGGGAATGGAGGTGAATGTAATGCTGAGACCGGCAGCAATCTGTGTGGGTGTTCTTGATGCTGTTAGAGTGAGGTCACCCTCACAGGCAGGAAGACTGTTCATGGTGACAACATGAAACTGATGCCTGCTGTTTCATTCTCAGGTAACACAACTTCCTGTTTCTCTGCTGCCGGTTCCAAACCGCACATCTCACTTCTGAGCAGAAAATAAATACAAGGACCACAATCTGGTGAGAACATCTGTCAGTGCGGCCTTTATCTGTCCACCGAGTCAGGGCAGAGTCACACAGATCACATTGTGGTGATATTTACAAATGAGCCGGTTATTTCTGTTCAGAGTCTCCATTCCCAGACAGAAGCGGCTGCGTCTGTGAATCAGTCACTGAGTTCCCTCTGCTCTCTGTAGCTGGAAACTGATCACTTTCTCCCTTATATTTTATATAATTCTTTCGGTGTTACTTGTTTCCTCTATTTCTCAACTTTTATTTCTCGCCACCTCATCTTTCTGTTGTTTAAAATCTCAGTTTTTCTCACAGTTCTTCTGCCTCTCCTTTCCTCTGTATGTCTCTCTTCGTGTGTGTATGTTCCAATTTAATAGAGGTGTTGAATTTCATGAAGGGATTGTCATTGATTAAAGAAAGAAAGAAGGAGAAAACCAGTAAATGGTGGAAAAACTCAGCAGTTATGGCAGCATCGGTACTGAGAGAAACAGAGTTAACGTTTCAAGTCCCTGTGACTCCATCAGGAGAAACCGGGATTGGCCCTCTGAGATCAGGGAAAGTGAAGGGGAGATTTAATAGAGGTGTTTAAAATGAGGAAGGATTTGTGATAGTGTCGATGGGGAGAAACTGTTTCCCAAGAGCAGGAGGGTTTGTAACCAGATGACACAGAAATTTAAGATATTTGACAACAGAACCCAAGGGGGTGATGAGGAAAATTGTTTTTACACAGTGATGTTATATGATCTGGAATTCACACTGACAGGCTGCTGGAAGCAGATTTACAGTAACTTTCAAAGGCAGTTACACTTGTAGAGGGTGAATTGGCAGTGTTCTGGTGAATCAGATGAATTCAACAGTTCACTCATAGAATCTCTACAGTGCAAAAGGAGGCCATTCGGCCCATTGAGTTTGCACTATACCGAGGCCCAATCCCCCACCCTATCCCTGTAACCCCACCTAACCAACACATTTTTGGACACTAAGGGGAAATTGCTCATGGCCAATCCAGCTAAGCTGCAAATCTTTGAATGGTGGTCGGAAACCCATGCAGACACTGGGAGAAAGTGCAAACTCCACACACACAGTCACCCAAGGCCAGAATTGAACCAGGGTCCATGGTGCTCTAAGGTAGCAATGATGCCCTTTGCGACAGTCCGAATTTTCCTTTCCTGATGTTTTAACATTTGATCTTTTCAATCACAATATGTCTCAAAGAGAAGATTGAAACTTTGGTTTTAGCTGTCATATATATTTCCTGTGTGACTGTGTAAATCGAGAACCATTAGAATGATTTCAGTTCCTCGACTGATGCACCTCAGATACCAGAAATCTCTGGACTTCCCCATGTCCTCATTGCTCTCACCTTGGGTAGAACAGCTCTGAATCAGGTGGAGTCAGCCACACGTGCACGTCATGATGTTTCCATTCCTATTTTATCACACACCTCCGAGTGACACTGACTATAACACAGAAGCATCAAATTATCATTGCTACCTTGCATCTTGCCCTCCTATTATTGTATAATGATAACAGTGACAGAGTAACACACACCAGAATTGGAATGACAGGCAGGTTATTGTGTAATAATAACAGTAACAGGCCTGTTACTGTTAACAGGCATTCCCGTACCAGCCTCCCCGAACAGGCGCCGGAATGTGGCGACTAGGGGCTTTTCACAGTAACTTCATTTGAAGCCTGCTTGTGACAATAAGCAATTTTCATTTCAGGCAGGTTATTGTCTAATAATAACAGTGACAGAGTTATTATCTGGGACCCTGGATCTGGGAAGCAACAGTGCTACCCACTGTGCTACCATGCCGCCCTAGATTGGCCCAGGTCGGGTGATATTTCATAGGGTCGGTGCAGATTCGATGGGCCGAATGGCCTCCTTCTGCACTGTAGGGATTCATGATTCTACATTGGATCCAATGATATATTCACTCACACACTGCAGCCTGACTCTTATTATGGGAACAGACACTGTGTTTGTCAGTCTCAAAGTGAGTGAATCCTTTGCTGTTTCTCCTCTGGGCCCCATCTCCACTATTATTGTCTGATTGTCCCACTGAGACTCTCACTGTTATTATTGGACAATCAGCGAGTCAGCCTGAGCTTGTGGCCACACTCACCTTCTGGAACCGTCACAATGCCCGGGTAATTGACGGCAGCTCCGAACCAATAGGAAGAGGGGGGCGGGACTGCAGGACGACGGGAGCAGCTGGTCCTCCAACCAATAGGAGTGAATGAGGGGCGGGGCCCGCTGTTATTGAAGCATGCGCAGTGTGGGTAATGGCGACGGAGAAGTGCTGCGTCTTCAGATCCAAAATTGGTAAGGGGCGTTGAACAATATGGAGGGAGCGAGAGATCGCGGGAATGGGCGGAAACATTGTGTAAAGCTGTTGCAAACTGCAATCCTCGGAAAAGAGCTTCCGGGATCCAGTTCGAAACGAACGGGGCTGCAGCTTCTCATGTTATGCTCGGTTTAACGGCTGCCATTTTTATTGGATGTGCATCAGGGCGCATGCGCGTTTGTCATCTTTGTCGGGGCGATGTTTCAATGAGTGGGAGGAGCTTGTTCCCATTGTTCAGAATGGAGACAACCTGTCCATCAAACTGGATTAGTCTTTGAGTCCCAATGTCTTATTGATGATGCAAAGTGGCGGCAGAAATGGAAGGAAAAGGAAGCAAATCCTGCTCTCCGGATTTCACTGTCTTATTAGACATCCTGTCCTATGTGTCCAAAGCTCTGCGGCTCTGTTCAGCCACATGAAGACCCCTAGTAGAAATTCACAACCCTGAGTAGAAGTTACCCTCAAATTGAGGGACTGCTGATGACAAGAGGGTCAGTGTGCAACGGGGGGCATAAGCGGTCATCCTGGACCAGGGAGCAGGAGGGGAGAATGTAGTGAATGTATATCCTGGACTGATAGTGATTAATTTTGGAAACTCCTTTTACAAGGGATTAGTAGGGGAGGATTTACACACAGCAAACTCAAACCAGGAGAAATGTTTATCTTTCCTGAATTTCATTTCTGGACTGACAGTGATGCCTTTGTAAACTTCTTTCACAGGGGCTTAGAAAGGGATACGCAGGCAGGAAACTCACAACTAACCCTCACATCAAATTCTGACAGCACCATTCGAGTTATCAGGACCCAGAGATTATCGACCATTGTGTGTAAGCATTGAGTTCCATATCATTATCGCTCACTGTATAAAATGTCTACCTCCTATCTCCCCTGTAGATCTTGTTCACAATCTTAAATCTGTGTCCCGTAATCCTTTTACAATCTACTGATGGGAACAGTTTTTAAAAAACTTTTGCTGGGTTTGCTGTTGTCGTTTCTGGTGCCTGGGTCGATGCCAGGTGGTCCGTCAGGTTTCATTCCTTTTTCATGTTTTTGTTGTGGTTGAATCAGCTTGGATCAGTCCATTTAGGATCCAGAACACAATTGAAGTCTCCTCCAAGAATCAATTGATCTGTATCCAGGTCTGGGATGGCTTCCAACAATTTTTTAACAAATGTTTCTATGAGAATCCCCTCATTAAAAAAATAGATAGAGAAGCAGAATTAGGCCTATCAGCCCATCGAGTTTGCTCTGCCGTTCGATCATGGCTGATATGTTTCTCATCCCACTTCATCTTGTATTGTAGCTCTCTTGAAATGAATGCGAACATTGCATTTGCCTTTGTAACTGCCGACTTTCCTTTATTTGTTCTTCGGATGTGGGTGTCGCTGGCTGAGCCGTCATTTGCTGCCCACCCCTAATTGCCCTTGAACTGAGTGGCTTGCTGGGCCATTTCAGAGGGGGCAGTTTGGGAGGATGTGAGGCTGAAGTGATTAACTGACAAGGGGGATAATGGTGCAAGACAAAACTGGGAGACAATGAGATAAGTAAATAAACTATTAGGACAAGAGAAGAAATAAAAGACAGGTCCAGGTGAGGTATAAATGGCAACAGCAGAACCGTTACCAGCACCAACTGTCTAAAAATATAGGTGTGATGATTATAATCTGAAATTACTGAAATGAATGTTGTGTCTGGAAGGTCAGAAATTGCCTGATCAAGGATGAGGTTCTGTTCCTCGAGTTTCCTTTGAGCTTTATTGGAGCAGTGCAGGAGGCCGAGGACAGAGTGCGAATGGGGCAGGGAATTAAAATATTAAATGGTCAGAAGCTCAGGATTATGCTTGCAGACTGAATGGTGATGTTCCACAGTCACCAATCCAGATTTAATCTCCTCAGTGTAGGGGAGACCAAATCGTGAGCAGTGAATACACAACACTGGATAGCAAGAAATACAAGTAAATCACTGTCACCTGGAAAGTGTGTTTGGAATCCTGGATTATGGGAAGGATGGCGATTAACTGGTGGTTGTTGCATCTGTTGTGTCTGCATGGAAATGATTTACAGTGATGTTCATAACACAAGAAATGGAAGGGGGTGGAAACCATATGGCTCATCGAGCCTCTGCATTTCTTGCTGGCTGTAACCTCGTTCAGGCATCATTCTGGTACACTTTCCCTGTATCTTCCCCAGTCCTTCCAGAACCATTTTATGATATGGATACATTAGCTCAACAATCCTGTGTACTAATTTAGTCTGGCCTAGTGTCACCGAGCTGAAATCCAGTCTTTCTCTGACACATTATTCTTAATGCCATAACTGACAGGTTAAGAGTGGAAAAAGTCAACTGTTTAGCAGTAAGGGGAAGAGGCAAGTTTGCAGATGCTCTACAGTGTTACAGACTCGTTGGATCTGCTTCTTCTGTCCCATCTTATATTCAGCTAATAGTAAAATTATTAAAATACTGCAACATACAGGCATTTGGGGGCAATTGTGAGTTTGCTGCTCAGATTAGTTAAAGTCTCTATATTGTAAAATGGATCGAGAACTGGAGAAGATGCAGGAAAAGATATTTAAATTATGCCTGAACTGGCAGGTTATACCCGGCAAGAGGGATTGGACAGGGTGTAAACCTTTTCTCTGGAAAAAGGAATGAAGGATGGCCTGATCCTTTAAGATTATAAAAAGGTTTGACATGATCGACAAGTGGAAGATGTTTCCATTGGAAGAGAATAAATATGAGTTAGTCATTAGTTAATCTAATGTGCAGTTCAGAGGGAGATCACTCTCACACTTCACGTGTGCAAAGGGATTTCCTCAGTTTTCCCACCGGTGAACACTCCAACTTTAAAAGCTCAAACTATTTGACCCAATTTGACCCATCCCTAATTGCCCTTGAACTGAGTATATCTCAGAGAGAATTTTAAGAGTCAACCAGCTGACTGGATCTGGAATCACATGTAGGCCAGACCAGGTAAGGATAGAAGATTTCCTTCACTGAAGGACATGAGTGAACCAGATGGGTCTTTACAACAATCAGCAATGGTTTCATGGTCATCAGTATACTTTCAATGAATTCAAATTTTACCTTCTACCTTGATGAGATTCATGTCTGGGAAATCATTAGGACAGTAAAAAAGATTTCTTGAGTCCTTTTGCTTCCAAATGGCCGAGGACGGCAGTGTGTCACAAGGATGGATGTGTTGACCGATTAATGGCTGGAAGATGGGGGCAGGTCATGTGATCAAACCTCCAGAAATACATTTAATCAAAGTTGGCGAGGAGAGAATGTTGTGAATTTCTATCCTAAACTGACAGTGAGGTTTCTGTAAATTTACAGGATACTGGAAGTGGAGGTTTAACAGACGGGAAACGCAAACCAAACGTCACATCTGACAGAGTCACTCGATTCACCAGAACCTGAATATCAGCAGCATCTGGGTGTGGAAGGTAAAAGGTTTGTCTGTTCTGTCTGTGAGGGAAGATTTCAGGTCTCAATGTGACTGGAAAAGCCCCAAGATTCACAAACCCTGGTTAGACCAAACCTGGAGAACTGTGTTCAGTTCTGGGCAACAAACCCGAGAAAGGATAGAATGGCCTCGGAGGGAGTGTAGCACAGATTTACCTGAGTGATATCTGAACCTCTAGGGTTAAATTGCAAGGTGAGATTACACAAAAAAGTTAGAGTCAGCTGACACAAAAAAGGGCATTCGGCTCATTGAGTCCATGATAGCTCGGTAGCGCAGTGGTTAGGACTATTGCTCACAGCGCCAGGGACCCAAGTTCGATTCCCAGCTTGGGTCACTGTCTGTGCGGAGTCTGCACCTTCTCCGTGTCTGCGCGGTTTCCTCCGGGTGCTCCAGTTTCCTCCCACAATTCCACTCCACCCGATCAAAGGCCTTCTCCCTCTGAGGGCATCATGATAACGTTTAAGAGCCTTCTAACATTAGCCGTGAGTACCTAGCCCGTTACAAATCCCGTCTGGTCTTCCCCTACCACCCCCGGGACACAGTCTTCTATCCTTGTGGCCAATATCTTAGCCAGCAGGTTGGCGTCCACATTCAATAGAGAGATTGGTCTGTATGACCCGCATAGCTCAGGGTCCTTCTCCTGTTTCAGAATCAATGTGATCGAGGCCTGCGACATTGTTGGGGGAAGGACTCCCCTCTCCCTTGCCTCATTAAATGCCCTCACCAGCAGTGGGCCCAATATCTCCGAGAACTTCATGTAGAATTCCACCGGGTAGCCGTCAGGCCCTCAGGCCTTGCCCGACTGCATGACCTCCAGCCCCTCCATTATGTCCTCAATTTCAATTGGGGCTCCCAGCCCTTCCACCAGATCCTCATCAACCCTCGGGAACCTCAACTGACCCAAGAACTGCCTCATCCCCTCCACCCCAGCCGGGGTTCTGACTCGTATAAACTTGCTATAAAAGTCCTTAAACACCTCATTCACCGCCACTGGGTCCAGGGCCACATTCCCACCTCTGTTCTTTACTCTCCCTATCTCCCTGGCCGCCTCCCTTTTCCTCAGCTGGTGCGCTAACATTCTGTTGGCCTTTTCCCCAAACTCATACACCGCTCCCCTTGCCTTTCTCAGTTGTTCCACCGGTTTCCCTGTAGATAACAGCCCAAACTCCATCTGTAACCTCCACCGCTCCTTCAATAACCCCCCGTCCGGGGCTTCCGCATAAATCCTATCCACCTGGAGTATCTCCCTAACCAACTTATCCCTCTCTGCTCGTTCCACCTTTTCTCTATGGGCCTGTATCAAAATTAATTCCCTCTAACCACCGTCTTCAGAGCTTCCCACACCGCTGCTGCCGAGACTTCCCCTGTATCATTTATTTCCAGATCGACTTGCTCATCCGCCCACAGACTTCCTCATCTGCGAATAGTCCCACATCCAACCTCCATAATGGACGCTGCCCTCTCTCCATACTAACCCGTAGATCCACCCAATGTGGGGCTGATCCTACAGAGCAGAAGGAGGCCATTCGGCCCATCACATCTGCACTGATTCTCTGAAAGGGCACCCTGCCTAGGCCCACACCCCAACCCTGTCCCTGTAACCCCATAGCCCCACCGAACCTGCACATCCCTGGACACTAAGGGGCAATTTATCAAGGCCAATCCACCTAACCTGCTCTTCTTTGGACTGTTGGAGGAAACCGGAGCACCGGGTGGAAACACACACAGACACGGGAAGAAAGTGCAAACTCCACACAGACAGTCACCAAGGCCGGAATTGAACCCGGGTCCCTGGCGCTGTGAGGCAGCAGTGCTAATCACTGTGCCACCAGAAGCATAGTTTCAGTATCAATATTACTGTTTATGAAGCTCAAGATCGAATTTGCTTTGCCAACTACTCTCTTAATATGTCTTGTAGATATACGAAATCCCTCTTCACCTCTTTCTCTCTCCTCCCAAAGACGGCAGTTGGGTTTTTGTGACAATCCGGCAGTTTTCATGGTCACTTCTTCCCAGTACCGGCCCCACAAATGACCAGAATAATTCAGCTCAATTTCACAACCTGCCTTTGTATTTTTGTGGCTTCTCTCTCACTCCCTATTTTCTGTTTTCAATCAGTTTCACAGGGTGTTCGAAGGGGAAGCTTCAAAATCGGGAAACTCAAACCAAGCATCACATCCGGATCTGACAGAGCCCTCAATTTATCATATCCTGAATATCAGCAGATTTTGAACATGGAAGGAAAAAGCATCGTTCAAAGTGGGGAGAAACCGTACACGTGTTGTGTGTGTGGACGAGGATTCAGTCGATCATCAGGCCTCCGAAGCCACAAATGCAGTCACACTGAAGGGAAACCGTGGAAATGTGCAGACTGTGGCAAAGGATTCACTTCCCCATCCCAGCTGGAAACTCATCGACGCGTTCACACTGGGGAGAGACCATTCACGTGCTCCGAGTGTGGCAAGGGATTCACTCAGTTATCCGACCTGCTGAGACACCAGCAAGTTCACACTGATGAGAGACTGTTTCAATGTCCAGACTGCGGGAAGTGCTATAAACGTTCTGGGGATCTGATGAGCCATCAACGTGTTCACACTGAGGAGAGACCGTTCAGGTGCTCTCACTGCGGGACTGGGTTCAGACACTCATCTTACCTCACTGTACATCAGCGAATTCACACTGGGGAGAGACCATTCTCCTGCGCCCAGTGTGGGAAGGGATTCACTCAGTCATCCGACCTGCGGAAGCACCAGCGAATTCACACTGGGGAGAAGCCATTCGCATGCTCCAAGTGTGGGAAGGGATTCACCACTTCATCCCACCTGCTGAGACACCAACGAGGCCACAAGTAACCATAGTGATTGGATTTTGCTGTTACTCACATTCAGGACTGAACCATGTTCATTTGGGTCTCTTTCTGCTGATAACAAACTCCAGCCCATTTACAGGGGCCAAAATTCTGCGAAAAGTCTAATAAATCAGATTTGTGTGAAATACGCAGTGTGTTGAAACTTTTTAATATCTCTGACACAGGTTAGATCCTTTTGAAGTACTCTCGCTCTCCCCTGTCTCTTCCATCCTCACCTCCAACAAGAAGTGTGAGGAGCTTGTGGAGTTTCTTTGTGACTGAGATTGAGTAAATCCGATCAGCTTCCTCTGCTGCTTCCCTCCCTTCCACGAGCCCACCGGACCAAACTGTCTCTAAATGTCATCCTTTCCCGAGCCCTGAACCCACATCTTTCTCTAGTTTCTCTCCCCT
Source organism: Scyliorhinus torazame (assembly GCF_047496885.1). NCBI lineage: Eukaryota > Metazoa > Chordata > Chondrichthyes > Carcharhiniformes > Scyliorhinidae > Scyliorhinus > Scyliorhinus torazame. The sequence continues at coordinate 67,806,101 of NC_092711.1, forward strand.
CTCCCCTCGTGCCCCCTCAGAGCTCATCTTGTCCATGAGACCCAGCTCCTGCTCCATCGACCGTATTCCCACTGAGCTACTGATCAGCAAACTACCCTGTGTCCATGGATATTGTCAACATTTCTCTCTCTTCAAGTACTGTCCCTCTGTCCTTCAAATCTGCCATCATCACCCCCTCCTCAATAAAACAAACCCTTGATCCTGCCATCCTTACAAATTTTTGCCCCATCTTCAACCTCCCTCTCCTCAACTTTTTGAACGTGTTGTCACCTCCCAAATCATTGCCCATCTATTCCAGGCCTCCCAAGGACAGCACAGTGGTTAGCACAGTTGCTTCACCGCTCCAGGGGCTCAGGTTAGATTCCCGACTTGGGTCACCGTGTGGAGTCAGCACGTTCTCCCAGTGTCTGCTTGAGTTTCCTCCCACAGTCCAAAAATGTGCAGGTCAGGTGGATTGGCCATGTTAAATTTCCCTTAGTGTCCAAAAAGGTGGGGTAGGGTTAACTGGGTTACGGAAATAGGGTGGAAGTTTGGGCTTGGGTATGCTGCACTTTCTCGGGGTGTTGCAGACTTGATGGGCTGAATGGCCTCCTTCTGCACTGTAAATTCTATGATTCTATGAATCCCTTCAATCATCTGCCCTGTCACAGTGAAATACAAGAGACAAACAGAATCTTACCCGGAGAGAAAGACAGACAATCTGGGAGCTTGGATGCAACACGGATATGTTCATAAGACCAGAAGACAAGGGTAGCAGCACAGTCATTATCGATAGACAACTATACCTGCTGGAGACAGACAGACAATAGAACAACACTAATCACAACACCAAGCTACCTCGACCCATCTACCCGAGACAGGAAGGAGATTTGGAGATGGGCTGGAAGAACTCAGACTCCAGACACGTTAACCAAAAACAGATGGAATATATGAGGGGACAACAGTTAGAACCAAGGAAATTCTACCTGCTCCTTAAAATACCCACACACATAATAATCTTTATTATTGTCACAAGTAGGCTTACATTAGCACTGCAATGAAGTTCCTGTGAAAATCTCCTAGTCGCCATATTCTGGCGCCTGAGTGGGTCCACAAGAGGGAGAATTCAGAATGTCCAATTCACCTGACAAGCTCGTCTTTCAGGAGTTCTGGGAGGTAACCCACGCAGACATGGGGAGAATGTGCAGACTCTGCGTAGACAGTGACCCAAATGGGAATTGAACTGGGGACCCAGGTACTGTGAAGCAACAGTGCTAACCACTGTGCTACCGTCACGGCATTACCACCAGACAGAGCAATCGGAAGAGAATGTGAGATAGAAAATTCGACTGAATGATACAACTAACAGTGCAAAAGGAGATTATTCGGCCCATCAAGCCTGCACTAGCCCTTGGAAAGAGCACCCCACTCAAACCCATGCCTCCACCCTATCCCCATAATCCAGTAACCCCACCGATCCTTTTTTTGGACACTAAGGGCAACTTAGCATGGTCAATCCACCTAACCTGCACATCTTTGGACGGTGGGAGAAAACTAGAGCACCCAGAAGGAACCCACACAGGCACGGGGAGAATGTGCAAACTCCACACAGTCACCCAAGGTCAGAATAGCTGAAACATCAACACACTGCTCCTGGTAGCGATGGTACAGTGGTTCAATAAATATAATTAGTGGATTAAAAAGGTGTGTTATGTAGAGTAAAAACAGAAAATGGGAGATTAACTAAACAGAAAATGGGAGATTAACTTAACAGATCTGGCAGCATCACAGAATCCCTACAGTGCAGAAGGAGGAATCGTCCCATCGAGTTTGCACCAACCCGACAAAAGAGCACCCCACCCAGGCGCACCTCCCCCGCCCTCTCCCCCTAATCCAACTTCACCTTTGGTCACTAAGGGGCAATTTAGCTTGGCCAATCCACCAAACCTGTATATCTTTGGATGGTGGGAGAAAACTGGAGCATCCGGAGGGAACCCACGCAGACATGGGGAGAATGTGCAAACTCCACAGTTACACCAGGCTGGAATTGAACCCAGGTCGCTAGTGCGGCAGTGCTAACCACTGTGCGATGCAGCAGTGCTAACCACTGCGCCACCATGCCACATCTGTGGCAAGTGAAACAGAGTTAACGTTTGTTGTTCCTTGTTGTGACAGTTCTGTAGAAGGCTCAATGGACTCTAAAAGCGTCCACTGAAGTGGAAAGAAATTATTCAAGTTTGACTCAGGAAGCAGTTTCAGTCTGTGTGAAGCTCAATCTTCAATCACACAAAACCTGCAGTCTGATTGGCGGGAGGACCGGGAGAAGTTGCTGAACACAGCGGGTCTGGTGGCCTGAAGTGCATATGTTTTAATGCAAGAAGTATTACGGATAAGGCAGATGAACTTAGAGCTTGGATTAGTACTTGGAACTATGATGTTGTTGCCATTACAGAGACCTGGTTGAGGGAAGGGCAGGATTGGCAGCTAAACGTTCCAGGATTTAGATGTTTCAGGCGGGATAGAGGGGGATGTAAAAGGGGAGGCGGAGTTGCGCTACTGGCTCGGGAGCATATATCACAGCTGTACTGCGAGAGGACACCTCAGAGGGCAGTGAGGCTATATGGGTAGAGATCAGGAATAAGAAGGGTGCAGTCACAATGTTGGGGTTATACTACAGGCCTCCCAATAGCCAGCGGGAGATAGAGGAGCAGATAGGTAGACAGATTTTGGAAAAGAGTAAAAACAACAGGGTTGTGGTGATGGGAGACTTCAACTTCCCCAATATTGACTGGGACTCACTTAGTGCCAGGGGCTTAGACGGGGCGGAGTTTGTAAGGAGCATCCAGGAGGGCTTCTTAAAACAATATGTAGACAGTCCAACTAGGGAAGGGGCGGTACTGGACCTGGTATTGGGGAATGAGCCCGGCCAGATGGTAGATGTTTCAGTAGGGGAGCATTTCGGTAACAGTGACCACAATTCAGTAAGTTTTAAAGTACTGGTGGACAAGGATAGGAGTGGTCCTAGGATGAATGTGCTAAATTGGGGGAAGGCTAATTATACCAATATTAGGCGGGAACTGAAGAACATAGATTGGGGGCGGATGTTTGAGGGCAAATCAACATCTGACATGTGGGAGGCTTTCAAGTGGCAGTTGAAAGGAATACAGGACCGGCATGTTCCTGTGAGGAAGAAGGATAAATACGGCAATTTTCGGGAACCTTGGATGACGAGTGATATTGTAGGCCACGTCAAAAAGAAAGAGGCATTTGTCAGGGCTAAAAGGCTGGGAACAGACGAAGCCTGCGTGGAATATAAGGAAAGTAGGAAGGAACTTAAGCAAGGAGTCAGGAGGGCTAGAAGGGGTCACGAAAAGTCATTGGCAAATAGGGTTAAGGAAAATCCCAAGGCTTTTTACACATACGTAAAAAGCAAGAGGGTAGCCAGGGATAGGGTTGGCCCACTGAAGGATAGGCAAGGGAATCTATGTGTGGAGCCAGAGGAAATGGGCGAGGTACTAAATGAATACTTTGCATCGGTATTCACCAAAGAGAAGGAATTGGTAGATGTTGAGTCTGGAGAAGGGGGTGTAGATAGCCTGGGTCACATTGTGATCCAAAAAGACGAGGTGTTGGGTGTCTTAAAAAATATTAAGGTAGATAAGTCCCCAGGGCCTGATGGGATCTACCCCAGAATACTGAAGGAGGCTGGAGAGGAAATTGCTGAGGCCTTGACAGAAATCTTTGGATCCTCGCTGTATTCAGGGGATGGCCCGGAGGACTGGAGAATAGCCAATGTTGTTCCTCTGTTTAAGAAGGGTAGCAAGGATAATCCCGGGAACTACAGGCCGGTGAGCCTTACTTCAGTGGTAGGGAAATTGCTGGGGAGAATTCTTCGAGACAGGATCTACTCCCATTTGGAAGCAATGGACGTATTAGTGAGAAGCAGCACGGTTTTGTGAAGGGGAGGTCGTGTCTCACTAACTTGATAGAGTTTTTCGAGGAGGTCACTAAGATGATTGATGCAGGCAGGGCAGTGGATGTTGTCTATATGGACTTCAGTAAGGCCTTTGACAAGGTCCCTCATGGTAGACTAGTACAAAAGGTGAAGTCACACGGGATTAGGGGTGAGCTGGCAAGGTGGATACAGAACTGGCTCGGCCATAGAAGGCAGAGAGTAGCAATGGAAGGATGCTTTTCTCATTGGAGGGCTGTGACCAGTGGTGTTCCACAGGGATCAGTGCTGGGACCTTTGCTCTTTGTAGTATATATAAATGATTTGGAGGAAAATGTAACTGGTCTGATTAGTAAGTTTGCAGACGACACAAAGGTTGGTGGAATTGCGGATAGCGATGAGGACTGTCTGAGGATACAGCAGGATTTAGATTGTCTGGAGACTTGGGCGGAGAGATGGCAGATGGAGTTTAATCCGGACAAATGTGAGGTAATGCATTTTGGAAGGACTAACGCAGGTAGGGAATATACAGTGAATGGTAGAACCCTCAAGAGTATTGAAAGTCAAAGAGATCTAGGAGTACAGGTCCACAGGTCATTGAAAGGGGCAACACAGGTGAAGAAGGTAGTCAAGAAGGCATACGGCATGCTTGCCTTCATTGGCCGGGGCATTGAGTATAAGAATTGGCATGTCATGTTGCAGCTATATAGAACCTTAGTTAGGCCACACTTGGAGTATAGTGTTCAATTCTGGTCGCCACACTACCAGAAGGATGTGGAGGCTTTAGAGAGGGTGCAGAAGAGATTTACCAGAATGTTGCCTGGTATGGAGGGCATTAGCTATGAGGAGCGATTGAATAAACTTGGTTTGTTCTCACTGGAACGAAGGAGGTTGAGGGGAGACCTGATAGAGGTATACAAAATTATGAGGGGCATAGACAGAGTGGATAGTCAGAGGCTTTTCCCCAGGGTAGAGGGGTCAATTACTAGGGGGCATAGGTTTAAGGTGAGAGGGGCAAGGTTTAGAGTAGATGTACGAGGCAAGTTTTTCACGCAGAGGGTAGTGGGTGCCTCAAACTCGCTACCGGAGGAGGTGGTGGAATCAGGGACGATAGGGACATTTAAGGGGAATCTTGACAAATACATGAATAGGATGGGAATAGAAGGATACGGACCCAGGAAGTGTAGAAGATTGTAGTTTAGTCGGGCAGCATGGTCGGCGCGGGCTTGGAGGGCCGAAGGGCCTGTTCCTGTGCTGTACATTTCTTTGTTCTTTGTTCTTACTCACTCCAGTACAATCACATTCTTCCTGTAATGTGGTGACCAGAACTGTACTCAGTGGTCTAGCTGTGATATAACTCGTGTTTTTTAGTTCCAGAATAACCATTTTCTCACCTTTCATTGGCATCAATGTGATGGAAACTGACAGCTGCAACCTGTCAGCATTTGAAAGATATTTACAAATGATTTGAGTTTCTTACAAGTGGGATCTTAGCACAGGGCTAAATTGCTGGCTTTGAAAGCAGACCGAGGCAGGCCAGCAACACGGTTCGATTCCCGCAACAGCCTCCCCGAACAGGTGCCAGAATGTGGCGACTAGGGGCTTTTCACAGTAACTTCATTTGAAGCCTACTTGTGACAATAAGTGATTTTCATTTCATTCATTCGAGGTGTTTGATAACAGACTTTCTCCTGTGAATATCCAGCTGGAGTTTTGCGCCTTGATGTGTTTCCTTGTTCATCTTGTTGCCTCTAAACATTGAATCTTGTGGTTTCAGACACCAGAGAATCAAACTCCCAACAACAGATTGTCTTTTACTGATTTCATTAATAGCTCTGCAATAAAACAGAGTCAAATCCTTACATAGTTCCTGGTCCTCAGTGAAATACTTAAATAATGAGTTTTAAATGTACTTCGTATGTTCCACAGGAAACTAAGGACATTTGGTATGTCCACATTGACTCTTGCCAATTTTTACAGATGCACCATAGAAAGCTTTCTGCTGCATCACAGCTTGGTATGGTAACTGATCGGCCCAAGACCGTTCCTTCATAGGTGGATTAACCATGCTCAATTGTCCCTCAGTTTCCAGAAAAGATGCTTAGGTTAGGAGTTATTAAGATAGAGAAGGGGAGTGGGCTTGGGTTGAGTGTTATTCCAGAGGGTCGGTGCAAACTCGATGGGCTGAATGGCCTCCATCTGCACTGGAGTGATTTTAACTAGAGAGAGACGTGAACACAGTCCAGGACGTCACGTGAACCTGCCTCCCACCCACTGACTCTGTCTACACCTCCCGCTGCCTTGGGAAAGTGGGCAGCATAGGGGCTTTTCACAGTAAGTTCATACTTGTGACAATAAAAGATTATCATAATCAAAGACCCTTCCCATCCAGGATATTCTCTCTTCCATCAGGCAGAAGATACAAAAGTTTGAGATCACGCACCAACAGATTCATAAACAGCTTCTTACCCGCTGCTGCCAGACTCCTAAGTGACCCTCTTACAGACTGAACTCATCTCTTCACACATCTTCTCTGGTGTAGCACCATACTCTATACGGTTCACCCGATGTCTGTGTATTTACATTGTATCTATTGTATGCCCTACGTTTTTCATGTATGGACGATCTGACTGGACTGTATGCAGAACAATAATTTTCACTGTACCTCGGTACATGTGACAATAAATGTAAATCTATTTCTGAGCCTGTAATATAGGAATGATGTATAGGTCTGTAACTGTAATATAATTTTCTTTTTTTAAATTTAGAGTACCCAATTCATTTTTTCCAATTAAGGGGCAATTTTGCATTGCCAATCCACCTACCTTGAGCATCTTTGGGTTGTGGGGGTGAGACCCATGCAAACACAGGGAGAATGTACAAACTCCAATTGTAATATAATTTTAATTTAATATTCCTTCTTTTAATATCCCATCCACCATTTCCCTGTCACCTGATTAATTTATTAACTGTTGTTATCACAGGATTGTCTCAGATTTCCATTGTTTTAGCTTGATTCCTTCATCCAAATCTGAATTTTATGTACTTTACACTGCAATTCTGCCTTTGGGCTGTGAACTCGATGCCCCATCCAATGAAGGTAAGCGTTATGTATGTTTTCTTGACTACCTTGTCCACTTGTGTTGCCACCTTCAAAGATTTTAAGGTGATTGGAGGAAGGTATAGGGGAGATGTCAGAAGTAGGTTCTTTGCACAGAGAGTGGTGGGTGTGTGGAATGCACTGCCAGCAGAGGTGGTAGAGTCAGAGCCATTAGGGACATTTAAGCGACTCTTAGACAGGCACATGGACAGCAGTAAATTGAAGGGGTGAAGGTTAGGATAAATGGTCGGCACAACATCGTGAGCTGAAGGGCCTGTATTGTGCTGTACTGTTCTATGGTCTATCTGTGGACCTGCACGCCCAGATCTCTCTGACTTTCTGTATTCCTAAGAGTTTTGCCATTTACGGTCCCCTCAATGTTAGACTTACCAAAATGCATTACCTGACATTTGTCCAGATTAAACTCCATTTGCCATTTCTCTGGGAGATGCTCTGAGACATCAGTCAGTCTTACAACACCAAATTGAAGCCTACTTGTGACAATAAACGATTATTAAAAGAGGCCCCTTCGGCCCATCGTGCCTGTGCCGGCCATCAAGCACCGATTATTCTAATCCCATTTTCCAGCACTTGATCCATAGTATTGTACGTTCTGACGTTTTAAGTGCTGACGTAAATGCTTCTTAAATGTTGTGAGGGTTCCCGCCTCGAGCAGCCTTTCAGGCAGTGAGTTCCAGATTCCCACCACACTCTGTGTGAAAACATTTCGCCTCAAATCCCCTCAATCTCCTGCTCCTTACCATAAAAATCTGCTTCGTGGTTACTGACTCCTCTATTAAGGGAAAAGGTTTCTTTCTATCCACCCTATGGCCCTCATAATTTTGGACACTTCAATAAAGTTTCCCCCCCAGTCGCACAGCCTTCTCTGCTGTAAGGAAAACAACCCCAACCTAACCAGCCTCTCTTCACAGCTGAAAATCTCCAGTCCAGGCAATGTGTCCAGTATCTGAAAGTGATTAACAGACAGGGTTTTGTTTTATTGATCACTGGGAATGTTAGTGATACTTCCCTGGATTCCAAGGCCAGGAGAGGCACTCTGGAAGGTATGGGGAGCTGGGACTTATCCATGAGAGTAACTGGAAGTTTGAGACTGAAATAATCTAGAGTTAGAAAGTAGAAAAGGTTCAATCCTGGGTGTGATTCTCAACAGGAACAACAGAATTCAACTTTTCTGGTAACGTGTGAAGTTTCTGGTGTCTCAGCAGGTTGGATGACTGAGTAAATCTCTTCTCACACACAGAGCAGGTGAGCAGCTTCTTCCTGGTGTGAACTCTCCGGTGTTTCAGCAGATCGAATGACTGAATAAATCTCTTCCCACAAACAGAGCAGGTGAACGGCCTCTTCCCAGTGTGGATGTGGTCGTGTCTCCGGAGGCTGGACAACTCAGGGAAAGCCTTCCCACACACGGAGCAGATAAACGGCTTCTCCCCGGTGTGAACAAGCTGGTGTCTCTGCAGGTGGTGTAAACTAGTAAATCCCTTCCCACATACGTGACAAAGATACCGCCTCTCCCCGGTGTGAACTTGCTCATGTATCAAAACCTGGGACAAACAAGAGAAACTCTTCCCACACACAAAGCAGGTGAATGGCCTCTCCCCGGTGTGAACTCGCTTGTGTGCGCGCAGGGCAGCTGACTGAGTAAATCTCTTCGCACACACAGAGCAAGAGAATGGCCTCTCCCCAGTGTGAACCGTTTTGTGCATCAAAAGGTGGACTAAACGAGTGAATCCCTTCCCACACTCGGAGCAGGCATATGGCCTCTCTCCAGTGTGAATCCTTTTGTGTATCACGAGGTCAGATGAGCGACTGTAGGCTTTCCCACACATGGAACAGGTGAATGGTCTCTCCCCAGTGTGAACTTGCTTGTGTCTCCGAAGGTGGAATGAATGAGCAAATCTCTTCCCACATCTAGAGCAGGGGAACGGCCTCTCCCCAGTGTGAGTGCGCTGGTGTCTCAGCAGATTAAAGTTTCTTTTAAAGGTCTTCTCACACACTGAGCATTTAAAAGGTCCCTTCCTCTCACCAACGGAGGAAATGAGCTGGTGCTCAGTGTAGTGGGAGGACTGAGTGAATCTCTTTCCATGCTGAGAGCTGCTGAATGGCCTGTCCTTGTTGTGAACTTGCTGGTGCTCAATGAGATGCACAGAATCAGTGAACAACTCCCCACAGTGGGAGCAGCTGAATGGTCTGGCATCAGTGTGAACTCGCTGGTATTGGACCAGTTCCTCGGAGGTATCAGAGCCATCCTCAGAATCAGAGCTTTGAAGAGGCTCCTCATCAATATGATCGAGTTGGTGAGCCAGCAGGTTGGATGAACACATGAATTTCTTCCCACACACGGAGCAGGGGAACGGACTCTCGCTATTGCGAGCTCGCTGTCGTGTCAACATGTTTACAGCTGTATCAATCCCCTCCCACACAAGGTGAACGGACTCTCACTATTGCAAGCTCGCTGTCGTGTCTGCATGTTTACAGCTGTATCAATCCCCTCTCACACACGGAGCAGGTCAACTCTCACTATTGCGACCTCGCTGTCGTGTCAGCATGTTTACAGCTGTATCAATCACCTCCCACACAAGGAGCAGGTTAATGGACTCTCACTATTGCGAGCTTGCTGTCGTGTCTGCATGTTTACAGCTGTATCAGTCCCTTCCCACACACGGAGCAGGCGAACGGACTCTCACCAATTTCCAGCTGAGTCATCAATTAAATTCCTTCAGATCCCGATGATTCGATTGACTCCGTCAGACCTGAGAACTGGTTTGATTCTCCGGACTGCAAATCCTCCTCTTCTATTACCCTGTAAAATAATTTACAATTAATTACAAAGAATATATGATACATAATTGGCCATTCGACCCATCTGGTCCGTACTAGAGTTTCTGCTTCACACAAGACTCTCCTCATTCTGCTGACCTCATCTCAGCTCGAGAGCTTCGCATTCTGATCCCATTTCTCTCAGCTCCTCATTTAGTTTCCTGGTGTACGCAACTCAGTTATTTATGTCAACCACTTCCAGTCTTAGTGAACTCCACATTTTAGCAACTGTCTGAAGAAAGGATTATTTCCTATTTTTCTTTAGGATTTATTAGTCTCGATTGTGTTTCAGAGATGTTATGGTGCAGCGGTAGATTACCCTGACTCTGAACCAGCTCTGGATTCCAGTCCCACTCTAGGAGTTGATGACCAAGGAAAGTGCATTTAAAACTTGGCCAAACGGATTGAGTATCAAGAAAAGTAAAGTCCTGTGGATGCTGGAATCTGAAACAGAGATAGAGAATGCTGGAAAACGCAGCAGGTCTGGCAGCGTCTGTGGAGAGTGAAAATAGAGTTAACATTTTGAGTCTGTATGACTCTTCTTCACAGCATCAGCCTGTAAATCCTTCCAACAGACACCAACAGCAGACGCCAGGAGTGGGAGAGATTCCTGGTCAGCCACATGATAGAATGAAATTGGAGCCTCCCCATCTCAATCTTCAGCTCCAAGCTGCAACCCAGTAAAAGACCTATCTCAGAAGAGACAAACATTTCTCTTGGTTTGAGTTTGCTGTGTTTAAATCCTCCCCTTCTAACCCCCTGCAAAAGGAGTATCCAGAATCCATCACTGTTCGTCTGGGTTAGAAATTCACAATATTCTCTCCTGCTGACAGGGAGCACCACACGTGCACCCTGCTGCACATTGCCCCCTATAAAGATGGCGGCTCTGCATGCACATTATTATCGTTGCCTCCCATAAAGATGGCGGCCGTTCACTTGGGCCTGGTGAATCGCTATTTGTTCTCAGACATGATGGGCCAAGGGGCCTCTTTCTGTGCTGTAAAACTCTATGATGTTGCCTGGGCTGTTGCGGTCCCAGCACTGATCCTTATGGCACATCACTCAATATATCTTGCCAACCTCAAAAAGACGCATTGTGCCTAATCTCTGCTTTCTGTCATAGTGTCATAGAGTTTTAAAGCATAGGAAGAGGCTCTTCAGCCCATTGTGTCTGTGCTGGCCATCAAACACCTATCTATCTATTCCCATTTTCCTGTGCTTTCTATTAATTAACTAATCCTTTATCCATGCTACTACTTTCCCCTTAATGCCATGCATCTTTATCTTATGCAGCATCCTTTTGTGTGGCACCTTGTCAAAGACTTTCTGGAAATCCAGATATACCACATCCAGGGCAGCACGGTAGCATTGTGGATAGCATAATTGCTTCACAGCTCCAGGGTCCCAGGTTCGATTCCGGCTTGGGTCACTGTCTGTGCGGAGTCTGCACATCCTCCCCGTGTGTGCGTGGGTTTCCTCCGGGTGCTCCGGTTTCCTCCCACAGTCCAAAGATGTGCAGGTTAGGTGGATTGGCCATGATAAATGGCCCTTAGTGTTGGGTGGGGTTGCTGGGTTGTGGGGATAGGGTGGAGGTGTTGGCCTTCGGTAGGGTGCTCTTTCCAACAGCCGGTGCAGACTCGATGGGCCGAATGGCCTCCTTCTGCACTGTAAATTCTATGATTGGCTCCCTGTTATCTACTGCACTGGTAATGTCCTCAAAAAATTCCACTAAATTAGTTAGGCACGACCTGCCCTTTATGAACCCATGCTGCGTATGCCCAATGGGACAATTTTCAACCAGATGCCTCCCTTTTTCGTTCTTGATGATAGATTCCAGCATCTTCCCTACTACTGAAGTTAAGCTCACTGGCCTATAATTACCCACTTTCTGCCTACCTCCTTTTTTAAACAGTGGTGTCACGTTTGCTAATTTCCACTCCGCCGGGACCACCCCAGAGTCTAGTGAATTTTGGTAAATTATTAGTGCATTTGCAATTTCCTTATCCATCTCTTTTCGCACTCTGGGATGCATTCCATCAGAGCCAGGAGACTTGTCTACCTTTAGCCCCATTAGCTTGCCCATCACTACTTCCTTAGTGATAACAATCCTCTCAAGGTCCTCACCTGTCATGGCCTCATTTCTATCAGTCACTGGCATGTTATTTGTGTCTTCCACTGTGAATACCGACCCAAAAAACCTGTTCAGTTCCTCAGCCATTTCCTCATCTCCCATTATGAAATCTCCCTCCTCATCCTCTAAAGGACCAATATTTACCTTAGCCACTCTTTTTTTGTTTTATATATTTGTAGAAACTTTTACTGTCTGTTTTTATATTCTGAGCAAGTTTACTCTCATAATCTATCTTACTCTTCTTTATAGCTTTTTTAAGTAGCTTTCTGTTGCCTCCTAAAGATTCCCCAGTCCTCTAGTCTCCCACTAATCTTTGCCACTTTGTATGGTTTTTCCTTCAATGTGATACTCTCCCTTATTTCCTCAGATATCCACGGTCGATTTTCCCATCGAGGCTACACCGGTTCTTTGAAAGAGTGCCCTACCCAAACCCACACCTCCACCCGATCTCCATAATCCAATAACCCCACCCAACATTAAGGGCAATTTTGGACACTAAGGGCAATTTAGCATGGCCAATCCACCTAACCTGCACATCTTTGGACTGTGGGAGGAAACCGGAGCACCCAGAGGAAACCCACGCACACACGAGAACGTGCAGACTCCGCACAGTGACTCGAACCTGGGACCCTGGAGCTGTGAAGCAATTGTGCGAACCACTATGCTACCATGCTGCCCATCTCACCATCTGCACCATTTCTTTCCTCCACTCTGTTTCTCCCTCCGTCTCCTCTGCCTGGGTTCAGTTCTCCAGCTCCTGTCTGCAGACTGACAATAAAACCAATGGATCTTATTGGGGTTTGGGGCCTCCAACAGGTGTTTGTGAATCCTCCCCGCCCACCTGCCAGGGTTTCCTTCCTTGCCAGAGATCAGACTCCTCATTGATTTGAGTGCGAAGTGGAAGCGCTTATTTCTTGTCCCCCTCCGCCATCCTCTGATGTGAACCATCCTCCAGTGTCTGAAGCAGGATGGTGCCCGTTAACCTGGGCCTGTTCCCGGGAGGGAGGGAGAAGCTCCGCAGCTGCAAACCAGGGAGCTGACAATGATTGGGAAGGGTTTGCTCCAGCTCACAATGCACGGGGACTGATTGACGGCGGTTTCGGACCAATAGGAAGAGGGGACGGGGCTGGAGAATCGAACAAGAGCAGCTGGCCCTCCAGCCAATCAGAGTGAATGGGAGGCGGAGCAAAGCCGGGGCTCTCGCTCCCTGCGCATGCACCCGGCCACTCGGACCTGTCTCGGGGAAAAGCCCGAGCAGCTTTCGCCGGTTCAACTGCTGTATGTAGCTTCGTATTCGGGGCTTGGGCTGCACGGAGTGTTTATGAAGCCTCGCGACCCATCCGGCGGCTCCATCCCTCCCTCATGACTCACCAGACCGAATTTGACCGGCTGAGTATTTCCGCCCGACCACCTGAATCCGGAGTTGTCATTTGTACTGCGCATGCTCCAAATCACGTGGTAGACCGGGCTCAGCTCCGCCCCTCATTCACTCCGATTGGTTGGAGGACCCGGTGCAACCACTTGGTCTCCAGACCCACCCCTCTCTTCCTATTGGTTTACAGCTGCCGTCAATCACTCTCTGAGCCTTGTGAACTGGAGCATGCGCAGTGCCGATGCTGGACTCGGCCGGGAGGTTTCACTGAAATCCGGTGCAGACTCCAAATTCCAATAAGAAGTTTCCGGGCCCGGGTTTGCATCGAGCGGGGGGACAGCTGCGGCCTGCTCCCGGTGACAGGCCTGAGTTAACGGCTGCCGTCTGTCATGATATTCAAACACACACATCATGATGGACACACCAACAGACAAATCAGAGCACACAACACCACAACCAATCACACACAAGGACAGCAACCACATAAAAGCACGAGCACGACACCTAGTGGACAGTAGGTCTGGGGACAAAGACACGGACAAGACCTGTTACAAGATCACAAACAGGGAATCCCCACGTGCAGAGTATCAAGACAAAACTGTACATAGAAAGTTTAAATAAAATAGCGTTGTACCATATACAACCGTGTTGGCTCATCTGTGTGTCAGAACGCCCAACACCACATGGTACAGGAGTGGATCGATACCTGCCAACTAACCTGCCATTCTGGACATGAACCGCACCGACAAACCGCAGCCGTTGCAAGTCGCGGGGAACCTCGGTACCAATTGGAAGCTCTTCAGGCAGCGATTTGACCTGTACATCCGAGCCAACGAAAAACAGAGTGCCTCGGATGAAACGAAGATTGCAATGCTCCTCTTCTACGCAGGTCAGCACGCCCTCGACGTCTTCAACTCACTGGTGTTCGAAGAAGGCGATAACCAATCCAAGTATGACACGGTCATCCTCAAACTGGACCAGCACTTTAAGGTTGAAGTGAATGAAAGTTTTGAAAGATACCTCTTTCAGCAACGCCTGCAAGGTAAGGAGGAGCTTTTTCAACCGTTTTTGACGCACCTCCGAATTCTAGCGCAGTCCTGCGGTTACGGCAGCACCACAGAGTCCATGATCAGGGACCAGATTGTTTTTGGCATTGCCTCTAGTGGCCTACGCCAGCAGCTTCTTAAAATAAAAAGCCTCACCTTAGCGTCTGCTGTGGAAGCCTGTGTCCTCCACGAGAATGCAACCTGCCGTTTTGCCCGATTTCAGGCGTCCGAGGTGGCACGGAGGGGGTCCCCAGCCGTCGAATCGGCAAGCCAGGCCGCCCACGACGCCGAACTCATCCAGGCCGTCGATTACTTCCCGACCCACGGCCCGGACGACAGCGGCCGCTTCCCGCGCTTTTCGCGGTCTCCCGCGCTGGTGCGCGCCAAAAATAACGGCCACATCGAGGGACGCACTGTGCAGGCGCGCCCACCGCAAGATCGCACTGCGCATGTGCAGTGGCGCAACGAACGCCGTGACGTCATGACGTGCGGCAATTGTGGAGCTGTACACTTAAAAGGGCAATGTCCTGCTAAAAACCGACAGTGCCTCAGATGTGGCAAGATGGGCCACTATGCTGCCCACTGTCGGTCGGCTCAACCCATGGATCCTGCACATCCCCGACAATCGCGCAGACAAGTCAGGACCGTCCAGCCCACGCATCAAGACTTCCAGTTAAGTGATGCAGATGACCAGGATGCCTTCCGCATTTCCGTCATCGATGTCAACAAGGTCAATGCCATCAATCCAGCCGATGAGTGGTATGCCACCCTGACGGTCAACCCGAACTCGTCGCAAGCCCATTAGACTGGACTTATAACACCTTTCATATGTCTAACAAGTTACACAATTTTATATGATAACCTGTTGTTGTTTATCGTTCCAGATATCGTCTGACTGGACCACTGTTCAAGTTTTTTTTCTCGTTCGCATTCATGTTCTGTTATGGTACAACCTTGTTCATGTGACGCACCCGACATCGCCCCATGTAAATAGTTACGTCATATGCACATGCTGTACACAACACACACACACTCTTAGATGCACTCACGACGCGATCATATTTATTACCACGTAGGCACATATCTTTGTAAAAAGGGGGGATGTCATGATATTCAAACACACACATCATGATGGACACACCAACAGACAAATCAGAGCACACAACACCACAACCAATCACACACAAGGACAGCAACCACATAAAAGCACGAGCACGACACCTAGTGGACAGTAGGTCTGGGGACAAAGACACGGACAAGACCTGTTACAAGATCACAAACAGGGAATCCCCACGTGCAGAGTATCAAGACAAAACTGTACATAGAAAGTTTAAATAAAATAGCGTTGTACCATATACAACCGTGTTGGCTCATCTGTGTGTCAGAACGCCCAACACCACACCGTCTTTATTGAGGCTGCAAACCCGCAGGGGGCAAAACATCAGAGATAGAGTTTGTTGTGAAACCAATGGGATATTGTAAAACAGGAGGTCAGGGTTACAGTCAACAACAACAACTTATATTTATATAACACCTTTAACATCATAAATCATCCCAGTCAACCTCACAGGAACATTATAAAACAAAGTGAGACACCCAGACACAAAAGGAGAAATTAGGACAGGTGACCAAAAACTTGGTTAAAGAGGTGACTTTTGAAGAGTCTTCAAGGAGGTAAGTGAGGTGGAGACGGGGAGGTTTCGGGAGGGAATTCAGTGCTTGGGGCCGAGGGAACTTAAAACCATGGCAGAGTAATTAGAATCCGGGGGCGGGGGCGGGGAGGGGGGGCGGGGAATGCAAGAGTCCAGGATCAGTGTAGATATCTCGGGGGGTTGTGGGGCTGGAGGAGATGACAGACACAGGGAGAGATGAGGCCATGGAGGGATTTGAAAACAAGGGTGAGAATTGACTGGGAGCGAATGCAAGTCTCGGAGCACAGAGATCATAGGGGAAAGGAACTTGCTGTGAATTAAGGCACAGGCAGCAGACTTTTGGATGGCTTTGTTTACCGAGGCAGAATGTGGGAGAGCAGCCAGGTGTGTAATGGAATTGCCGAATCGGGAGGTGACAATGGTAAATTGCCTTAGTATCTAAAATGGTTAGGGGGTTACGGGGATAGGTGGAGGTGTGGGTTTAGCCAGGGTGCTCTTTCCAAGGGCAGGCGCAGACTCGATAGGCCGAATGGCCTCCCTCTGCACTGTAAATTCTATGAGGTCAGAAGCTCATATCGGATCAAGTATGAAATCAAGTTTACAAAGAGACTGGCTAAGTCTCAGACTGTTGCGAGGGAGAGGGGTAGAGTCGGTATGTCAGGAATGGAGATTGGAGCAGGGACCGAACAGTGGATTCAGTCTTCTCCATATTTGATTGAAGTTATTTAGTCAGCAGCAAGAGAACCAGAATGGGCCCTGAGTCTGATATCCGGTATAACTTAGTTCGAGAGGGAGAGGAAGAACGAAGGAAACCCTGGAAGGTTTGGAGAAACGACCTTTGTGATTGCTCATCAAATCTCCACACAGTCAGTTCTGGACACAAGTTTAACATCTGTTATTATGTCTGCTCAGTCAGCGTGATTCAGATTAATGTCTGTCACAAGTCATGGATGAAGTGACTTATAAAGCATATTCTTATCTCTAATTCTATAAATTTGGTAACAGGAGACAGAAATAATGATTTGAATACTTTATTTGGATTTCTGCCCAGGGTGGAGGGAGATTGTGTGCAACGGGGATTTACAGCTTTGGGGAAAGAAGAGAGAAAAATATGTTCCCCACCAACTGGAATTAACTGTTCTGAATTTCTATCCTGTACTGATAGTGTGACCTTTGTAAACTCCTTTTCCAGGGCATTAGGAGAAGATTTTCAGACAGGAAACACAAACCAAATATCACATTAAGATCCGACAGTGTCACTCAATTGATCAGGACCTGAATATCCTCAGACTATAAATGTGGAATGAAAAATGTTTGTTCTGTTTGTGGGAAAATATTTCAAACATCAGTGTGACTGGAAAAGTACCGAGACACACACGCACCCGAGTGAGTGTGTTCCAGTGAACTGACTGTGGAAAGAGCTTTAACCAGTTACAGCCTGGAAAAACACCACACCATTCACTGGGGAGAAACCATACACGTGTTCTGTGTGAGGACCAAGCTTCACTTGATTATCTAAAGAGGAAACACACAAAGACACTGACTCCATGAAGATACCATGGAAACCGTGGGGTATGATTTTCGCTTCGGGGTTTCCAAAATACGAGAGGTCCCGGGTTCATATCCCGGACGAGCTCTGCAAAGCGCTTGACTGGGGAGGTGATGGTGTAGTGGTATTGTCACTGGATGAGTAATCCTGAGACCCAGCACAATTCTCTGAGAATGCAGGTTCAAACCACGGCAGATGCTTCATTGTGGCTTGTATTTGAACTTGTATCCAATAAATCAGGGGCAGCACGGTAGCACAAGGTTAGCAAGTTGCTTCACAGCTCCAGGGTCCCAGGTTCGGTTCCCGGTTTGGGTCACTGTCTGTGCGGAGTCTGCACATTCTCCCCGTGTCTGCGTGGGTTTCCTCTGGGTGCTCCGGTTTTCTCCCACAGTCCAAAGATGTGCAGGTTATGTGGAGAGGCCATACTAAATTGCCCTTAGTGTCCAAACGGGTTATGTTGGGTTACGGGGATCTTCCAGTCCCACAGATCTCTCGCTCTGCTGTTCCAGTTCATAGGTTGTCTCATTGAGTTCGGTGTAGGCCTCTTGGGGTCTGTGGAAAAACTCCCGGAGCCTCATTCGCCTGATGAATTCCCCGGAGGAGAAAAACTACATTTTCTTCACAGCCTTCAACACGTCATCGATGAAGACGAACATTTTGCCAAGGCCATCCCCACACCCCCACTACTTTCCTTCAAATAACTGCGCAAACTCAAACAGACCATTGATTGCAGCAAACGACCCAGCCTTCAGAAGAACAGCGACCACGACACCACACAACCCTGCCATGGCAAAATCTGCATGACGTGCCAGATCATCGACATAGGTACCACCACATAGGTGGAACACAATCCACCGACTTCCGGTGACGGCGGGCGGGAGGCGGCCGCACAATGGAGGGCTCCCGTTCAGGAACGGCATTTTCGGGGCTTTAAGCCCGGTCCCAGGGTCCACGCAGGCGGCAAAAGCAGGAAGAAACAGTGAAGGCACAGTGAAGAAAAATGTCGAGGGTAAGCAAAAAATCGTCCGTAAAGAAAACAGCTGAAGGTCCGTCGGGGAGTGGAAAGGCCACTGTGGGGTCATCAAGGAAAATGGAGGCTGGAGCACCAGTGGAGGCCGCATTGCTTACGGCTGAAGAAATAACTAAGGTGATGGCTGCGGAATTCGAAAGGCAGTTTACAAGATACATGGAGACAATGAGGAAGGAGATGAGAGAGGTTTTGAGTGTGCTGGTGGAGGAGGCGATTTCCCCAGTGATGACAGCGGTGACGAGCGCAGTGGCGGAGGTGCGTGAACAAGGGGAGGCGCTGACGGAAGTGGAGGAGACATTATTGCAGCACGGTGATCAACTTGCCTCGATGGGGAAGGAGATGCGGAAGGTGATGGATACTAACAAGGATCTGCGAGGAAAAATGGAAGACCTGGGAAACCGATCCAGGCGACAGAATCTGAGGATTGTGGGGCTGCCCGAAGGAGTTGAAGGACCGAGGCCGATTGCGTATTTTGCCGAGATGCTGGCAAAACTATCGGGGGAGGGGGAGGATCCCTCCCGATGTGAACTGGATCAGGCTCATCGGTCGTGGAGGCCTGTACCAATGGCGAGTGAGCCGCCAAGGGTAGTGACTCTGTGCTTCCATAGGTACAGTGTGAAGGAAAAGGTCCTGAGCTGGGCCAAGCAGAAGCTGGTGGTGCAGTGGGCTGGAGCTGGTATACGTGTATACCAGGAATTTACGGTGGAGCGAGGAGGCGGGCTGCCTTCAACCGGGTGAAGAGGGCACTGTACATTAGCAAGGTATTGCGGCATTGTATTTCCAGCGAAGCTGAGGGTGACTTACAAGCTCAGGGACTTTTATTTTGGAACGGCGGAAGCAGCGGAGGAGTTTGCGAAGGCAGAAGGACTGTGGCAGAACTGAGAAATTGAGAAATGGCCACGTGCCGATGTGACCTCATGACTGACTGTATTTTCTTCTTTTTCTGTTTCACTGCGTGCGGGTGTAGGGGCTAAAGGAGCCAATGTTGTATATATTTGGACAAGGGAAGTGACGGGACTTTCACTCGAAATGAGGGCTCTTTGGGGTGTAGGTGGATATGCGGGGTTTGTGTGCTAAAGGGGATTTCTGGGCTTTCCTAGGGCCGGGCAAGGGGGAAAGGGACCCGGGCGGGGCTCTCCACGCTGGCTGGTTTAAGTCGGCCAGTGAACGGGAGTGAGGTGGGGGGACGGGCTGTGGCCATCGGAGCCTGGCAGAACAGGGTCCGAGTGGTCTAGCTGGGGTGGAAAGTTGGGGGGAAGGAACCGATGTTGGGGGGAGGAGTTTTACAAGAGGCAGTGGACGGGAGGAGTTGGAGACTGGGGGGGGGGGGGAAGAGGAGAAACTCTTGGGTATCATGTACGGTCCTCTTTCAGAGGTTGGATGGCGTTGAGTGTATGGGGGGGGGGGGGAGGGGGAGTGGACTCTATAGGTCAATGGTGACCATGGGCGGTCCCGGACTCCTTTTTCTCCTTTGTTTTTTGTTGCCACCGTGGGAGGGTTTGTTTTATTGGATGCATATATTGACAGGTGGGCCGTTTGGGGTGGTGGGAGGATGGGATCGTTGGTATTGTTAAGGGGATTGATTTTGTATTTGTTACCGTTTACTGTTTATGGGTGGGGTGTAAATTTTGAAGGAAAATGTGAAAATGGAGAATAAAAACATTTTTTAAAAAAAGAACACAATCCACCAGTACGCGGTACATACTTGTGTGACTCGGCCAACGTTGTCTACCTCATACGCTGCAGGAAAGGATGTCCCGAGGCGTGGTACATTGGCAAGACCATGCAGACGCTGCGACAATGGATGAACAGACATCACGCAACAATCGTCAGGCAGGAGTGTTCCCTTCCAGAGGGGAACACTTTAGCAGTCAAGGGCATTCAGCCTCTGATCTTCAGGTAAGCGTTCTCCAAGGCAGATTTCAGGACGCGCGGCAACGCAGAATCGCCGAGCAGTAACTTCTGGCCAAGTTCCGCACACGGGTATGGCCTCCATCGGGACCTTGGATTCATGTCACATTACATTCACCCCCTACCATCTGGCCTGGGCTTGCAAAATCCTACCAACTGTCTTGGTTTGAGACAATTCACACCTCTTTAATCTGTGATTATCTCTCTCTCCAGAGGCACCGTCTGGACCTGTAAAGCCTTAATTACTCACATTCAAAGAATCATCTTGCATCATTGACATTGCCCATATATGTGTTTGTGGAACCCACCCCTTCATTCACCCGAGGAAAGAGCTGCACTCCGAAAGCTAGTGATTCAAAACAAACCTGTTGGACTTTAACCTGGCGTTGTAAGACTTCTTACTGTGCCCACCCCTGTCCAATGCCATCATCTCCACATCATAAATGAGAAGCATTTAATGCTTCTGCCAGTTTCGTACCAGGCACCTTTCGTGCATTAGGTGAATGTGATAACATCTAAGGGATAACATATCTACAGAAACAGCTGGCAGCACAGTACCCAGTGGCCCTGTGCAACGTTTAACTGCACAGTCTTGCTGCAGATTTCAATGGTTCGGCTGGGAGGCCAGGTCACTGATTACATGAAGACAGCTGTTCCTTTAAATCAAATGTCTCAACTTGTCAGACCATAAGCTATGGAACTTGTGTTGAACTTTAGCATTTGTTCAGCAAATATCTAATGGAACAATGCTCTCTGTTCAATCATTAATGCATCATTCTTATCTTCCTGCAGAAAATTTCCACCAATTTTACTCAATATTTGTTTCATTATTCAATGTTGAACATCAGTATATTTATTTGTTATATATGACTTCATTTTGAATTGAATAGCTCTCGGGTCTTCACTCTGAATAACTCTGAAATATACACCATTGAATTGCAAACACGACTGACCAAGAAAAGAAAGCGTTTCACTGGGTAATACAAATCCCATGAATTTTTGTTGAGATTGACCACAATCAGCCTTTGAACAAAGTCAAATATAGTTAAATGGAAGTGAATTGAGAATTATGTGTTGTGTATATTTGACCCCTATGTGTTTTGGTGTGAAACGTTCTGCAGCCTAAATCCCGTTCATGTATAAGAAAGGAGGGCTGACAGCAAATCCGCACTGAGCCTGGATTTCCTCATCTCCCTGAGTGGCTTTTCCTGTTTCTCCATCATGAAGGCCGAATTATTCAAGACAGTGGTTCAGTTAAATCTCTGCCATTTCCTCTAATTCAGTTACAGTATCGTATGTGTCTGTCTATACGAGTGCACATTACGGTTAGAAATGTTTTGGATGGTAATTAAAATTTAATCTACGTTTACAAAGCCATTAAATTCTTTTGTGAACTGAGCAAACTGCCAAGATCCACGCTTTGTTTTTTCATGTATGGAACGATCTGTCTGGACTGTACACAGAACAATACTTTTCACTGTACCTCGGTACACATGACAATAAATCAAATCCAATCAAAGAGACAGTTTCTTACTCGTCTTCAGATTGAACAATGAGTCTTCTTAAAAATTATTCATTCATGGGAGGTGGGCGTCACTGGCCGGGTAGCATTGTGGATAGCACGATTGCTTCACAGCTCCAGGGTTCCAGGTTTGATTCCCAGCTTGGGTCACTGTCTGTGTGGAGTCTGCACATTCTCCCCGTGTGTGCGTGGGTTCCCCCCGGGTGGTCCGGTTTCCTCCCACAGCCCAAAGATGTGCAGGTTAGGTGGATTGGCCATGCTAAATTGCCCTTAAGTGTCCAAAATTGCCTTTAGCATTGGGTGGGGCTACTGGGTTATGGGGATAGGGTGGAGGTGTGGGCTTGTGTAGGGTGCTCTTTCAAAGAGCCGGTGCAGACTCGATGGGACAAATGGCCTCCTTCTGCACTGTAAATTCTATGATTCTATGATTTACTGCTCATTCCAATTGCCTTTGAACTGCGTGTCTTGTGAGGTTATTTCCTGGGGCAGTTACAAATCAATCACAACATTGCTGTGGATCTGGAGTCACGTGTAGGCCAGGCCACATAAGGAGAGCGGATTTCCTGAAGGACATCAGTGAACCAGGTGGGTTTTTACAACAATTGACAATGTTATCATCAGATTTTTAATTCAAGACTTTTATCAATTTCAATTTCACCATCTGTCAAAGGCAAATTCTATCCCAGATCCCCAGAGCATTAACCTGGGTCTCTGGATTACTCGCCCAGTAACAATACAGGGCAGCACCGTGGCTGAGTGGTTAGCATTGCTGCTTCACGGCACCCAGGTTCGATCACACCTCTGGGTCACTGTCTGTGTGGAGTTTGCACATTCTCCCCATGTTTGCGTGGGTTTCGTCCCCACAACCCAAAGATGTGCAGGGTAGGTGGATTGGCCACGCTAAATTGCCCCTTAATTGGAAAAAATTAATTGGGTACTCTTTAAAAAACATTTTTTAAACAATACCATTACACCACTGCCGAGAATAAGTTGTCTGGTGTTGTATTCTGTGATCTTGTCTTGCAATGATTCTACAGAACTGCTGGTGACTTAGCCAGAATGATGATTTATTAATGTACACGTGGTAAGGTAATGATCAGAATGCTATACAGACCAAGTTATCACAGTTACATTGGACACTCTTGGAACTACACTGACGTGCGACTGTCCTCGTGCACGCCTCACAAAGTTCTGCTGGTAGCCGGATGTCACCTGACTGATGCCGGACGCCTCCTACTGGTGGGAGTTCACACTGCTGAGTACATGTAATATTATATACAGGCTTATCACCACATCTCGTAACTTCTCAAAATTATCGAGTAATTTATTTTTTTCAAACAAATTCTGATAGCTCTGCAGTTTCTGGAAACATTTTGGTTGATTGTGTTATTTTTAAAAATAAATATCTAGTCTTTGCAATATAATTACCAAACACACCAATTCACTTATGATAATCAATGTTCACTACTGAATAATCATGACTATAATTATTGTTTTTTGCTATGAAATCAATGCATAGTTAATTTGGAAAAGGTACAGAAGGTGAAATGGTTGCAGGAAGCCACATGTTAAAGGTATAAAAGGGCTTCCTTGACCTTGTTACAAATGACAGTGAATACACTATGAAAAAGACAATTTTATAACTAAATGTGATCACACCTGGTGCTTACAGTTTCCTACATTACAGCAGTTAATATATATTTCAAAAGTACTCCATTGGCTTTAAAACACTTTAGGAGGTCCAGTGGTAGTGAGGGGTTTTATAGAATTGTACACTTGTTCTAATTGTTCGCAAACTCGGATACATTACACTTGGTGTCCTCACCAGAATCATTAATAAAGATTGAGTCTTAATTTTGTGTAATAACCACAACATTGACACCATTTTGAAAACTCTGTGAAACTCCAGACGCACTATATGCACAATTATTTGTAGTAAAATACAGCAATTTGTTGTGGTTTAGCATACACTGTCTATAAATGGTACTGGAATCTCATTGGACTGTCACATCCAAAAGATTATTTGATTCATTCTGAATAAGAAAACAAAATCGTTGAACTCTGGGATTAAATGGGTCGCTGTACAGAGAGCTGGCATAGGGAAAATGGGTCAAATAGACTCCTCTGTGCTCGAGGAGCCTTATGTACATGTAAAGCGAGTGGTAATGACCTGGAACCTACTGCCTATGTGGGTAGGAGATGCAGAGATGACGGATGGATTTCAATCGGAAATTGGATAGGCACTGAGAGAAATAAACCTGCACAGATTTGGGGCTAGAACAGGGCAATGGACAGACTGGCTTCCTCCACAGGGAGCCGACACAGTCTCAAAGGGCTGAATGGCCCCATTCCCCACCCTCCAGATGCTGTGATCTCAGGAGAGAAATTCAGCTGCTCCAGTCACTCCAACTAACTGGAGTCCCTCATCTCTGGTGTCATTCTATCACAATGGTTAGCACTAATGCTTCACAGCACCAGGGTCCCAGGTTTGATTCCCGGTTTGGGTCACTGACTGTGCAGAGTCTGCACATTCTACCCGTGTCTGGGTGGGTTTCCTCCGGGTGCTCCAGTTTCTATCAAGAAAACACAAGTCCCAAAAAATGTGCAGGTTAGGTGAATTGGACATTTTGAATTCTCCCTCGATGTACCTGAACAGGTGCCGGAGTGTGGCGACGAGGGGATTTTCACAGTAACTTCATTGCACTGTAATCTTTATAGTGACCATAAAGATTATTATTGTTAATGCCCTCTACACCCTGTCAAAGAACTTCACATCTTTCCTAAAGTGTGGGACCCATATATAGGCTAGCATTCCAGAGGGATAGAATTGAAAAGCACGGAGGAAATGTTCAACTTGTTTAGAACCAGGGTTAGACGACACTGGGAGCTCTGTCAACATTGGTGATCTCCATTTAGAAAATGGAAATAGAGGCACTGGAGAAGGTGCAACAAAGATTCATAATATACAGATCTGAGAGCATTTAACACTCAGGAAAGGCTGGGGCTGCTTTTTTCTGGAAAAGAGAAGGCTGATGGGTGAAGGAATTCAATAATCCAATTGGAATTTCAGTAGAAACCTCTTTACTCAGCGAGTGGTTGAGATGAACAGCATGAATCCATTGACGTAAAGCTAGATACACACGAGGGAGAAAGAATAGGAAATGCTAATAGGGGGAGATGTAGAGGGGTGGGTGGCAGCTCATGTGGAGCATAAATACTGACACAGACCATGGCTAACTTCAGCCAGTATGGGAATTTAACCTGTGCTGTTGGTGTCACTCAGCACGAACCAGCCATCCAGCCAACTGAGCGAACCGATCCCCGTGTAAATCTGTAATAATTCCTTAAATATTAGTGATTGCCTGTCTCCCACCATACTATTTAATGTAGTTTCCCAGGGCACCTCAGACAACTTGCCCCTCACACCCGGATAGTTTCCTTCTGTGAGAAGCACCAAGATAAAATAAACCAAACAACCATGTAACCACCATAGCCCAACTTCATGGCAATGTGGCATGATTTTTGAAGTTTCCAAACAGATATGGTAATGAAACATCTTCTAACCTCCAAACACCCTTTCACTCTTTGATCTTTGTGAAATGCGAAACCAGATATTCACAAGAAGGCTGAGAGAATCAGCCCACTGGAGGCAAAGTCGTGAGACCGGCCAGTCCAGCAGAAAGAAACCCTCTGACCATCCCCATTGACCAACAGAATGAACAAACTGCAGTCCTGAATGTAATTGAGAACTGAAACAATAACAGCAGAATCCAATCCCTGTAATAAGTTGTGAACCTATTGGTGTCTCAGAAAGTGCGATAAATTACAAAATCCCTTCACACATTGAGAGCAGGTGAACGGCCTCTCCCCAGTATGAACTCCCTGGTGTGACTGTAGACGGCATAACCGAGTGAATCACGCAAAGAGACGTAAACGGATGTGAGATAATGGGGATTATGGAGACACGGCTGCAGGATGACCAGGGATGGGAATTGAATATATTCAGTATTTAGGAAGGACAGACAAAAAGGAAAAGGCAGTGGAGTGGCAGTGCTGGTTAAAGAGGAAATTAATGCAATAGTGAGGAAGGATATTAGCTCTGACAATGTGGAATCTGTATGGTTGGAGCTGAGAAACACCAAGGGGCAAAAGAAATTAGTGGGCATCGTACACAGACCCCAAACTGCAGTGGTGATGTTGGGAATGGCATAAAAGAGGAAATTACGCTGATTGTAAAAGTTTCTATCGGAATGTGAAGAGAAAAAGGTTGGTGAAGACAAATGTAGGTTCCTTATGATGGGGAAATCGTGCTTGACAAATCTACTGGAATTCTTCGCAGGTATAACTGGTAGAGTTGACAAGGGAGAGCCAGTGGATACAAAGAACAAAGAAAAGTACAGCACAGGAACAGGCCCTTCGGCCCTCCAAGCCTGCGCTGACCATGCTGCCCGTCAAAACTAAAATTGTCTACACTTCCTGGGTCTGTATCCCTCTATTCCCATCCTGTTCATGTATTTGTCAAGATGCCCCTGAAACATCACTACCATCCCTGCTTCCACCACCTCCTCCGGCAGCGAGTTCCAGGCACCCACTACCCTCTGTGTAAAAAACTTGCTTCATACATCTCCACGAAACCTTGCCCCTCACACCTAAGACCTATGCTCCTTAATAATTGACACCTCTACCCTGGGAAAAAGTCTCTGACTATCCACTCTGTCTATGCCCCTCATAATTTTGTAGATCTCTATCAGGTCACCCCTCAACCTCATTCCAATGAGAACAAACCAAGTTTATTCAACCTCTCCTCATAGCTAATGCACTCCATACCAGGCAACATCCTAGTAAATCTCTTCTGCACCCTCTCTAAAGCCTCCACATCCTTCTGGTAGTGTGACAACCAGAATTGAACACTATACTCCAAGTGTGGCCAACTAAGGTTCTATAGAGCTACAACATGACTTGCCAATTTTTACACTCAATGCCCCGGCCAATGAAGGCAAGCATGCCGTATGCCTTCTTGACTACCTTCTTCACCTGTGTTGGCCCTTTCAGTGACCTGTGGACCTAGATCTCTCTGACTGTCAATACTCTTGAGGGTTCTACCATTCACTGTATATTCCCTCCCTGTAATAGACCTTCCAAAATTCATTACGTCACATTTTTCCGGATTAAACTCCATCTGCCATCTCTCCTCCCAAGTCTCCAAACAATCTAAATCCTGCTGTATCCTCTGACAGTCCTCATCGCTATACGCAATTCCACCAATCTTTGTGTCGTCTGCAAACTTACTAATTAGACCAGTTACATTTTCCTCCAAATCATTTATTTCTACTACGTACAGCAAAAGTCCCAGCACTGATCCCTGCAGAACACCACTAGTTACAGCCCTCCAATCAGAAAACCACCCTTCCATTGTTACTCTCTGCCTTCTCTGACTTGGCCAGTTCTGTCTCTATCTTGCCAGCTCACCTCTGATCCCGTGTGACTTCATCTTTTGTACCAGTCTGCCTTGAGCGACCTTGTCAAAGGCCTTACTGAAGTCCATATGGACAACATCTACTGCCCCACCTGCATCAACCATCTTTGTGACCTCTTCGAAAAACTCTATCAAGCTAGTCAGACACGACCTCCCCTTCACAAAACCATGCTGCCTCTCACTAATACGTCCATGTGCTTCCAAATGGGAGTAAATCCTGTCTCGAATTCTCTCCAGTAATTTCCCTACCACTGATGTAAGGCTCACCGGCCTGGAGTTCCCTTGCTACCCTTCTTAAAAAAGGAACAACATTGGCTACTCTGCCATCCTCCGGGACATCACCTGAAGACAGTGAGGATTTAAAGATTTCTGTCAAGGCCTCAGCAATTTCCTCTCTTGCCTCCTTCCGTATTCTTGGGTAGATCCCATCAGGCCCTTGGGACTTATCCACCTTAATATTTTTCAAAACGTATGTGGTATATTTGGACTTTCAGATGGCTTTCGATAAAGTCCCGCATCAGTACTTAGCGTGTAAAATTAAAGCACATGGGATTAGGGGTAGTGTATTGAGATGGATAGAAAAACTGGTTGGCAGACAGGAAACAAAGAGTCAGAATTAATGGATCCTTTTCAAATTAGCAGGCAGCGGCTAGTGGGGTACCGCAGAGATTGGTGCTCGGATTCCAGATATATTAATGAATTTATTTTTCAAATTTAAAGTACCCAATTCTTTTTTCAATTAAGGTGCAATTTAGCCTGGCCAGTTTACTTACCCTGCGCATCTTTGGGTTATGGGGGTCAGACCCACACAGACATGGGCAGAACTTGTCTCCACATAGACAGTGATCCGGGGCCAGGATTGAACCCTGGTCCTCAGCTCCGTGAGGCAGCAGTGCTAACCACTGCATCACCCTATATATGAATGATTTAGATGAGGGAACAAAATGCAATATCTCCAAATTTGCAGATGACACCAAATTGCGTGGGTGGGTGAGCTGTGAGGAGGATGCAGAGCTCCTTCAGTATGATTGGGACAAGTTGAGTGAGTGGGCAAATGAATGGCAGATACAGTATAATTTGGAGAAATTTGAGGTTATCCACTTTGGTTGCAAAAACGAGAAGGCAGACTATTAGCTGAACGGCCATAGATTAGGAGAAGGGAATGTGGAACGAGACCTGGGTATCCTTGTACATGGAGGTTGAGGGGCGACCTGATAGAGATCTACAAAATTATGAGGGGCATGGAGAGAGTGGATAGTCAGAGGCTTTTTCCCAGAGTAGAGGGGTCAATTACTAGGGGGCATAAGTTTAAGGTGCGAGGGGCAAGGTTTAGAGATGTACGAGGCAACTGTTTTATACAGAGGGTAGTGGGTGCCTGGAACTCGCTGCCGGAGGAAGTGGTGGAAGCAGGGACGATAGTGACGTTTAAGGGGCATCTTGACAAATACATGAATAGGATGGGAATAGAGGGTTGCGGACCCCGGAAGTGTGGAAGATTTTACTTTAGATGGGCAGCATGTTCGGCGCAGGCTTGGAGGGCCGAAGGGCCTGATCCCATGCTGTACTTTCCTTTGTTCTTTTGTAGCTGAAGGTAAGCATGCAGCTACAGCAGGCGGTAAATGTTATGCCAGCCTTCATTGCGAGTGGATTCAAGTACAGGAGCAGGGAATCTTGCTGCAATTATACAGGATCTTGGCACGACCATACCTGGAATATTGTGTGCAGTTTTGGTCTCCTTATCTGAGGAAGGATGTTCTTGCTCTAGCGAGAGTGCAGCGAAGGTTTACCAGACTGATTGCTGGGATGGTGCAACTGACATATGGGAGAATGAATCAGTTAGGTTTGAATTCGCTGGAGTTCAGAACAATGGGGGATCTCATAGAACCCTATAATATTGAATATAGGACTTGACAGGGTAGATCGGGCTGATTTAGCCCAGTGGGCTAAACAGTTGGTTTGTGATACAGAAGAAAACCAGCAGCGCGGGTTCAATTCCCGTACCAGCTGATCCTAATACGCGCCAGAATTTGGTGACTAGGGGCTTTACACATTAACTTTATACTTGTGACAATAAAAGATTATTATTATTATTAGATGCAGGAAAGATTTTCCTAATGGTGGGAGTGTACAGAACCAGAAGTCGCAGTCTGAGGATATAAGGTAGATCTCATATGAGGGCGAAGGGGATCAAAGGATATGGAGGGGAAAGCAGGATTAGGCTATTGAGTTGGATGATGAGCCATGATCATAATGAATGGCAGAGCAGGCGCAAAGGGCCAAATGGTCCCTTCCTGCTCCTATTTTCTATGTTTCTATGTAATCCCTTCCCACACTAAGAGCAGGTGAACGGCCTCTCCCCAGTGTGAACTCGCTGATGTCTCTGCAGACTGGATAACTGTGTGAATCCCTTCCCACACTGAGAGCAGCTGAATGGCCTCTCCCCAGTGTGAATTCGCTGATGTCTCTGCAGACTGGATAAAGCACGGAATCTCTGCCAACACTGAGAGCAGGTGAATGGTTTCTCCCCAGTGTGAACTCGCTGGTGTTTCCGCAAGTTGAATGAATGGCTGAATCCCTTCCCACACTGAGAGCAGGTGAACGGCTTCTCCCCAGTGTGGACTCGCTGGTGTGACTGCAGGCTGGACAACTGAGTGAATACCTTCCCACACTGAGAGCAGGTGAATGGCATCTCCCCAGTGTGAATTCGTTGATGTTTCCGCAGGGCGGATGAATCAATGAATCCCTTCCCACACTGAAAGCAGGTAAACGGCCTCTCCCCAGTGTGAACTCGCTGGTGTGTCTGCAGACTGGATAACCGAGTGAATCCATTCCCACAGAGGGAGCAGGTGAATGGCCTCTCCCCAGTGTGGACTCGCTGGTGTGTCTGCAGACTGGATAACCGAGTAAATCCATTCCCACAGAGGGAGCAGGTGAATGGCCTCTCCCCAGTGTGAACTCGCTGATGTTACTGCAGGGTGGATGAATCAATGAATTGCTTCCCACACTGAGAGCAGGTGAACGGCCTCTCCCCAGTGTGAACTCGCTGATGTGTCTGCAGGTGGGATGCTTGAGTGAATCCCTTCCCACAATAAGAGCAGGTGAACGGTCCCTTCCCAGTGTGAACTCGCTGGTGTGACTGCAGGGTGGATAACTGAGTGAATCCCTGCCCACATGTCGAGCAGGTGAACGGCCTCTCCCCAGTGTGACTGCGGCGATGAACCTCCAGCTGAGATGGGAATCTGTATCCCTTCCCACAGTCACCACATTTCCACGGTTTCTCCATGTTTTGGGTCTCCTTGTGTCTCTCCAGATTGGTCAATCAGTGGAAGCCTTGTCTACACTCAGAACATGTGCACTGTCTCACCTCACTGTGAATGGCGTGATGTCTACACACAGAACGTGTGCACTGTCTCTCCGCACTCTGAATGGTGTGATGTTTTTTCAGGCTGTGTAACTGGTTTAGGCTCTTTTCACAGTCAGTTCACTGGAACACTCTCACTCGGGTGTGTGTTGTGTGGGTCTCGGTGCTTTTCCAGTCACACTGATGTTTCCACAGTCAGTTCACTGGAACACTCTCACTCGGGTGTGTGTTGTGTGGGTCTTGGTGCTTTTCCAGTCACGCTAAAGTTTAAAATCTTTTGAAGCCGACAGATCGGACAAAACATTTTCCTTCTCACCGATGATATTCAGATCAGAAGGAATCGATTGAGTTTGTCACATTGTGACGTGATGTTTGAGATTTCTGTCTATAATTCCTCCTCTTCCAATATCCTTTAAAAACAATTTACAAAAGTCATCAGTTAGAAATTCAGAACAGACAATTCTAGTTCCTATGGAACATTATTTCCTCTCTCATTCTCCAAAAGCTGTAAATCTCCATCGCACACAATCTCCCTCCATTCTCACTCTGCTGTATCGAATATTCACCCTCCCAATTCTCCTGAAGGTGCTGATTCATGTTGATTGACAGATCCGAGCTCAGCTCACTGCTTCCTGACCAGGACACAGAGATTATACCAGGAGCAAGAGTAGGCCATTCGGCCCACCAAGACCGCTCACATATTCAATGAGATCCTTGGTCGATCTACCTCAGCACCATTTTCTCACACAATCCCCATATCCCTCGATATCTTCAACATCTAGAAACATGTCAATATTTGTCTTGAACATACTTGATGGCTGAGACTCCACATTCCTCAGGGGTAGAGAATTCCAAAGCTTCACCACATCCTCGAGTGAAGAAATCCCTCATCTCAGTTTTCTCTCTATTTTCCTACCTGTTCCCCATAACCCTGAACTCCATTGTCAATAAAATATCTGTCAAACTTGTGCTTCAATATATTCAATGACCCCCAGATACAACTGGTCCCTGTGGAAGAGAAATCCAAAGACTAACATCCCTCTGAGAGAAGAGATGAAGAGATCAATCTATAACGGAGCTGCAGTCTTATATTACAAGATGAGAAATAATAATTTATTTACTTTATTACAAACATCTAATCATACATCTAATCTGTACCACGCAACAACACGAGACATATCTCTGTCCATTATTAATTTAATGTCCCCTGAGATGTCAGCCATCTCCTGGGGAACCCACCTCCTTTTTGAAGTAAACCCATTTTTGAAATAAATTTAGAGTAACCATTTTTTTTTTTGCGATTACGGTGCAGTTTAGCGTGGCCAATCCTGTGAGACCCATTCAGACACAGGGAGAATGTGCAAAGTCCACACGGACAGCGACCTGGGGCCGGGATTGAACCCGGGTCCTTGGCGCCGTGGAGCAGCAGTTCTAAGCACCAGGCTTTTAGTCAGTCAAATATATGCATGAACCTGTTAAGGAGATGGGTGGCAGGAGTTGGAAACACTTTGTGGAGCCGCGAACCTTCATATCATTCTTTTTCTCCCAATTAAGGGACAATTTAGCGTGGCTCCTGTTTGGGCTCAAATCATCAATGAGGACTCTGATCTGGGAAGGAAGGAAACACTGGGAGGTGGGCGGGAGGATTCACAAACACCGACTGGAGGCCCTAAACCCCCAATGAGACCCATTGATTTTATTGTCAGTCTGCAGACAGGAGCTGGAGAACTGAACCCAGGCGGAGGAGAGGGAGGGAGAAAAAGCTGGGAGTGGAGGAAAGAAATGGTGCAGATGGTGAGATGGGTTTGGATTTCAGCCCAGGGAGGAGGGAGAGTGTGTGGGACGGAGAAAAATGTTCCAGAGAAACTAGAATTGTCTGTTCAAAATTTCTATCCTGGACTGACAGTGATGACTTTTGTAAACTCCTTTGCAGGATATTACAAGGGGAGGATTTACAGATGGAAAGTCAAATCAACCTTCACATTGGATTGGATTTGTTTATTGTCACGTGTACCGAGGTACAGTGAAAAGTATTTTTCTGCGAGCAGCTCAACAGATCATTAAGTACATGGGATGAAAAGGGAATAAAAGAAAATACATAATAGGGCAACACAGCATATACAATGTAACTACATTAGCACTGGCATCGGATGAAGCATACAGCGTGTAGTGTTAATGAGGTCAGTCCATAAGGGGGTCATTTAGGAGTTTGGTGACTGTGGGGAAGAAGCTGTTTTTGAATCTGTTTGTGTGTGTTCTCAGACTTCTGTATCTCCTGCCCGATGGAAGAAGTTGGAAGAGTGAGTAAGCCGGGTGGGAGGGATCTTTGATTATGCCGCCCGCTTTCCCCAGGCAGCGGGTGGTGTAGATGGAATCAATGGATGGGAGGCAGGTTTGTGTGATGGACTGGGCGGTGTTCACGACTCTCTGAAGTTTCTTGCGGTCGAGCAGTTGCCATACCAGGCTGTGATGCAGCCCGATAGGATGCTTTCTATGGTACATCTGTAAAAGTTGGTAAGGGTTAATGTGGACATGCCGAATTTCCTTAGTTTCCTGAGGAAGTATAGGCGCTGTTGTGCTTACTTGCTGGTAGCGTCGACGTGGGTGGACCAGGGCAGATTTTTGGAGATGTGCACCCCTAGGAATTTGAAACTGCTAACCATCTCCACCTAGGCCCTAACCATCTCCACCTAGGGTGTGTACAGTACTTTGCTTCCTGAAGTCAATGACCAGCTCTTTAGTTTTGCTGGCATTGAGGGAGAGATTGTTGTCGCTCCACCACTCCACTAGGTTCTCTATATCCCGCCTGTATTCGGACTCGTCGTTATTCGAGATCCGGCCCACTATGCTCATATCGTCAGCAAACTTGTAGATGGAGTTGGAACCAAGTTTTGCCACGCAGTCGTGTGTGTACAGGGAGTAGAGTAGGGGGCTAAGTAGGCAGCCTTGCGGGGCCCCGGTGTTGAGGACTATTATGGAGGAGGTGTTGTTGTTAATTCTTACTGATTGTGGTCTGTTGGTCAGAAAATCGAGGATCCAGTTGCAGAGTGGGGAGCCAAGTCCTAGGTTTTGGAGCTTTGATATGAGCTTGGTTGGGATTATGGTGTTGAAGGCGGAGCTGTAGTCAATAAACAGGAGTTTGATGTAGGAGTCCTTGTTTTCGAGATGCTGTAGGGATGAGTGTAGGGCCAGGGAAATGGCGTCCGATGTGGACCAGTTGCAGCGGTATGCGAATTGCAGTGGATCAAGGCGTTCTGGGAGTATGGAGGTGATGCGCTTCGTGATCAATCTCTCGAAGCACTTCATTACGATTGAAGTCAGGGCCACTGGACGGTAGTCATTGAGGCACGTTGCCTGGTTCTTCTTTGGTGCCAGTATGATGGTGGTCTTCTTAAAGCAGGTGGGGACCTCGGAGTGGAGTAGGGACAGGTTAAAGATGTCCGGAAATACCTCTGCCAGCTGGTCCGCGCAGGCTCTGAGTGCACGACCAGGGATCCCATCCGGGCCCGTCACCTTCCGAGGGTTCACTTTCAGGAAGACCAATCTGACTTTGGAAGCTGTGATGGTGGGTATGGGTGAATTACGGGCTGCTGGGGCACTCGACAGTGGATTGTTGGTTACCTGCTCGAACCGAGCATAGAATGCATTGAGTTCATCGGGGAGGGGTGCGCTGCTGCCAGAGATACTGTTCGGCTTCGGTTTGTAACCCGTTATGTTGTTTAGTCCTTGCCACAACTGCTGAGAGTCTGTCTGTGACTCTAGCTTGGTTTGATATTCTCTCTTGGCATCTCGGATGGCTTTGCGGAGGTCGTACCTGGATTTCTTGCGTAGGTCAAGGTCGTCTGTCTTGAACGCCTCAGATCTGTCCTTCAGTAGGGAGTCAATCTCGTGATTGAGCCATGGTTTCCGGTTGGGGAACGCACGTACTGCTTTCTTTGGCACGCAGTCGTCCACGCATTTGCTGATGAAGCCTGTGATGGTGATGGCATACTCATTTAAGTTGGTCGCTGAGTTCTTAAA
This sequence comes from Scyliorhinus torazame, assembly GCF_047496885.1. Taxonomy (NCBI): domain Eukaryota; kingdom Metazoa; phylum Chordata; class Chondrichthyes; order Carcharhiniformes; family Scyliorhinidae; genus Scyliorhinus; species Scyliorhinus torazame. The sequence goes on from NC_092711.1 coordinate 67,841,040, forward strand.
TATGGACCAGTCCACTGTCTCTAAACAGTCACCTAAGAGCTCTTCTGTCTTCTCGAACCAGCACTGCACAACCTTCTTAGCTGGATTCTCCCACTTGAGTTTCTGCTTGTATTCCGGGAGAAGGAGCACCGTCTCAGGGACTGATTTCCCAAAGTGCGGTCGGGGGATAGAACGGTAGGCGCCCTTGATTTTTGAGTAGCAGTGGTCAAGAGTGTTGTCGCCCTGGTGGGACAGGAGATGTGCTGGTGGAATTTTGGCAGTACACTCTTGAGGTTGGTCTTGTTGAAGTCTCCGGCCACGATGAACATGGCCTCCGGATGTTCTGTTTCGTAGTTGTTTATTACTGTGTATAGTTCGTCCAGCGACTTCCTCACTTCTGCCTGGGGTGGGATGTAGACTGCTGTGATAATGGCTGAAGTGAACTCACGTGGAAGATAATATGGGCGGCACTTCACGGTCAGGTATTCCAGGTCTGGGAGCAGGAGGTCGCCAAGGTCACCACATCCAAGCACCAGGAGTTGATGAGGAGGCACACCCCTCCACCCTTCGCTTCGCCTGATGATGCCGTGCGGTCCGCCCGGTGAATTGAGAAGCCTTCAGGTTGTATGGCACAGTCCGGTGAGGCCGGGGTGAGCCATGTCTCTGTGAAACAGAGCACCTCTGAGAGGTAAGTCTGGCGTTAAGTTCATCCAGCTTGTTTTCGATCGCTTGGACGTTTGCCAGGAGTATGCTGGGGAGAGGGGTCTTGAAACCGCGTTGCTTCAGTCTAACCTGCAGCCAGCCGCATTTTCCTCGGTCGGCGGCTGCTGCTGGATGACCTGGGATCCGATGGGAGATGTCAGCTCTTGTGGAAGGTAGGTGGTTGCGTCTGGTGGGGTCCAGGGCGCTGACGGGGACCAGGGCGCTGTTTACGTATCTGGGGTCGCGTCTGGCAGGGTCCCAGGCACTGGCTGAGGTAGAGGGGTTGCTAGGGGGGGCATGTTTGCGATCTGGATGGGTCCCGGCGTTCTGCGGGCGTGGGAATGCCTTGCAGGGCGTTTGGGTCCTCGCACGGGGTCTCTGCCATTTTGGGGGTCCTGGGTCGTGGGCAGGGGCTTCCTGAGGCAGGTTGGGCTCGGTCCCATGGTCTGTTCCCTCCCTGGGCGCTCCTGGGGATGGATCTTGAAGTAGGCCCGGTCGGGCCTCCATGTGGACTTCTCTTTCTTCCATCACCAGGTATGTCAGCTTGTTGGGCGGGCGTCTCCAGGTCGGGTCGCTGGGCGGGTCTCTCGGGGTCGCATTGGGCCGGGCCGGGTTTTGCCGTCGGGGATCGGGTCGGGAGCTCCGGGGACTGGGCAAGACGATCCGGGGGCTGGCGTCGGTAGTCAAGATTAAACACAGTTGGGTAGCAAGGTGGCACAGTGGATAGCACTGCTGCCTCACGGCATGAAGGTCCCAGGTTCGCTCCGGCTCTGGGTCACTGTCCAAGTGGAGTTTGCACATTCTCCCCGTGTTTGCGTGGGTTTCGCCCCCACAACCCAGAGATGTGCAGGATAGGTGGATTGGCCATGCTAAATTGCCCCTTAATTGGAAAAAATAAATTGGGTACTCTAATTTTTTATTTTTTTTTAAAGATTTAACAGAGTCACTCCATTCATCAGGGCCTGAATATCATTGGCCTGTGAATGTGGCAGAAGAAATGTTTGTCTGTTCTGCCTGTAGGAAAAGATTTTCAAGTTCAGTGTGAACGAAAAAAACCCCGATCCACACACACTTGACTCGAGTGAGAATGTTCCAGGGAACTGACTGTGGAAAGAGGTTTAACCAGTTACACAGTCTGAAAAAACATCACCCATCCAGAGCGGGGAGAGACCGTACACGTTCTCTCTGTGGGGACAAGACACAAACTGATCTTCAAACGTGGAAAGCGACAAGGACACCAGCAGCATGCTGAAACCGTGGGAATGTGGAAAAGGATTCACTCAGTTATCCTACTGAGCATTTACCAAGATGTGGGAACCGAGCTGGTGAGGAAGCGAGCCCCCTTTAGTAAGGTTCAGGCTGCTCTATGTAAGAAAGAAATTTAATTTGGGTGGTACACCCGGCAAATCTGCGGCTCACATGAGTCCAAAGACTTCCATTGAGACACTGGAGGAGGCAAATGGCTTCATTGTAAAGCATGGACTGGGGTCCATTTATCTGTATTGGGCAAGATCTACGTTTCCTGTGGGGTGGGGTGGGTGTTGTGAGAACCTCTATATAGTTTTTGATCTTTTCTGATAAAATCTGTTTTTCTGTGTGGGGACTAAGGGAGATTTTCTTTTTGAAGCACAATGTAGACATATGGGGAGGGCGGAGAGAGAAATTAGAGAGAGAGATATTAATAAGACAGTGAAATCTGGAGAGCAGGATTGGCTTCCTTTTTTTTCCATCTCTGCCACCGCTTTGCCTCATCAATAAGACATTGGGACTCAAAGACTAATCTAGTTTGATGGACAAGTTGTCTCCATTCTGAACAATGGGGAACAAGCTCCTCCCACTCATTGAAACATCGCACCGACAAAGATGACAATCGCGCATGCGCACTGATGCACATCCAACAAAGATGGCGGCTATTAACCCGAGCGAATATGAGGAGTTGCAGCCCCGCTCGGTACAAACGGGGTCCCGCAACCTTTTCCGAGGTTTGCGACTCACAATAGCTTTACACAACGTTTCCGCCCACTCCCGCAATCTCTCACTCCCTCCATATTGTCAAACGCCCCTTACCAATTTCGGATCTGAAGACAGTCCTTCTCCTTCACCATTACCCACACTGCGCATGCTTCAATCACAGCGGGCCCCGCCCCTCATTCACTCCGATTGGTTGGAGGACCAGCCGCTCCAGTCGTCCTCCAGTCCCGCCCCTCCTCTTCCTATTGGTCCGGAACCGCCGTCAATCAGCCGGGCATTGTGACGGTGACAGATGCTGAGAGTGGCCACAGGCTCAGGCTGACTCGCTGATTGTCCAATAATAACAGTGAGAGTCTCAGTGGGACAGTCAGACAATAATAGTGGAGATGGGGCCCAGAGGATAAACAGCAAAGGATTCACTCACTTTGAGAGTAACAAGCAGTGTCTGTTCCCATAATAAATCAGACTGCAATGTGTGAGTGAATATATCATTGGATCTAATGTAGAAACATGCGCCTGTACTGCGCTGTAATGTTCTATGTCCGCAACAGTAGTGGACTCGCCAACACAAAGTGCATTCAAATGGTCATTGGATAGACATGGATGATAAGGGAATAGTGTAGTTGAGCTTTAGAGTGGTAATCAGGTCGGCGCAACATCGAGGGCCGAAGGGCCTGTACTGTGCTGTAATGTTCCCTACAGTGCAGAAGGAGGCCATTCGGCCCATCGAATCTGCACCGACCCTATGAAATATCACCCTACCTGGGCCAATCTAGGACGGCAGGTAGCACAGTGGGTAGCACTGTTGCTTCCCAGATCCAGGATCCCAGATAATAATTCTGTCACTGTTATTATTAGACAATAACCTGCCTGTCATTCCAATTCTGGTGTGTGTTACTCTGAAGTTATCATTAGACAATAATAAGAGGGCAAGATGCAAGATAGCAATGATATTTTGAAGTTTCTGTGTTACAATGAGTGTCACTTGGAGGTGTGTGATAAAATAGGAATGGAAACATCATGACAGAGACACGTGTGACTGACTCCACCTGATTCAGAGCTGTTCTACCCAAGGTGAGAGCAATGAGGACTTGTGGAATTCCAGAGATTTCTGGTATCTGAGGTGCATCTGTAGAGGAACTGAAATCATTCTAGTGGTTCTCGATTTACTCAGTCACACAGGAAATATATCTGACAGCTAAAACCAAAGTTTCAATCTTCTCTTTGAGACACATTGTGATTGAAAAGATCAATGGTAAAACATCAGGAGAGGAAAATTCAGACTGTCGCAAAGGGCATCATTGCTACCTCACAGCACCATGGACCCTGGTTCAATTCCGGCCTTGGGTGACTGTCTGTGCGGAGTTTGCACTTTCTCCCAGTGTCTGCATGGGTTTCCTACCAGCATTCAAAGATTTGCAGCTGAGGTGGATTGGCCATGATCAACTTCCCATCAGTGTCTAAAAATGTGTTGGTTAGGTGGGGTTATAGGGATAGGATGGGGGATTGGGCCTCGGTATAGTGCAAACTCAATGGGCCGAATGGCCTCCTTTTGCACTGTGAGATTCTGAGTGAACTGTCGAATTCATCTGATTCACCTTAAAAACTACCAATTTACCCGCAAAAGTGGAACTCCCTTTGAAAGTTACTGTAAATCTGTTTCCAGCAGCCTGTCAGTCTGAATTCCAGATCACATCACATCACTGTGTAAAAACAATTCTCTTCATCACCCCCTTGGGTTCTGTTGTCAAATATCTTAAATCTCTGTGTCCTCTGGTTACAAACCCTCCTGCTCTTGGGAAACAGTTTCTCCCCATCGACACCATCACAAATCCTTCCTCATTTTAAACACCTCTATTAAATCTCCCCTTCACCTTCCCTGATCTCAGAGGGACAATCCCTGTTTCTCCTGCTCTGAGTCACAGGGACTCGAAACGTTAACTCTGATTCTCTCAGTGCCGATGCTGCCAGAACTGCTGAGCTTTCCCACCATTTACTGGTTTTCTCCCTCTTTCTTTCTTTAATCTATTACAACACCCTCATGAAATTCAACACTTCTATTAAATAGGATCAGACAGACATAGAGAGAGATACAGAGGAAAGGAGAGACAGAAGAATTGTGAGAAAAAATGAGATTTTAAACAGCAGAAAGGTGAGGTGGCGAGAGATAAAAGCTGAGAAATAGAGGAAACAAGCAACACAGAAAGAATGATATAAAATATAAGGGAGCAGGTTATCAGTTCCCAGCTACAGAGAGCAGAGGGAACTCAGCGACTGATCCACAGTCACAGCCGCTTCTGTCCGGGAATGGAGACTCTGAACAGAAATAACCGGCTCATTTGTAAATGTCACCACAATGTGATCTGTGTGACTCTGCACTGACTCTGTGGACAGATATAGGCCGCCTTGACAGATGTTCTCACCAGATTGTGGTCCCTGGATTTATTTTCAGCTCAGAAGTGAGATGTGCGGTTTGGAACCGGCAGCAGAGAAACAGGAAGTTGTGTCTCCTGAGAATGAAACAGCAGGCATCAGTCTCATGTTATCACCGTGAACAGTCTTCCTGCCTGTGAGGGTGAGCTCACTCTGACAGCATCAAGAACACACACAGATTGCTGCCGGTCTCAGCATCACATTCACCTCCATTCCCATTTTAAACATCAAAATAGGAGGTTATTTAGATTTTTAACATATTCACTGAACAGGAAGATGGACTGAGGATTATCACTGGGAGAAATGAGGGGACATTATAAAAATTAAATTTTCCTCAAAGAGGGTTATTAGAAAATAGGAGATTTAAAGTTAATCTGAGCCAATCAGAGAGAGAGAAAGTGGGAGATAGAGAGAGAAAGGATTCAGTCTCCAGAAATGAGATGTTGGAGGAGAGGTTCAGTGTGTTCTGTGCTTCTTCAGAGAGAGAAATTAAGTAAGTTTAGGTGCTCTCTGAAATAGAAAGTTTAAAGGAGAGAGTGTCAGAGAGAAAGATAGAGAGAGGTGGGAGGTATGTGAAATGAGTGAGTGTGAGAGCGGAGAGAGGTTAAGTGAGAATATGAGAGAGAACAGAGATGTTCTGTGAATGAGAGACAGGAGAGCAGGTTCATATACCTGAGGATCACTGAGAATGATCAGAATAAGGAGACCACCCAGAAAACGGCCAATAGGAATCTTCAGCTGAACACATCACTCATTCTTAAAGGGACAGTCCGGGCTCTGACACTGTTCAGCTCCCAGTTAAAGGGGCAGGCACAGCTTCGCCCTTTTCTCTGTTATGTTTATGATTGTTCAAGGCTGGTAGGAGTGAGATTCATTTAAAAGGGCAGAATGTGGGAAGCATACAAGTCCAAAGATGTGCAGGTTTGGTGGATTGCCCTGATTTTAAATTGCCCTCAGTGTCCGAAAAGGTGCAGTGGGGTTGCTGGGTTATGGGGATGGGGTAGAGGTGTGGGCTTAAGTAGGGTGCTCTTTCCAAGAGCCGATGCAGACTCGATGGGCCGAATGACCTCCTTCTGCACTGTAAATTCTATGATTCTATGAAAACTGGGAATTCTTGGACACAAGCATCAGCTCCTTCTTTATCTGGGAATCAAACTGTTGTCTAATTGTCCCAGCAGTTACCAGGCTCCTGTGAGCTGCTCCAGCTGCTATTTTAATGCAGACTTCAACCAATCTATTTTAAGTAGGGTTCTATTCAATTCATTGTGACTGTCACACAAGCACATTTTCATTCTGGAAACATAAACCAGCTGCTTTACATTCAATCAGGAACATCGCAGTTTTACACCAATCTCAGATTTGACAGCACGTTTCCAGCATTCACCATTGTTCTTCCTGACTCTAAACACAATTGTAAAGGTGCTTCTGTTCTGTGTCTATGAGCCCTGAGATATGGAAGATACTGGGACACATTTCTTACACGCCTCAGGATTAACCCACACGGGTATTTTGCTGACAGTGAAGAGAGATGAGAAAGACCAAAGTGTTGTTTGTCCCTCTCAGTGTGACCCTGAAGGACTGTGTCCAGGCTCAAGTTCTGTTCCTGCCGTATGATCCTTCCCCAGATTGTCCTTTCTGAGCTCCAGACCGGTGATGTTCAGCACTCAGGTGGGAAAGACAAAAGTCTGTAACAACGTTTCAAACACATTAATTCAGAATAATAAACATCATCAGCAGATTAAGACAGTCAGAGTGAACATTATTAGGTCCTGTACATGATTAACAGCATCAATCAGGGTATAATCTAAACCTTGTAGTCGCTTGTGAACTCGCTGGTGTGTTAGCAGGTGGGATGAGTGAGTAAACCCCTTTCCTCAGACATTGCAGTTGAATGGCCCCTCCCCAGTGTGAACTCTCTGGTGATTCAATAGGCTGGATGAACGAGTGAATCCCTTCCCACACACTGAGCAAGTGAACGGCCTCTCCTCACTGTGAACCTGCTGATGTGTCAGAAGATTGTATGAACGTGTGAATCCCTTCCCACATTCAGAGCAGGTGAACGGTCTATCCCCTGTATGAAGTTGCTGGTGTATCAGAAGGTTGGATGAATTAATGAATCCTTTCCCACAGTCAGAGCAAGTGAATGGCCTCTCCCCAGTGAGAATTCTCTTGTGGTTCAGTAGGGCAGGTGGACGGTTGAATCCTTTCCCATGCACAGAGCAGGTGAATGGTCTCTCCCCAGTGTAAGCATATTGGTGTGTTAGTAAATTCTTTGTGTTTTCAAAGCTCTTCTCACAGTCAGGACAGTTAAAAAATGTGTTATCAGAGTGAACAAGTTGATGTGTCTGCAGGTGGGATGACTAAATGAATCCTTTCCCACACAGGGAGCAGGAGAACATTCTCTCCCCAGTGTTAATACGTTGATGTGTCAGCAGATCCTTTTTACATTTAAAACTCTTCTCACAGTCAGGACATATAAATGGTCTCTTATCAGTATGAACAAGTTGGTGAATCCCTTCCCACAAACAGGGCAGGTGAATGACCTTTCCTCAGTGTTAACTCGCTGGTGTGTCAGACGTTTGTATGAATGGGTGAATCCCTTCCCACAAATGGAGCAGATGAACGGTCTCTCCCCAGTGTGACTTCGACGATGAACTTCCAGCTGTGATGGGTAACTGAATCCCTTCCCACAGTCCGCACATTTCCACAGTTTCTCCATGGTGAGGGGTCTTTCTGTCTCTCCCGGTTGAAGCTTTGTCCACACACAAACAAGTGTTTAATTTCTCCCTGCAGTGAATGATGTGATACTTTTTTTGAGGCTGTGTAACTGGTTAAAACTCTCTCCACAGTCAGTGGATTGGTAAACTCTCATTGGGGGTGGGTCTCGGTGCTTTTGCAGTCACACTGCTGAAACAGAACAAACACTTCTCCTTCCAAATTCAAAGACTGAAGATATTGAGCTCTTAATGAATTGAGTGACTGTCAGATTTCGATGTGATGTTTGGTTTGAATTTTCTGTCGGCCAATCCTCCACTTCGAATATCCTGGAAAAGGAGTTTACAAAAGTCATCACTGTCAATCCAGGGTAGAAATTCTGAACAGACAATTCCAGTTTATCTGGAACTTTTTTCCCTCTCTTGTTCCCCCAAAGCTGTAAATCCCCGTCCCACACACTCTCCCTCCTCCCTGGGCTGAAATCCAAACCCATCTCACCATCTGCACCATTTCTTTCCTCCACTCCCAGTTTTCTGCCTCACTCACCCTAACTTGAAGGTGGTCTGTGGAGGAGCTGTTGTCAAGTGACACTTAAACCTGAAACACTTCTTCAGTGTTTCCCTCCCTACCCCCTTCTCTAACCAAAAAAAAACAACCGCTGTAAAGATCAAGACTTCTACCTCTAGTCGAGGTAGAAGTAGAAAGCAGTTGAACCGTGAGGTCAAAGCCTGCAGGTAAAGGATTGGCTGGTGACTGGTAAGTAGTTTTTCTTTTATTTTCCCTCAGGTGTTATCGTGCGGGGCACAGAGGTTGCTGAGTGAGTGCTTGCTGAGAAGGGGAGTGAATAAGAAGTAAGCTCTTTCATTCTTTTTCTTTTTTTTTCTAGAGGGAATGGCAGTGAAGGTAGTGCAATGTTCCTCCTGCAGAATGTTTGAGGTGAGGGACGCCGTCAGTTTCTGTGCTGATTTCATCTGTGGGAAGTGCACCCATCTCAGCTCCTCAGGAACCGCATTAAGGAACTGGAGATCGAGCTGGATGAACTTCGGATCATTCTGGAGGCAGAGGTCATCATCGATAGAAGCTTCAGGGATGTAGTTACTCCGAAGAATAAAGATAGATGGGTGATGGTGAAAGGGGCTGGGAGGAAGCAGTCAGTACAGGGAACCCTTGTGGTCATTCCCCTTAGTAACAAGTATACCGCTTTGGGTACTGTTGGGGGGGCGGGCACTTACCAGGAGTAAGCCATGGGGTACAGGTCTCTGGCACAGAGTCTGTCCCTGTTGCTCAGAATGGAAGGGGGGAGAGGAGTAGAGCATTCGTCATTGGAGACGCCATAGTTAGGGGGATAGAAAGGAGATTCAGTGGGAACGAGAGAGACTCGCGGTTGGTGTGTTGCCTCCCAGGTGCCAGGGTGCGTGATGTCTTGGATCGTGTTTTCGGGATCCTTAAGGGGGAGGGGGAGCAGCCCCAAGTCGTGGTCCACATAGGTACCAATAACATAGGTAGGAAAAGGGATAGGGATGTAAGGCAGGAATTCAGGGAGCTAGGGTGGGAACTTAGATCCAGGACAAACAGAGTTATTATCGCTGGGTTGTTACCCGTGCCACGTGATAGTGAGACGAGGAATAGGGAGAGAGAGGAGTTGAACACTTGGCTACAGGGATGGTGCAGGATGGGGGGGTTTCAGATTTCTGGATAATTGGGGCTCATTCTGGGGTCGGTAGGACCTCTACAAATGGGATGGTCTACACCTGGACCAGAGGGGTACCAATATCCTGGGGGGGAAATTTGCTAATGCCTTTCGGGAGGGTTTAAACAAGTTCAGCAGGGGCTTGGGAACCTGAATTGTAGCTCCAGTATACAGGAGGTTGAGAGTAGTGAGGTCATGAGTAAGGTTTCAAAGTTGCAGGAGTGTACCGGCAGGCAGGAAGGTGGTTTAAAGTGTGTCTTCTTCAATGCCAGGAACATCCAGAATAAGGTGGGTGAACTTGCGGCATGGGTTGGTACCTGGGACTTCGATGTTGTGGCCATTTCGGAGACATGGATAGAGCAGGGACAGGAATGGTTGTTGCAGGTGCCGGGGTTTAGATATTTCATTAAGCTCAGGGAAGGTGGTAACAGAGGTGGAGGGGTGGCACTGTTAGTCAAGGACAGTATTACGGTGGCAGAAAGGACGTTTGATGAGGACTCGTCTACTGAGGTAGTATGGGCTGAGGTTAGAAACAGGAAAGGAGAGGTCACCCTGTTAGGGGTTTTCTCTAGGTCTCCGAAAAGTTCCAGAGATGTAGAGGAAAGGATTGCAAAGATGATTCTCGATAGGAGCGAAAGCAACAGGGTAGTTGTTATGGGGGACTTTAACTTTCCAAATATTGACTGGAAACGCTATAGTTCGAGTACATTAGATGGGTCCGTTTTTGTCCAATGTGTGCAGGAGGGTTTCCTGACACAGTATGTAGATAGGCCAATGAGAGGTGAGGCCATATTGGATTTGGTACTGGGTAATGAACCAGGACAGGTGTTAGATTTGGAGGTAGATGAGCACTTTGGTGATAGTGACCACAATTCGATTACGTTTACTTTAGTGATGGAAAGGGATAGGTATATACTGCAGGGCAAGAGTTATATCTGGGGGAAAGGCAATTATGATGCAATGAGGCATGACTTAGGATGCATCGGATGGAGAGGAAAACTCTCAGGGGATGGGCACAATGGTAATGTGGAGCTTGTTCAAGGAACAGCTACTGCGTGTCCTTGATAAGTATGTACCTGTCAGGCAGGGAGGAAGTGGTCGAGCAAGGGAACCATGGTTTACTAACTCAGTCAAAACACTTGTCAAGAGGAAGAAGGAGGCTTATGTAAAGATGAGACATGAAGGTTCAGTTAGGGCGCTCGAGAGTTACAAGTTAGCTAGAAAGGACCTAAAGAGAGAGCTAAGAAGAGCCAGGAGGGGACATGAGAAGTCTTTGGCAGGTAGGATCAAGGATAACCCTAAAACTTTTTATAGATGTGTCAGGAATAAACGAATGACTAGGGTAAGAGTAGGGCCAGTCAAGGACAGTCGTGGGAAGCTGTGCTTGGAGTCCGAGGAGATAGGAGAGGTGCTAAATTAATTTTTTTCATTGGTATTCTCACAGGAAAAAGACAATGTTGTCGAGGAGAATACTGAGATTCAGGCTACTCGACTAGAAGGGCTTGAGGTTCATAAGGAGGAGGTGTTAGCAATTCTGGAAAGTGTGAAAATAGATAAGTCCCCTGGGCCGGATGGGATTTATCCTAGGATTCTCTGGGAAGCTAGGGAGGAGATTGCTGAGCCTTTGGCTTTGATCTTTAAGTCATCTTTGTCTACAGGAATAGTGCCAGAAGACTGGAGGATAGCAAATGTTGTCCCCTTGTTCAAGAAGGGGAGTAGAGACAAACCCGGTAATTATAGACCAGTGAGCCTTACTTCTGTTGTGGGAAAAATCTTGGAAAGGTTTATAAGAGATAGGATGTATAATCATCTGGAAAGGAATAATTTGATTAGAGATAGTCAACACGGTTTTGTGAAGAGTAGGTCGTGCCTCACAAACCTTATTGAGTTCTTTGAGAAGGTGACCAAACAGGTGGATGAGGGTAAAGCATTTGATGTGGTGTATATGGATTTCAGTAAAGCATTTGATAAGGTTCCCCACGGTAGGCTACTGCAGAAAATACGGAGGCATGGGATTCAGGGTGATTTAGCAGTTTGGATCAGAAATTGGCTAGCTGGAAGAAGTCAAAGAGTGGTGGTTGATGGGAAATGTTCAGACTGGAGTCCAGTTACTAGTGGTGTACCACAAGGATCTGCTTTGGGGCCACTGCTGTTTGTCATTTTTATAAATGACCTGGAGGAGGGCGTAGAAGGATGGGTGAGTAAATTTGCAGATGACACTAAAGTCGGTGGAGTTGTGGACAGTGCGGAAGGATGTTACAAGTTACAGAGGGACATAGATAAGCTGCAGCGCTGGGCTGAGAGGTGGCAAATGGAGTTTAATGCAGAAAAGTGTGAGGTGATTCATTTTGGAAGGAATAACAGGAAGACAGAGTACTGGGTTAATGGTAAGATTCTTGGCAGTGTGGATGAGCAGAGAGATCGCGGTGTCCATGTACATAGATCCCTGAAAGTTGCCACCCAGGTTGAGAGGGTTGGTAAGAAGGCATACGGTGTGTTAGCGTTTATTGGTAGAGGGATTGAGTTTCGGAGCCATGAGGTCATGTTGCAGCTGTACAAAACTCTGGTGCGGCCGCATTTGGAGTCTTGCGGGCAATTCTGGTCGCTGCATTATAGGAAGGATGTGGAAGCATTGGAAAGGGTGCAGAGGAGATTTACCAGAATGTTGCCTGGTATGGAGGGAAGATCTTATGAGGAAAGGCTGAGGGACTTGAGGCTGTTTTCGTTAGAGAGAAGGTCAAGAGGTGACTTAATTGAGGCATACAAGATGATCAGAGGATTGGATAGGGTGGACAGTGAGAGCCTTTTTCCTCGGATGGTGATGTCGAGCACGAGGGGACATAGCTTTAAATTGAGGGGAAATAGATATAAGACAGACTACTCAGAGAGTAGTAAGGGTGTGGAATGCCCTGCCTGCAACAGTACTGGACTCGCCAACACTAAGGGCATTCAAATGGTCATTGGAAAGACATATGGAAGATAGCCGAATAGTATAGATGGGCTTTAGAGTGGTTTCACAGGTCGGCGCAACATCGAGGGCGGTAGGACCGGTACTGCGCTGTAATGTTCTATGTTCTCCTCTGCCTGGGTTCAGTTCTGCAGCTCCTGTCTGCAGACTGACACTAAAATCAATGGGTCTTATTGGGGGGTTTGGGTTCTCCCCATTGTCCCCGCTCGCGGAGGCTCTAATTCAGCCTCTGGGAGCCGCACTCACTCTCACTGCGGCTACGCTGAGCCAGGAGCAGCACCGCGCATGCTCCGTACAGGGAGGCAACTTCCGGGGGCGGGACATTCGGACGCCTGCGCCTCCTGTGATGGAGATAGGGCGTATTCATCCGCGCCTGGCATTCCGGGTAGTCTTATCCGCCATTATTCCATTACGTTTCTCAGGGTGATAAATTGGTTCCGGCACCTTTGATACAGTTCGGTGTTTGCACCGAATGGGGCGGCCGCCTCGGTGTCTTTCTCTCTGATTGGCCTCTGTTAACGGCTGTCATCTGTTTAGGAGGCGATATGCAGCAGGACACCTGCGCGGCCGCCATCTTTCTCAGGTGCAGCAGGGCGCATGTGCGGCCGTCGTTGAACCGGAAGCCGGAAGAGAGAATCTTGTGAAATTCCTTTGGAAACTCCTTTCGAAATACGAGGATTTACTGATGGGAACGTCAAACCAAACATCACATCATCCTCTGACTGAGTTACTCGATTCATCAGGACCTGAAAATCATTGGGCGGTAAAATGGTTTTTCTGTTCTGTCTGAGGGCAAAGATTTCAGATATCAGAGTGACTGGGAAAATGTAAATGACCATTCCGGGTTAAATTTGAGACTAATTACACCGATCACATTGGGGAAGTTAAATAATTTGCTGTTGTACTCTTATGTATGCAGATACATTTTAAAATTACCGCATTAGCATACTTGGCAGTTAAACTGGGCAAACTGCTGACCTTGTTCGTAGTGAGAGTTACTATCCGGGGATTTTGTTAAAGTTTGTTGTTTTGTGTTGCATTTCATTCAGCTCATCGTGGCTACAAAGTAGGTATTCAGCCGAATCCCAATTTCCAGATTGTGGTCTGTAGCTTTTTAAGTTACATCAATTCGAATGTCTATCTGAATACTTTTTAAATGTTATGAGGGTTTCTGCCATAATTTCAGGCAGCATGTCACAGATCCTCACCACCCTCTAAACCTCCTAGTCCTTCCCTAAATCTCTGTCCCCTTTTATATGTATCCCTCAACCAAAGGGAATAGGACCCTCCTTTCCAATCTATTTAAATCCCTCTGAATTTAAAAAATATATAAATTTATATTTTTCTCCAATTAAGGGGCAATTTAATTTTGCCAAGCCATCTAACGTGCACATTTTTGGGTTGTGGGGGTGAAACCCACACAGAAAATGGGAGAATGTGCAAACTCCTTACAGACTGTGACCCAGGGCCAGGATCGAACCCGTGTCCCCAACACGCAGGCGCACAACCACTGTGCCACCATGAAACGCCAGAATTTTATACATTTAGAATAATCTTTACTATTGTCACAAGTAGTCTTACATTAACACTGCAATGAAGTTACTGTGAAAATCCCCGTAATCACATTCAGGCACCTATTCGGGTACGCAGAGGGAGAATTCGGAATGTCCAATTCACCTAACAAGCATGTCTTTCGGGACATGTGGGAGGAAACCCATACAGACACTGGGAGAACCTGTTGACTCTACGCAGACAGTGTCCCAAGTGGGAATTGAACCCTGGGACCCTGGTGCTGTGAAGCAACAGTGCTAACCACTGTGCTACCGTGCCGCCCATAAAACAGTCCAGCTCTATGTTCTCAGATTAAAGAAGCTGAAGCGCCCAGAGTGGGTCTTGAACCCATGGCCCTGGGATTAAGACTCCCATGCTCTGCCGACTGAGCTAGCCAGGCTGCTTTTCACAATTTCATTTGGGGGGGTTTAAACTAATGCAGCAGGGGCATGGGAACCTGGATTGTAGTTTTAGGGTAAGGGAGAATGAGAGTATAGAGGTCAGGAGCTCAGATTTGACGTCGGAGGAGGGGGCCAGTGTTCAGGTAGGTGGTTTGAAGTGTGTCTACTTCAATGCCAGGAGTATACGAAATAAGGTAGGGGAACTGGCAGCATGGGTTGGTACCTGGGACTTCGATGTTGTGGCCATTTCGGAGACGTGGATAGAGCAGGGACAGGAATGGATGTTGCAGGTTCCGGGGTTTAGGTGTTTTAGTAAGCTCAGGGAAGGAGGCAAAAGAGGGGGAGGTGTGGCGCTGCTAGTCAAGAGCAGTATTACGGTGGCGGAGAGGATGCTAGATGGGGACTCATCTTCCGAGGTAGTATGGGCTGAGGTTAGAAACAGGAAAGGAGAGGTCACCCTGTTGGGAGTTTTCTATAGGCCTCCAAATAGTTCTAGGGATGTAGAGGAAAGGATGGCGAAGATGATCCTGGATATGAGCGAAAGTAACAGGGTAGTTATTATGGGAGACTTTAACTTTCCAAATATTGACTGGAAAAGATATAGTTCGAGTACATTAGATGGGTCGTTTTTTGTTCAGTGTGTGCAGGAGGGTTTCCTGACACAGTTTGTTGACAGGCCAACAAGAGGTGAGGCCACATTGGATTTGGTTTTGGGTAATGAACCAGGCCAGGTGTTGGATTTGGAGGTAGGTGAGCACTTTGGGGACAGTGACCACAATTCGGTGACGTTTACGTTAAGGATGGAAAGGGATAAGTATACACCGCAGGGCAAGAGTTATAGCTGGGGGAAGGGAAATTATGATGCCATTAGACGTGACTTGGGGGGGATAAGGTGGAGAAGTAGGCTGCAAGTTTTGGACACACTGGATAAGTGGAGCTTGTTCAAGGATCAGCTATTGCGTGTTCTTGATAAGTATGTACCGGTCAGGCAGGGAGGAAGGTGCCGAGCGAGGGAACCGTGGTTTACCAAAGAAGTGGAATCTCTTGTTAAGAGGAAGAAGGAGGCCTATGTGAAGATGAGGTGTGAAGTTTCAGTTGGGGCGATGGATAGTTACAAGGTAGCGAGGAAGGATCTAAAGAGAGAGCTAAGACGAGCAAGGAGGGGACATGAGAAGTATTTGGCAGGAAGGATCAAGGAAAACCCAAAAGCTTTCTATAGGTATGTCAGGAATAAGCGAATGACTAGGGACAGAGTAGGACCAGTCAAGGACAGGGA
This sequence comes from Scyliorhinus torazame, assembly GCF_047496885.1. Classification (NCBI taxonomy): domain Eukaryota; kingdom Metazoa; phylum Chordata; class Chondrichthyes; order Carcharhiniformes; family Scyliorhinidae; genus Scyliorhinus; species Scyliorhinus torazame. The sequence continues at coordinate 67,856,726 of NC_092711.1, forward strand.
TGGGAAGTTGTGTGTAGAGTCTGAAGAGATAGGCGAGATACTAAATGAATATTTTTCGTCAGTATTCACTCAGGAAAAAGATAATGTTGTGGAGGAGAATGCTGAGCTCCAGGTAAATAGATTAGATGGCATTGAGGTAAGTAGGGAAGAGGTGTTGGCAATTCTGGACAGGCTGAAAATTGATAAGTCCCCGGGGCCTGATGGGATTTATCCTAGGATTCTCTGGGAGGCCAGGGAAGAGATTGCTGGACCATTGGCTTTGATTTTTATGTCATCATTGGATACAGGAATAGTGCCAGAGGACTGGAGGATAGCAAATGTGGTCCCTTTGTTCAAAAAGGGGAGCAGAGACAACCCCGGCAACTATAGACCGGTGAGCCTCACGTCTGTAGTGGGTAAAGTCTTGGAGGGCATTATAAGAGACAAGATTTATAATCATCTAGATAGGAATAATATGATCAGGGATAGTCAGCATGGCTTTGTGAAGGGTAGGTCATGCCTCACAAACCTTATCGAGTTCTTTGAGAAGGTGACTGAACAGGTAGACGAGGGTAGAGCAGTTGATGTGGTGTATATGGATTTCAGCAAAGCGTTTGATAAGGTTCCCCACGGTAGGCTATTGCAGAAAATACGGAGGCTGGGGATTGAGGGTGATTTAGAGATGTGGATCAGAAATTGGCTAGCTGAAAGAAGACAGAGGGTGGTGGTTGATGGGAAATGTTCAGAATGGAGTTCTGTCACAAGTGGAGTACCACAAGGATCTGTTCTGGGGCCGTTGCTGTTTGTCATTTTTATCAATGACCTAGAGGAAGGCGCAGAAGGGTGGGTGAGTAAATTTGCAGACGATACTAAAGTCGGTGGTGTTGTCGATAGTGAGGAAGGAAGTAGCAGGTTACAGAGGGATATAGATAAGCTGCAGTGCTGGGCTGAGAGGTGGCAAATGGAGTTTAATGTAGAGAAGTGTGAGGTGATTCACTTTGGAAGGAAAAACAGGAATGTGGAATATGTGGCTAATGGAAAAGTTCTTGAAAGTGTGGATGAGCAGAGGGATCTAGGTGTCCATGTACATAGATCCCTGAAAGTTGCCACCCAGGTTGATAGGGTGGTGAAGAAGGCCTATGGAGTGTTGGCCTTTATTGGTAGAGGGATTGAGTTCCGGAGTCAGGAGGTCATGTTGCAGCTGTACAGAACTCTGGTACGGCCGCATTTGGAGTATTGCGTACAGTTCTGGTCACCGCATTATAGGAAGGACGTGGAGGCTTTGGAACGGGTGCAGAGGAGATTTACCAGGATGTTGCCTGGTATGGAGGGAAAATCTTATGAGGAAAGGCTGATGGACTTGAGGTTGTTTTCGTTAGAGAGAAGAAGGTTAAGAGGAGACTTAATAGAGGCATACAAAATGATCAGAGGGTTAGATAGGGTGGACAGTGAGAGCCTTCTCCCGCGGATGGAAATGGCTAGCACGAGGGGACATAGCCTTAAACTGAGGGGTAATAGATATAGGACAGAGGTCAGGGGTAGGTTCTTTACGCAAAGAGTAGTGAGGCCGTGGAATGCCCTACCTGCTACAGTAGTGAACTCGCCAACATTAAGGGCATTTAAAAGTTTATTGGATAAACATATGGATGATAATGGTATAGTGTAGGTTAGATGGCTTTTGTTTCGGTGCAACATCGTGGGCCGAAGGGCCTGTACTGCGCTGTATTGTTCTATGTTCTATGTTCTATGTTCTATGTCTCTCCTCAGTCTTTTCTGTTCCAAAGAAAACAGTCCCAGTTTATCCAAACTTTCCTCAGAGCAAACATTGTCAATTTCTGGCTGATGTTCGTAAATCCCCTCTGTACTTTCTCTAGTGCAATCTTCCTGTACATGAATCTAGCTCTGGCCTAACTAGTCCTGTCCTGCCATTTATCATGTAATCCTTTGCCTTGTTTTCCATCCAGTTTTCTTCCTCACTATCACCAATGTTTAATCATTTTTGTGTCACATGTAAACTTCTTATTCATGTTCCTACATTTACTTTCAAATCAATGATGTAAACCAGGAGTGAAGGGCCAGTACTGATTGCTTTGAAACCGGCACTGGAAACAGCCCTTTGATTTTCTCTTTTTTATGGGATGTGAGTGTCACGGGCAAACCAGTTTGGTTGCCCATTCCTAATTGCCCTTAAACTGAGGGGCTTGCTAGGCAATTCAGAATTAAGTACATTTCAGTGAGTTGGCCAGATCAGGTAACACAGGTACAGACTTAATGGGCCGAATGGTCTCCTTCTGCACTGTAGATTCTATGATTAATTCTGACCTTGGGTCACTGTCTCTGCGGAGTTTTCCTGCGTCTGCGTAGATTTCCTTTCCGGGTGCTCTGGTTTCCTCCCACAGTCCAAGAATGTGCAGATTAGGTGGATTGGCTGTGCTAAATTGTCCCTGGGAGGTGTTACGGGGAAAGGGTGGGGAATTTGCCAAGGTAGGGTGCTCTTTCAGAGGGTTGCTATGGGCTCGATTGGCCGAATGGCCTCCTTCTGCACTGGGGGGATTCTATGATTCTACATTGGATCCAATGATGTGTTCACTCACACACTGCAGCCTGACTCTTATTATTGGAACAGACAGTGTTTGTTACACTCAAAGTGAGTGAATCCTTTGCTGTTTCTCCTCTGGGCCCCATCTCCACTATTAGTGTCTAATTGTCCTACTGAGACTCTCACTGTTATTATTGGACAATCAGCGCACAGTCTGAGCCTGTGGCCGCTCTCACCATCTGTAACCGTCATAATGCCTGGGTGATTGACGGCAGCTCCAGACCAATAGGAGGTGGAGGGGCAGGATTGGAGGACCGACCGAGAGCGGCTAGTCCTCCAACCAATCGGAGTGAATGAGGGGTGGGGCCCGCTGTGATTGAAGCATGCGCTGTGTGGGTAATGGAGATGCAGAAGGGCTGTGTCTTCAGATCCGAAATCGTGAGAGGCGATTAACAATATGGAGGGAGCGAGAGATCGTGGGGGTGGGCGGAAACATCGTGTAAAGCTGTTGTAAGCCGCAAACTTCGGAAGAGAGTTCACGGTTGTTTATAAATATGAGAAATGCCAATAAAAAGTTTTTTTTTTAAAAAAGGAAAAGAGTTTAAGGTACCCAGTTTGTACTGAGCGGAGCTACGGCTCCTCATGTTCGGCTCGGGTTAATGGCCGTCATCTTTATTGGATGTGCATCAGGTCGCATGCGCGTTTGTCATCTTTGTCGGGGCGATGTTTCAAAGAGTGGGAGGAGCTTGTTCCCCATTGTTCAGAATGGAGGCAACTTGTCCATCAAACTGGATTAGTCTTTGAGTCCCAATGTCTTATTGATGATGCAAAGTGGCGGCAGAGATGGAAAGAAAAGGAAGCCAATCCTGCTCTCCGGATTTCACTGTCTCATTGGACGTCCTGTCCCATGTGTCGAAAGCTCTGCGGCTCTGTTCAGTCACATGAAGACCCAGGGTAGAAATTCACAACCTTGAGTCAACATCACCCTCAAATCAGGGGACTGCTGATGACAAGAGGGACAGTGTGCAGCGGAGAGGGGGCGGGGGGGCATGAGCGATCGTCCTGGACCAGGGAGCAGGAGGAGAGAATGTTGTGAATTTCTATCCTGGACTGACGGTGATTAATTTTGGAAACTCCTTTTACAGGGGATTAGTAGGGGAGGATTTATACTCAGCAAATTCAAACCGGGAGAAATGTTTATCTTTCCCAAATTTTATTTCTGGACTGACAGTGATGCCTTTTGTAATCTTCTTTCACAGGGACTTAGCTAGGGTTTCGCAGACAGGAAATTCACAACCAATCCTCACATCAATTCTGACAGCACCATTCGAGTTATCAGGACCTGGAGATGTGTAAGCATTGAATTCCATATCATTATCACTCACTGCGTAAAATTTCTTCCTCATATCCTCCCTGTAGATCTTGCTCACAACCTTAAATCTGTGTCCCGTAATCCTTTTACAATCTACTGATGGGAACAGATTGATTTATCTTTTTTCCGGGTTTGCTGTTATCGTTTCCGGTGTCTGGGTCATGCCAGATGGTCCGTCCAGGTTCCACTCCGTTATTGTGTATTTATAGCGGTTGAATGGACTTGGACCAGTCCATTTCCAGATCCAGTACACAAGTGAAGTCTCCGCCAAGCATTGATTGACGTGTATCCAGGTCTGGGATGGATCGCAACCATTTTTTTTACAAATGCCAGATCGGCCCAGTTAGGGGCTTAGCCATTCACTAGCACCCAATGACCCACTGACCACCACGTAACTCTCATTAGTGTCCGCAATGATCCCAGTGACCGAAAGAGGAATCTTTATTGATTAGAATTGCAGCAGCTCGAGCCCTTTGTCAAAGCCCGAGTGAAACACTTGGCTCACCCCTCCGCAGTCTGGTCTGATCTCTAACCCGCAAGTGAGTCTCCTGCAAGAACACCACACCAGCATTTTGATTCTTTAGGTGAGCGAAAACCCTTGACCTTCACTGGTCCACTCAATCCCCTTGCGTTCCAGGTGACCAGCTGTATCAAGGGTCTCTGCACCAGCCCCCATCATGGACTCAGCCATTTCCACCGTGAGGGTCTATCCAGCAAATTTTCAAAAAGTACAGGCCAAGGGTCCACCCAAGATGACCGCCACACACACACATCTTCAGAGTAAAACAAAAACAGTTTTATAGTCTTCATCAGCAAAGTAACCCCCCTCCCCCATTTTTCACCAACGTCCCACCGAGACACACAAATCTAACCGCCCCCCCCCCCCCCCCCCCCCCCCCGGGCTGAGCTTGTCGAACCAGCTAAAACTGGTTCACCGGCTGCAGCCCCCCCCTCCATCTCACTCCCATTCACCAGCTGACTGCTGGCAGGGCAGCTCCTCTCAGGACACCAAGAAAATAAAAACAACAATGTTGCCCACTCGAGAATAAAATGTGCCGTCACCCCCCACCCCTCCCCATAGATCTACGTTGTGCTTTGTAAAGAAAATCTCTCTTCATCTCCACACAGAAAAACAATCTATCAGAAAATGTCAAAACTATAGACAGGATATCACAACACCCACCCCACCCCACAGGGAACGTACATCTTGTCCAATACAGATAACTGGACCCAGTCCATGCTTTACAATAAAGGCATTCGCCTCCTCCAGTGTCTCAAAATGGAATTCTTTGGACTCATTTGTCACCTGCAGCTTTGCCGGGTATACCACCCCGAATCAAACTCCTTTCTTACACCGAGCAGCCTGAACCTTATTAAAGGCCGCTCGCTTCCTCACCAGCTCGGCTCCCACATCCTGGTAAATCCTCACTCGGATAACTGAGTGAATCCCTTCCCACACTCAGAACAGGTGAAAGGTCTGTCGCTGGTGTGATTGAGGTGATGAATTTCCAGCTCACATGTGGACTTGAATCCCTTCCCACTGTCCCCACATGAAAAATGAAATGAAAATCGCTTATTGTCACAAGTAGGCTTCAAATGAAGTTACTGTGAGAAACCCCTAGTCACCACATTCCGGCGCCTGTTCAGGAGGCTGGTACGGGAATTGAACCGTGCTGCTGGCCTGCCATGGTCTGCTTTAAAAGGCAGCTATTTAGCCCTGTGCTAAACCAGCTCCTGTTTCCACGGTTTCAGCATGCTGTTGGTGTCCTTGTCCCTCTCCACGTTTGATGATCAGTTGAATAATAAACTTTATTAGTGTCACAAATAGGCTTACATTAACACTGCAATGATGACTGAGAAAATCCCTTAGTCGCCACACTCCGGCGTCTGTTCGGGTAATCAGAGGGAGAATTCAGAATGTCCAAATCACCAAACAAGCACGTTTTTGGGGACTTGTGGGAGGAAACAGGAACACCCGGAGGAAACCTACACAGACACTGGGAGATCGTGCAGACTCTGCACAGACAATGACCCAAGCCGGGAATCGAACCCAGGTCCGTGGTGCTGTGAATCGACAAAGCTACCCACTGTGCTATCGTGGTGCCCTTGTCTCCACAGAAGCATGAGTGGGTCTCTCTCCGCTCTGGTTTGATGTTTCAGATTATCCAGTACCGATGACAACTCAGGATTCAGGCGGTAGGGTGGAAATCCTCAGCCGGTCAAATTCGGTCGGGTGAGGCATGAGGGAGGGATGGAGCCGGCGCATGGGTCAGTAGGCTTCATAAACACTCCGTGTAGCCCGAAGCCCCGAATACGAAGCTAGGATACAGCAGTTGAACTGGCGAAAGCTGCTCGTCTTTTCCCCGAGACAGGCCTGAGTGGACGAAGTGTGGGGCCGGGTGAATGCGGAGGGAGCGATAGCCCCGGCTTAGCTCCACCTCCCATTCACTCTGATTGGCTGGAGGACCAGCCGCTCATATTTGGTCTTCCAGGCCCGTCGCCTCTTCCTATTGGTCCGAACCTGCCGTCAATCAGTCCCCGGGCATTGTGAGCTGGAGCAAACCCTTCACAATCATTGTCAGCTCCCTGGTTTGCAGCTGCGGGGCTTCTCCCTCCCTCCCGGGAACAGGCCCAGGTTAATGGGCACCATCCTGCTTCAGCCACTGGAGGCTGATTCACATCAGAGGATGGGGAGGGGGACAAGAAATAAGAGCTTCCACTTTGCACTCAAATCAATGAGGACCCTGATCTCTGGCAAGGAAGCAAACCGTGGCAGGTGGGCGGGGAGGATTCACAAACCCGCACTGGAGGCCCCAAACCCCCAATAAGACCCATTGGTTTTATTGTCAGTCTGCAGACAGGAGCTGGAGAACTGAACCCAGGCAGAGGAGAGGGAGGGAGAAAACTGGGAGTGGAGGAAAGAAATGGTGAGATGGGTTTGGATTTCAGCCCAAGGAGGAGGGAGAGTGTGTGGGACGGGGATTTACAGCTTTGGGGGAACAAGAGAGGAAAAAATGTTCCAGAGAAACTAGAATTGCCTGTTCAGAATTTCTATCCTGGACTGACAGTGGTAGCTTTTGTAAACTCCTTTCACAGGGGGTTAGAACTGGAGAATTTGCACAGAACAAACTGAACCCAACAGAAAGGTTTGTCTGTTTGCGAATTCTATCCTGCATTGATAGTGATGACTTTTGTAACATGAGAGATTACAGCGATCAGGAAAGATTAAATGGAGTGGGGCCTTTTTTCTATCGACAACAACAAATTTAGCAGTGACCTGCTATAAATCTTTTAAATTATCAGTAGTTTGGAGAGGGGCGATGTGAGAGAATCCAAAACCAGGGACCATCAATAAACAACAAGTCATAAATACAAGATAGTTACGAATAAATCCAAGGGGGCAATACGGACAAATTTATTTATCACATGTTGAGAATGTGCAACTCATTACAATGGAAAGGAGTTGAGGAAAGTGCTGAGATGTTTTCAAAAGGAAACGGGACAAGCACATGAGAGAAAATGGAATTGAAAATCAGCTGAAAGGCTGAGATTTGATAGGTGTGACAGTCGGAGATGTGTGCCGAGTATTGACAGCAGCAAAATCTGTGACAGAATGGCCTGTTTGTGTCTTATATTTTCACAGTAATTCAATGTAATCTCCTTTTACAGAATATTTGCAGATGCAAACATCATGTTGAGATCTGACCGAGTCACTTGATTCATCAGGACCGGCCTTTCAACGTGGAAGGAGAAATGTTTGTCTGTTTTGTCTTTCGGAAAAAAATTCAAAAGTCACTGTGATTGGAAAAGCACCGAGACACAGACATCTAAGTCATTTTCCACAGTTAGCTGGAACTGAGCTTTAACCAATCACACAGCATGAAATTAAATTGCAGCATTTACATCAGGGAGACACCGTACTCAGGCTTCAACTGATGATCCAAGTTGAAGAGACATAAGGACATTCGCACCAAAGGAATCAAGAAGCAGCAATAGGACATTCAGCCCCGTGAGCCTGTTCCACCATTTAATAACATCACGGCTGATCTGATAGTGACCTCAAATCTGCATCCCACCTACACCTGATAACCTGTCAATAACCATGGAGAAACCGTGGCAATGTGGGGACTGTGGGATGGGATTCAATTACCCGTCTGAATTGGAAACTCATCGACGTATTCACACTGGGGAAAGGCCATTTACCTGCTCCGTGTGTGGGAAGGGATTCACTAAGCTATCCAACCTCATCACACACCAGCATGTTCATACTGACCAGAGACCATTTAAATGTGCTGACTGTGAGAAGAGCTTTAAAAGCAGAAAGGATTTACTGATACATCAACGAACTCACACTGGGGAGAGGCCGTTCACCTGCTCCGTGTGTGGGAAGGGATTCACTCTGTCACCCCACCTCCTCAAACACCAACTTGTTCATAATGATGAGAGACCGTTTAAATGTTCTGACTGTGAGAAGAGCTTTAAAAGCAGAAAGGATTTACTGATACACGAACGTACTCATACTGGGGAGAGGCCGTTCACCTGCTCAGTGTGTGGGAAGGGATTCACTCGGTCATCCGACCTCCTGAAACATCAACTTGTTCACACTGATCAGAGACCTTTTAAATGTTCTGACTGTGAAAAGAGCTTTAAAAGCAGAAAGAATTTACTGTCACATCACCGCACTCACACTGGGGAGAGGCCATTCACCTGTCTGGAATGTGGGAAGGGTTTTAATGATTTGTCAAACCTCCGGACTCACCATCAGGTTCACTCTGACCAGAGACCGTTTAAATGTGCTGACTGTGAGAAGAAGTATAAAAGCAGAAAGAATTTACTGATCCATCAATGCACTCACACTGGGGAGAGACCATTCAGCTGCTCCGTGTGTGGGATGGGATTTACTCAGTCATCACTCCTCCTGAGCCATCAACTTGTTCATACTGATCAGAAACCTTTTAAATGTGCTGACTGTGAGAAGAGCTATAAAAGCAGAAAGAATTTACTGATCCATCAACGCACTCACACTGGGGAGAGGCCATTCACTTGCTCCGTGTGTGGGAAGGGATTCATTTGTTCATCCCAGCTTCTGAGACACCAGCGAGTTCACACTGGACAGAGACCGTACACGTGCCCCGTATGTGACAAGAAATTCACTCAGTCATCCCACCTGACTTCACACCAACTTGTTCACACTGACCAGAAACCTTTAAAATGTTCTGACTGTGAAAAGAGATTTAAAAGTAAACTGAATCTGCTGAAACACCAGCGAGTTCACACGGAAACAGAATCATAGAATTTACAGTGCAGAAGGAGGGCATTCGGCCCATCGCGTGCACCGGCCCTCGCAAAGAGCACCTTACTTAAGCCCATACCTCCAACCTAACCCATAACCCCACCTCAATTTTTGGACACTCAGGGTAATTTAGCATGGCCAATCCATCTAACCCGTGACAAATGTTGAATTCTTTACCCATCAGTCTGGTCTCAATAAAACTCGAGATGGATTTGTAGGCATAGTATTATTTATTTTAAACCAACTTGCAAGTCTGACTCGCTTCTCAGGGACACAGAACACAGAACCAGTCTCCTGGACCCCTTGGAAACGAATGAGGTAGGATACAAAGGGATCTCTGCAAATACATTCAAATGGCATCAAGTTTCACAGACACGATTCCCATAGGTCATCCTATGCCCCTCCTGACCTGGCCATACATCCTAATTGGCTCACTTCTCATTCCTTAACCCTGGCCACTTGTTACCCAGCATCCTTTTCTCCTCCTCTACCAGACACACCTCCCCTTCCTTACCATGCTTTCTGAAATCCTTTGTCTGTGAACTCACTAGAATTAGACCGGCCTACATCTACATTACTATAACTAATATATTTAAACTAACTATTTTATATCACATTCGTCACCCGCACATCTTTGGACTGTGGGGGGGAAACCGGAGCACCCGGAGGAAACCCACACAGACACTGGGACAACACGCAGACGCCGCACAGCCAGTGACCCAAGCCGGGAATAAAACCAGGGACCTTGGAGCTGTGAAGCAACAGTGCTAGCCACTGTGCTGCCGTGTCTCCCACACGTGGGAGCGGTACTGGGGCGAGGTTGTTCAACTGCTCCGTGCGTGGGAGGAGATTCATTCAGTCAAACAACCTAAACAGACATCAGCCAGCAAGTTCACAGGCAACAGCGGGGTTTGGATTCAGCTGTTGTTGCTGCTGTTAGTCACATCCAGGACTGAATGATGCCTTGACGTCTGATTCCAGTGAGGCGCCACAGTTTTCTGGTGTATTTAATCAGTGATTTAGACTTAAATGCATACTCCAGGATTATACAAAAGTTGCTCATGTGTTTTAGACAATGAGGGAGAAAGCCATGGACTGGGTCAGGTGGACAGAAAAGTGGTAAATGAAAATTTAGATAATGAGCCATTGGGAACGCACTTCAGTTAACTCCCGATAAAAATAAGGTCACTTTAGGGGAATGGAAAAAACTGATTGGTGGGGAAGTTTAAAAAAAATAAATTCAGACCCAATTATTATTATTATTTTTCCAATCAAGTGGCAATTTAGCAATTTTACCAATCCACCTAACCTGCACATCTTTGGGTTGTGGGGGTGAAACCCATGCAGACACGTGGAGAATGTGCGAACTCCACACGGACAGTGACCCAGGGCCGGGACTCAAACCCGGGTCCTCAGCGCTGCAGTCCCAGTGCGAACCACTGCTCCACGTGCTGCCTTAGCTACAAATAATTCTAATAACTTTATTGAACAGTTCTCAAATGGAAAGGCACTTGACCACATTAAAACTAAGGATCTGCAATAGACGTTTGATCTAGCAAGTCATATTTAGGGCAAGATTATAAACAGAGGGCATTCATTTAAAGTGATTAGAAAAATAAGCAATGCTGAGCAAGGCTAGGAGAGTGGGCAAAGTGGCAGATGGAATACAATGTGGAAAAGTGTGAGGTTATCCACTTTGGAAGGAGAAATGGAGGCATAGACTATTTTCTAAATGGGAAAATGCTGAGGAAATCACAAGCACAAAGGGACTTGGGAGACCTTGTTCAAGATTCTCTTCAGGTTAACGTGCAGGTGCACTGCAGCCTCACGGCACCGAGATCCCAGATTCGATCCCGGCTCTGGGTCACTGTCCATGTGGAGTTTGCACATTCTCCCCGTGTTTGCATGGGTTTCGCTCCCACAACCCAAAGATGTGCAGGGTAGGTGGATAGGGCACACTAAATTGCCCCTTAATTGGAAAAATGAATTGGGAACTCCAAATTTTTTTTTTAAATGTAAAAAAAAGGTTAACGTGCAGGTTCAGTCGGCAGTTAGGAAGGCAAATGCAATGTCTTCAAGTCAAGAGGGCTAGAATACAAGACCAGGGATGTACTTCTGAGGTTATATAGGGGCTGGTTTAGCACACTGGGCTAAATCGCTGGCATTTAAAGCAGACCAAGGCAGGCCAGCAGCACGGTTCAATTTCTGTACCAGCCTCCCCGAACAGGCACGGAATGTGGTGACTAGGGGCTTTTCACAGTAACTTCATTTGAAGCCTACTTGTGACAATAAGCAATTTTCATTTCATTTAAGGCCCTGATCAGACCTCATTTGGAGTATTTTGAGCAGTTTGGGGCCCCGTATCTAATGAAGGATGTGTTGGCCTTGGAAAGCGTCCAGAGGAGGTTTACAAGAATGATCCCTGGAATGAAGGGCTTGTCGTATGAGGAACGGTTGAGGACTCTGGGTCTGTACTCGTTGGAGTTTAGAAGGATATGGGGGAATCTTATTAAAACTTACGGGATACTGCGAGGCCTGGGTAGAGTGGACATGGAGAAGATGTTTCCACTTGTAGGAAAAACTAGAAGCAGAGGACACAATCTCAGACTAAAGGGCGATCCTTCAAAACAGAGGAAGAAATCGTACAACACCAGGTTAAAGTCCAACCGGTTTGTTTCGACTCACTAGCTTCAGGGGCACAGTTCCTTCCTCACGTCATGAGGAGGAATTCAAACAGATGAGGAATTTCTTCAGCCAGAGGGTGGTGAATCTGTGGAACTCTTTGCCACAGAATGCCGTGGAGGCCAAATCACTGAGTGTCTTTAAGATAGAGATAGATAGATTCTTGATTAATAAGCGGATCAGGGGTTATGGGGAGAAGGCAGAATGGGGATGAGAAAAATATCAGCCATGATTGAATGGCGGAGCAGATGGGCCGAGTGGCCTAATTCTGTTCCGATATTTTATGATGTGAAGAAAAACATTCTGTGCTGCGTGTGGGATCATGAAGGCACTGCTCGAAAATGTGGTGGAGGCAGATTCAATTGATGCCTTGAAAATAATTGGACAACTATCTGTGACTATCAGATCAGCCATGAGCTTATTAAATGGTGGAGCAGACTGGGCTGAATAGCCAACTCCAGCTCCTTGCTCATCTGTTCGTATCCTTTGAGGAGAAAAATATCTGCAGAGTTCAGGGCCAAGGACAGGGGATTGTGACTGTTGCAGAAAGTTGGCACAGGTACAATTTGTTGAGTGCCTTTGTTTTGTGCTGTCACCTTTCTATGCCACTGTGTTATGAGGGAAATGCAGTGCACCAATGCAAGAGAGGCAGATTACTCCCTCGATATGGATTGGATTGGTTTATTGTCACGTGTACCGAGGTACAGTGGAAAGTATTATTCTGCGAGCAGCTCAAACAGATCATTTCGTACATGAAAAAGTAAACTAAAAAGAAAATACATAATATGGCAACACAAGGTACACAATGTCAATATATAGACAAAGGCATTGAGTGAAGCATACAGGAGTGTAGTACTAATTCGGTCAGTCCATAAGACGTTTAGCGGGGAAGAAGCTGTTTTGAATCTGTTCATGCGTGTTCTCAGACTTTTGTATCTCCTGCCTGATGGAAGAAGTTGGAAGAGTGAGTAAGCTGGGTGGGAGGGATCTTTGATTATGCTGCCTGCTTTCCCAAGACAGCGGGAGGTGTGGATAGAGTCACTGAATGGGGGGCAGGTTTGTGTGATGGACTGGGCTGTGTTCACTACTCTCTGAAGTTTCTTGCGGTCTTGGGCCGAGCAGTTGCCATATCAGGTTGTGATGCAGTCAGATAAGATGCTTTCTATGGTGCATCTGTAAAAGTTGGTAAGAGTCAGTGTGGACATGCCAAATTTCCTTAATTTCCTGAAGAAGTAAAGGCGCTGTTGTGCTTTCTTGGTCGTAGCGTCGATGTGGGTGGACCAGGACAGATTTTTGGTGATGGAAACCCTGTGCCCAGTGCAGGAGAGGCTGGTTGTTGGGCAGTGTGAGCTGAACATACATGGCTGGATAAAAACTAAGGCAGATGTCAAGACCCTTGGAGCGAAAACAGGTCTGGAGGGAGTGGGTCAGTGAACCTGGGGAGTTGCATTTTGCATGAATCGTATGACCCAGTCACAATTATGAACAGTAAACAAACCTATCACTGGTTTGATGAGATGATTTACCGTGTCCCAGGTGTTGTAAATACTGTACATACAGTAGATCAGCCTGGTTGCTGCCCATGTCTAAGTGATATCTTATCAGAATAATGTGCTTCTGTATTAAATAAAGTATCCAAACCTCTCATTGTGCTTCATGCCCAGCATCTTGCCTAACTGTGGATCTTCTGTTTTGCGGACTGGGAAATAGAATCTTCCTGTTTACTAATTGCTCTATATGGCGGCTGCATTACCCAGAATCCCCCATGCTGCAGAAAGTCCCCGATCAGTTAGTGTACGAGGCCCGTGCACAGGTGCAGTGTGGGTGTGTGCTCTGAGCATGCTCAGTGTCAGTCATACTGAGAGAGTGAGGAGGAGCTGGGTTGAACACAACAGTGAGCTGTACCCCTGTGAGAAGGGCATCGCCCAGTCTCTGTTTGACTCTCCTGCAGCTTCCTGTCATGGTTGAGTTGGTCGAGGAACTCTCATCATTTGAGCTGGAAAAGGCCATTGATTGCTGAGCAAGCAGAAAGGTGCCCGGCAAGGATGGAATTCCAGCTGAACGGCTCACACACAGAAAGTCCCATCGACTGTCACACCTTCCTGCCCTCCCCTTTTGGGCTGTGAGACTGGTCCACGGAACATGTGTGATGCAATAAAAACAGCAGTGACAGAAGAGACAGCATCGACTACAGGGACATCTCACTCCTTAGAGTCAGGGGAAGACCTTCACTTGGGTGATGTTTAAAAGATTCATCTACTTGCAGACTGAGTGTATCCAGAAGCACAGTGCGGTTTCTGTGCTGACAGATCTACAGTGAACATGATCTCCGCACACCAGCTACAGGGGAAGAGAACAATTGGGATTTAATCTAAAGTGTCAGTGCTGAGAAAGTGAAATGTTCTAATTACTGAGTGAAAGTAAACCTTTCAGTGTGAATCATAATTTACTGGTCCAATTGGAAAAGGCACCAAAACGTTTCATTCTCTGAAGATAAACTTCAGCATTGAAGTAATGTTTCGGAGATCACAAGCTGTGGGATGCTTTGTGAATGTTTCCTCTTCCCTTTTGTAAATAAGCAGAGAAGTTAACCCTTTCCCTGACAGCACGGCAATGATTTGAAATAAAGACTTTGACTTTTAAAGATTTGGCTTCATCCCATTTGTTGGGGTCATATTTCCGGCTGCGGGAATCATCGCAGGCGGGATGGAAATTTGCCGGAACATTTTTTTTAAATAATCCTAATCTTCATTGTCACAAGTAGTCTTACATGAACACTGCAATGAAGTTACAGTGAAAATCCCCCAGTCAGCACATTCCGGAGCCTGTTCAGGTACACAGAGGGAGAATTTAGAATTGCCATGTGAGAATACCTTTAAGAAATGGGTGTTTATCAAATAGCTGCAGTGAAGACAGACAGCCCAGCTACACTCACACTCTGGGGGGAAGCTGGAGCATCCGGAGGAAACCCACGCAGACACAGGGAGAACGTGCAGACTCTGCACAGACAGTGACCCAAACCGGAATCGAACCTGGAACCCTAGCTCTGTGAAGCAACTGTGCTAATCACTGTGCCACCCCTTTAAAGGTCTTTTACCTTGGGCGGGAATTTCCAGTCTCGGGTTGGGGGAAGTGGGGGGTGCAGTGGGTGGCGATGGATGGGGTGGGGGGCGCAACCGGAAAAAAATCCCTTCCCACTCTCGGAGCAGTGAACAGTCTGTCTCCAGTGTGAGCGCGTTGGTGAGTCAGCAGATCCATTTTGCTTCCAAAGTTCTTCTCACAGTCAGAACACACAAAATGTCTTGTGTCAGAGTGAAGATGTTGGTGTGAAGTGAGATGGGTTCGAGTTGTAGAGTTTTACAGCGCAAAACAAGCCCCTTTGTCCCATTGTGTCTGTGCCGGCGATCAAGCACCAATCTATTCTAATCTCAGTTTCAGGGATTATTAACAATCAACTCAAACAAAGTCCAGCTGTCAGAATGAACATGGTTCAGTCCTGGATGTGATTAACATCAATAACAGCAGAGTCCTGGAGGCAATTGTGAACTCGCTGGTGTGTCTGCAGGGTAGATGACCGAATGAATCCCTTCCCACACAGGGAACAGATGAACGCTCCCTCCCTGGTGTGAATGCGGAGTGAATCCATTCCCACACACGGAGCAGGTTAACGGCCTCTCTCCAGTGTGACTGCGCTGGTGAATCAGCAGATCCATTTTGCCTTTGAAGCTCTTCTCACAGGGGGAACGTTTAAAAGGTCTCATTTCAGAGTGAATACGTTGGTGTGAAGTGAGGTGGGCAGACTGAGTGAATCCCTTCCCACACTCCAGGCAGGTGAATGGTCCCTCCCCAGTGTGAACGCACTGGTGTCTCATCGGGATTGATAACGGAGTGAATCCCTTCCCACACACAGAACAAGAGAACGGTCTCTCCCCAGTGTGAACTCACTGGTGATCCAACAGTTTGCAGAACTGAGTGAATGCCATCCCACACTTGGGACAGGCAAATGGTTTCTCCCCAGTGTGAACTCGCTGGTGTAACAGAAAGCTGGATCACTGAGTGAATCTCTTCCCACACTCAGAGCAGGTGAATGGTCTTTCGCCGGTGTGACTGCAGCGATGAATATAGATCAACATAGAATTTACAGTGCAGAAGGAGGTCATTCGGCCCATCGAGACTGCGCCGGCTCTTGGAAAGAGCACCCTACCCAAGGTCAACACCTCCACCCGATCCCCATAACCCAGTAACCCCACCCAACACTAAGGGCAATTTTGGACATGAAGGGCAATTTATCATGGCCAATCCACCTAACCTGCACATATTTGGACTGGGGGAGGAAACAGGAGGAAACCCACGCACACACGGGGAGGATGTGCAGACTCCGCACAGACAGTGACCCAAGCCGGAATCAAACCTGGGACCCAGGAGCTGTGAAGCAAATGTGCTATCCACGATGCTACCATGCTGCCCATATCCAGCACAAACGGGGATATGAATCCCTTCCCACAGTGCCCACATTTCCACGGTTTGTCCATGGTGCCGGTGTCCTTGTGCCTCTCCTTTTGGGGTTATGGGGAGAGGACAGGGTAAGTACACCTGGATGGGGTGCTCTTTTGTCGGTTTAGTTCTAACTCGATGGGCCTAATGGCCTCCTTCTGCACTGCAGGGATTCTATGATGCTGCCAGACCTGTTGAGTTCATCCAGCATAGGGCAGCACCGTAGCATAGTGGTTGTCACTGTTGCTTCACAGCTCCAGGGTCCAAGGTTTGATTCCTGGCTTGGGTCACTGTCTGTGTGGAGTCTGCACGTTCTCCCCGTGTCTGTGTGGGTTTCCTCCGGGTGCTCCAGTTTCCTCCCAAAGTCCTGAAAGACGTGCTGTTGGGTGAATTGGACATTCTCCCTCAGTGTACCCAAACAGGCGTCTGAGTGTGGCGACGAGGGGATTTTCACAGCAACTTCATTGCAGTGTTAATGTAAGTCTACTTGTGACAATAATAAATATTATTATTATTTCCTGTTTTTACTCTATATTACACACATTTTTCATCCACACATTATATTTATTGAACCACTATACCATCAACTACCAGGACCAGGGGCAGCACAGTATCATGGTGATTAGCATTGCGGCGCCGAGGTCCCAGGTTCGTTCCCGGCCCTGGGTCACTGTCCATGTGGAGTTTGCACATTCTCCCCGTGTTTGAGTGGGTTTCGCCCCCACAACCTAAAGGTGTGCAGGGTAGGTGGATTGGTCACACTCAATTGTCCCTTAATTGGAAAAAATGAATTGGGTACTCTAAATTTATTTAAAAACTATGAGGATCAGTGTGTTGATGTTTCAGCAATTCTGTAGGATTTTCTCAGTGATCTGATGGGTCTGTCTGGTGGTATTTCCCTGGTACTGTCCATTCGTTTGTGTGTTTGTGTATTTTAGGGAGCAGATAGAACTTCCTTGGTTCTGCCTGTTGTACCTCAGATATTCCACCTGTTTTTGGTTAATGTATCTGGAATCTTTGAGTTCTTCCAGTCTGTCTCCAATTCTCCTTCCTGTCTCGGGTATATGGGTCCAGGTAGGTTGGTGTTGTGATTCGTGTTGTCAAGTTGTCTGTCTTATCTCCGGCATGTATTGTTGTCTCTCAATAATGACTATGCTCCTTTGGATCGGAGGACCTGGGTTCCAACCTGGCCCTGGGTTCCAACCTGGCCCTGGGTCATTGTCTGTGTGGAGTTTGCACATTCTCCCCGTGTCTGCGTGGGTTTCACCCCCCCAACCCAAAGTGGTTAAGTGGATTAGCCACGCTAAATTGCCCCTTAATTATAAAAAAATATAATTGGGTACTCTAAATTTAAGAAGATAAACTAATGACTGTGCTGTTGTCCTTGTCTTCTGCTCTTATGAACATATCCGTGTTGGATCCAAGCTCTCGGATTGTCTGTCTTTCTCTCCGGGTAAGATTCTGTTGTCTCTTGTATTTCACTGTGACAGGGCAGAGACCTGATTGAAGGGATTCAAACATGGGAGTTCTGGGAAAGATAGGCAAGGATTTGGGAGGGACAGCATTTTCAAAGAGTTTGGAGAGGAGAGGGAGGTTGAAGATGGGGCAGTAATTTGTAAGGATGGCAGGGTCAAGGGTTTGTTTTATTGAGGGGGTGATGATGGCAGATTTGAAGGACAGAGGGATAGTACCTGAAGAGAGAGAAATGTTGACAATATCCATGGACACAGGGTAGTTGACTGATCAGTAGCTCAGTGGGAATAGGGTCGATGGAGCAGGAGCTGGGTCTCATGGATAAGATGAGCTCTGAGAGGGCATGAGGGAAGATGGGAGAGAAACTAGAGAAAGCTGTGGGTTCAGGGCTCGGGAAAGGACAAAATTTAGAGACAGTTTGGTCCGGTGGGCTCGTGGAAGGGAGGGAAGCAGCAGAGGCAGCTGATCGGATTTACTCAATCTCAGTCACAAAGAAGCTCCACAAGCTCCTCACACGTCTTGTTGGAGGTGAGGATGGAAGAGACAGGGGGGAGCGAGAGTACTTCAAAAGGAACTAACTTGTGTCAGAGATATTAAAATGTTTCAACACACTGCGTATTTCACACAAATCTAATTTATTTGACTTTTAGCCAGAATATTAGCCCCTGTAAATGGGCTGGAGTTTGTTATCAGCAGAAAGAGACCCAAATGAATATGGTTCAGTCCTGAATGTGAGTAACAGCAAAATCCAATCACTGTGGTTACTTGTGGCCTCGTTGGTGTCTCAGCAGGTTGGATGATCGAGCGAATCCCTTGCCACACTGGGAGCAGGCAAATGGTCTCTCCCCAGTGTGAATTCGCTGATGTGCAGTGAGGTCAGATGATTGTCTGAACCCATTCCCGCAGTGACAGCACCTGAACGGTCTCTCGTCAGTGTGAACACGTTGATGGCTCAGCAGAGCCCCAGAACTTTTATAGCACTTCCCACAGTCTGGACATTGAAACTGTCTCTCATCAGTGTGAACTCGCTGGTGCTTCTGCAGGTGGGATGACCGAGTGAATCCCTTCCCACACTTGGAACAGGTGAATGGTCTCTCCCCAGTGCGAACTCGCTGGTGTCCGGACAGAATGTATGACTGAGTGAATCCCTTCCCACACTCTGAGCAGGTGAATGGTCTCTCCCCAATGTGAACTCGCTGGTGTGTGGACAGAGCGAATGACTCAGTGAATCCCTTCCCACACTTGGAGCAGGTGAATGGTCTCTCCCCAGTGTGAATTCGTTGGTGTGTGGACAGAGTAGATAACCGAGTAAATCCCTTCCCACACTTGGAGCAGGTGAATGGTCTCTCCCCAGTGTGACTGCGTCGATGAATTTCCAGCTTGGATGGGACAGTGAATCCTTTCCCACAGTCTGCACATTTCCACGGTTTCTCCTCAGTGTGACTGCATTTGTGGCTTGTGAGGCCTGATGATCGACTGAATCCTCGTCCACACACACAACACATGTACGGTTTCTCTCCACTGTGAACGATGCCTTTTCCTTCCATGTTCAAAGTACGATGATATTCAGGATATGATAAATTGAGGACTCTGTCAGATCCTGATGTGATGCTTGGTTTGAGTTTCTGGACTTTGAAGCCTCCCCTTCGAACACCCTGTGAAACTGATTTAAAACAGAAAATAGGGAATGAGAGAGAACCCACAAAAACACAAAGGCAGGTTGTGAAATTGAGCTGAATGAATCTGGTCATTTGTGGGGCCGACACTAAGAAAAAGTGACCATGAAAACTGATGGATTGTCATAAAAACCCAACTGGCCTCTTTGGGAGGAGAGAGAAAGAGGTGAAGAGGGATTTTGTATATCTACAAGACATATTAAGAGAGTAGTTGGCAAAGCAAATTCGATCTTGAGCTTCATAAACAGTAATATTGATACTGAAACTATGCTTCTGGTGGCACAGTGATTAGCACTGCTGCCTCACAGTTCCAGGGACCCGAGTTCAATTCCGGCCTTGGCGACTGTCTGTGTGGAGTTTGCACTTTCTCCCCGTGTCTGCGTGGGTTTCCACCCGGTGCTCAGGTTTCCTCCAAAAGTCCAAAGAAGGGAAAGTTAGGTGGATTGGCCTTGATAAATTGCCCTTTAGTGTCCAGGGGTGTGTAGGTTAGATGGGGTTATGGAGTGGAACAGTGGTTAGCACTGCTACCTCACAGCTCCAGTGTCTCAATTCCAGTCTCGGGTGACTGTGTGGAGTTTGCATTTTACCCCCGTGTCTGTGTGGGTTTCCTCCAGGTGCTCCAGTTTCCTCCCACAGTCCAAAGATGTACAGATTGTGTGGATTTGCCTTGCTAAATTTCTTCTTCGTGTTGAAAGGTTAGTTGGAGTTGGGGTTACGGGCACAGGGTAGAGGTGTGGGCTTAAACTTAAGTAGGGTGCTCTTTCCAAGGGCCGGTGCAGACCCGATGGGCCGAATGGCCTCCTTCTGCATTGTAAATTATACGTTTCTATGATTCTTCAGTCTAGGAGTTCTATAAATGTTTATAAAGCTCTGGTCACCACTCTTCAGGAAGGATGTGAAGGTTCTTGGAAAGGTGCAGAGGAGATTTACCAGAATGGTTCCAGCAAAGGAAGTTGAGGGGAGATTTGATTCAAGGACACAAGATTATGCCAGATTTCCATCGGGTGGACAAAGAAACTGTTTCCATTTCAGTGATCGTACAAGCAGTCGGGACACAGATTTAAAGTTTTGGGTAAAACCTGGATTGAAGTATATAAGATCCTGAGGGGTCTTGACAGGGTGGATGTGGAGAGGATGACTCCTCTTGTGGAAGAATCTAGAACGAGGGGGTCACTGTTACAAAATAAGGAGTCGCCCATTTCAGATAGAGATCGGGATATTTTTTTCTGTTGAGGGTTGCAAGACGGGGTGTCACAGTGGTTAGCACTGCTGTCTCACAGCACCATGGTCCCAAGTTGAATTCCGACCCTGGGTGACTGTGTGGAGTTTACACGGTCTCTCCGTGGTCTGCGTGTGTTTCCTCCGGGTGCTCCGGTTTCCTCCCACAGTTTAAAGGAGCTTTTCACAGTAACTTCATTAACACTGCAATGTAAGCCTACTTGTGACAATAAAGACTATTCTAAGATTATTATTATCGATGTGTGGGTTAGATGGATTGGCCATGCCAAATTGCCCCTTTGTCTCCAACGATGTGGATGTTGGTGGGGTTACGAGGATGGGGTGGGCCTGGGTGGGGTGCTTTTTTGGAGGGTTGGTGCAGACTAGATGGGCCGAATGGGCTCCTGCTGCACCCCAGATTCTATGACTTTGGAACTTCCGTTCTTAAAATGAAGTGGAAGTAGAGTCCTTGAATATTGTTAAGACAGAGATGGATAGATTCTCGATAAGCAAGGGGGGGTGAAAGGTTATCGGGGTCGGCAGGAATATGGAGTTGAGGTTAAAATTTTTGTATGATGGAGCAGGCTCGAGGGTCGACTCCTAGTTTGTGTGTAAGGAGCAGGCTCGAGGGGCCGACTCCTAGTTTGTGTGTAAGGAGCAGGCTCGAGGGGCCGATTCTTAGTTTGTGTGTAAGGAGCAGGCTCGAGGGGCCGTCTCCTAGTTTGTGTGTAAGGAGCAGGCTTGAGGGTCGACTCCTAGTTTGTGTGTAAGGAGCAGGCTCGAGGGGCCGACTCCTAGTTTGTGTGTAAGGAACAGCCTCGAGGGGCCGACTCCTAGTTTGTGGGTAAGGAGCAGGCTCGAGGGGCCGACTCCTAGTTTGTGTGTAAGGAGCAGGCTCGAGGGGCCGATTCTTAGTTTGTGTGTAAGGAGCAGACTCGAGGGGCTGACTCCTGGTTTGTGTGTAAGGAGCAGGCCCGAGGGGCCGACTCCTAGTTTGTGTGTAAGGAGCAGGCTCGAGGGGCCGATTCTTAGTTTGTGTGTAAGGAGCAGGCTCGAGGGGCCGATTCTTAGTTTGTGTGCAAGGAGCAGACTCGAGGGGCTGACTCCTGGTTTGTGTGTAAGGAGCAGGCCCGAGGGGCCGAATGGCCTTTTCCTAGTTTGTATGGAAGCATGCAGGTACAGCAGGCGGTAAAGAAGGCAAATGGTATGTTGCCCTTTATCGCACAAGGATTCGAGTTGAGGAGCTGGGATGTCTTGCTGCAATTATACAGGGCCTTGGTGAGGCCAAACCTGGAATTTTGTGTGCAGTATCAGGCCCCTTATCCGAGAAAAGATGATCTCGCTCAAGAGGAAGCGCAGCAAAATTTTGCCAGACTGATTCCTGGGATGGGAGGGACTGACGTATGAGAGATTGAATCGGTCAGGATTGTATTCGCTGGAGTTCAGAAGAATGAGGGGGATCTCATAGAAACCTATAAAATGTGGTTGACATGGTGGCGCAGTGGTTCGCACTTCTGCCCGACATCACCGAGCACCCAGGTTCGATCTTGACCCCGGGTCACTGTCCGTGTGGAGTTTGCGCATTCTCCCGGTGTCTGTGTGGGTCTCACCCCCATAACCCAAAGATGTGCAGGGTAGGTAGATTTGCCACGCTAAAATTGCCCTCTAGTTGGAAAAAAATGTAATTGGGCTCTCTAAATTTATATTAAAAAAAAGAAACGGGGCAGCACGGTGGCGCAGCGGTTAGCATTGCTGCCTCACGGTGCCGAGGTCCCAGGTTCGATCCCGGCTCTGGGTCACTGTCCGTGTGGAGTTTGCACATTCTCCCCGTGTTTGCGTGGGTTTCGCCCCCACAACCCAAAGATTTGCAGGCTAGGTGAATTGTTAAATTGCCCCTTAATTGGAAAAAATGAATTGGGTACTCTAAATTTATATTTAAAAAAAGAAATCTATAAAATTCTGCAGGATGAGACAGAGTAGATTCAGGACGGCTGTTCCCGATAGTGGGTGTCTCCAGAAATAGGGGTCGCAGTCTGAGGATACGGGGTAGACCATTTAGGACAGAGATGAGGAGAACTTTCTTCACCCAGGGAGTGGTGAGCCTATGGAATTCATCGCCACAGGAAGTAATTAAGACTAAAACATTGCATGTTTTCAAGAAGTAGGTAGATTCAGCACTGAGGGTGAAGGGGATCAAAGGATATGGGGGAAAGCAGGATTAGGCTATTGTGCCTAATCAGCTCTGATCGTAATGAATGGTGGAGCAGACTCGATGGGCCGAATGGCCTCCTGCTCCTATTTTCCACGTTGCTCCGTATCTATGCATGTAAATGGTCCAGGAGGTCTGAGGAAGAATGTTTTCACACAGCCAGTGGCAATGACCTTGAACTTGCTGCCTCTGACGGAGTTTGGAAATAAACACAATAAATGATTTTTTAAAAAATTGGATAGATACCTGAGAGAAATAAAGCTGTGAGATTACAGAGACAGAGCAGGAGAATGACTCTGACTGGATTGCTCCAGGTAATAATAATCCTTATTAGTGTCACAAGTAGGCTTACATTAACACTGCAATGAAATTACTGAGAGAAATTCCCCAGTTGCCACACTCCGGCGACCGTTCGGGTACACAGAGTGAGAATTCAGAATGTCCAAGTCACCGAACAAACATGTCTTTCGGGACTTGTGGGTGGAAACTGGAGAACCCGGAGGAAACCCGCGGTGAACGTGCAGACTCTGCACAGACAGTGACCCAAGCCGGGGTCCCAGGTGCTGTGAAGCAATTGTGCTAACCACTGTGCTACCAAGCTATCATGAACTCAATGGACCGAATGCCCTGCTCTGTCCCATAACGACTCTGACTTTTTTGTGTAATCTCGCCTTGTAATTTAACCCCGGGGGGTTCAGATATCACTCAGGTAAATCTGAGCTACACTCCCTCTGAGGCCATTCTATCCTTCCTCAGGTTTGTTGCCCAGAACTGAACACAGTTCTCCAGGTTTGGTCTAACCAGGGTTTGTGACTCTTGGGGCTTTTCCAGTCACACTGAGACCTGAAATCTTCCCTCACAGACAGAACAGACAAACCTTTTACCTTCCACACCCAGAAGCTGCTGAAATTCAGTTTCTAATGAACCGAGTGACTCTGTCAGATTGCAATGTGACGTTTGCCTTGCATTTCCCGTCTGTTAAACCTCCACTTCCGGTATCCTGTAAATTTACAGAAACCTCACTGTCAGTTTAGGATAGAAATTCACAACATTCTCTGCTCACCAACTTTGATTAAATGTGTTCCTGGAGGTTTGATCACATGACCTGTCCCCATCCTCCAGCCATTAATCTGTCAACACATCCATCCTTGAAGGAGGTTGAGGGGAGACCTGATAGAGGTCTACAAAATTATGAGGGGCATGGACAGAGTGGATAGTCAGAGGCTTTTCCCCAGGGTAGAGGGGTCAATTACTAGGGGGCATAGGTTTAAAGTGCGAGTGGCAAGGTTTAGAGGAGATGTACGAGGCAAGTTTTTTACACAGAGGGTAGTGGGTGCCTGGCACTCGCTGCCGGAGGAGGTGGTGGAAGCAGGGACGATAGTGACATTTAAGGGGCACCTTGACAAATACATGAATAGGATGGGAATAGAAGGATACGGACCCAGGAAGTGTAGAAGATTGTAGTTTAGTCGGGCAGCATGGTTGGCACGGGCTTGGAGGGCCGAAGGGCCTGTTCCTGTGCTGTACATTTCTTTGTTCTTGTGACACACTGCTTCCTCGGCCAATTGGGAAGCAAAAGGACTCAAGAAATCTTTTTTACTGTCTTAATGATTTCCTAGGTATGAATCTTAGCTTGGGTCACTGTCTGTGCGGAGTCTGCACATCCTCCCCGTGTGTGCGTGGGTTTCCTCCGGGTGCTCCGGTTTCCTCCCACAGTCCAAAGATGTGCAGGTTAGGTGGATTGGCCATGATAAATTGCCATTAGTGTCCAAAATTGCCCTTAGTGTTGGGTGGGGTTCCTGGGTTATGGGGATAGGGTGGAGGTGTTGACCTTGGTTGGGGTGCTCTTTCCAAGAGCTAGTGCAGACTCAATGGGCCGAATGGCCTCCTTCTGCACTGTAAATTCTGTGATAATCTCATCAAGGTAGAAGGTAAAATTTGAATTCATTGAAAGACTACTGATGACCATGAAACCATTGTCGATTGTTGCAAAGGCCCATCTGGTTCACTTATGTCCTTTAGTGAAGAAAATCTTCTATCCTTACCTGGTCTGGCCTACATGTGACTCCAGATCCACAGTCAGCTGGTTGACCCTTAAAATGCTCTCTGAGATGCCCTCAGTTCAAGGGCAATTAGGGATGGGCAGTGAATGCCGGCCCAGCCAGCGACACCCACATCCCGTGAATGAACAGAAAAGAAAATTTCCATCCTTACCTGGCCTGGCCGACACGATTCCAAACCACAGCCATGTGGTTGAATCTTTAAATACTCTCCGAACAAGCCACTCAGTTCTCGGGAAATTAGGGATGTGCAATAAATGTTGGCCCAGCCAGTGACTCCCACAAATGATTAAAACAATCCTGGAGACTCCAGTCAGTCAATCCGGGAGAGTTGGCAACCGGTCCAGGCTCGCAGCGCATGCCCCCTGCGGCTCCTTGTCCTCTGTAAAGATGGCGGCCGGTAACCCGGGCCTGTCACCGCTCAGCTCTCACTCTATTCGGTGCTGTGTAAGACGGGACCATTAACATTTTACTCGGGAGTTGCAGCCTCCACGGGGTACTTATGAAGTCTCCCGGCTCACTCCGCAGCTTCTATTGCTCCTTGCACTGTCAGTGACAACTGTACTGCTCATGCGCCAGTCACAGCCCGAACGGCACATGCTCCAGTCACAGCCGGACTCTGCGCATGTGTGAGGAGCCTCTGTCATGTGGATAGAGCACATTCTCAGCTGCAACGCATGTTGGGTAATATACCCGCCATTGAATTGGGTATTATTGGTATAAATTATGCTTTGCGAACTGATTACGATTAGCAACATTGGGCCAAGGTAACAAATGTATATAATCAATTAATACAGCACCTAAATAGTACAGGCCCTCCACCACAGTTCTGTCCTGGGTGTGATTGACAACAGTGACTACAGTGAGATGTGAACTCATTGGGGTCTCAACAGGTTTGGGTGAACAAGTGATTTTTGTCCTGCTAGACCGAACAGTTAAACTGCCCCTCGCCAATAACAATGTGCTGAAATTGGATCAAATAGTTTGAGCTTTTAAAGTTGGAGTGTTGACCAGTGGGAAAACTGAGGAAATCCCTTTGCACACATGAAGTGTGTGAGTGATCTCCGTCTGAACTGCTCCTGAACTGCACATTAGATTAATGAATAACTAACTCATATTTATTCTCTTCCAATGGAAACATCTTCCACTTGTCTCTCATATCAAACCTTTTTATAATCTTAAAGGATCAGGTCATCCTTCATTCCCTTTTCCAGAGAAAAGGTTTACACCCTGTCCAATCCCTCTTGCCGGGTATAACCTGCCAGTTCAGGCATAATTCAAATATCTTTTCCTGCATCTTCTCCAGTCCTTCTCGATCCATTTTACAATATAGAGACTTTAACTAATCTGAGCAGCAAACTCACAATTGCCCCCAAATGCCTGTGTGTTGCAGTATTTTAATAATTTTACTATTAGCTGAATATAAGATGGGACAGAATAAGCAGATCCAACGAGTCTGTAACGCTGTCGAGCATCTACAAACTTGCCTCTTCCCCTCACTGCTGAACAGTTGACTTTTTCACTCTTAACCTGTCAGTTATGGCATTAAGAATAATGTGTCAGAGAAAGACTGGATTTCAGCTCGGTGACACTAGGCCAGACTAAATTAGTTCACAGGACTGTTGAGCTAATGTATCCATATCATAAAATGGGTCTGGAAGGACTGGGGAAGATACAGGAAAGTATACCAGAATGATGCCTGAACGAGCAGGTTACACCCAGCAAGAAATGCAGAGGCTCAATGAGCCGTATGGTCCCCCCCCCGCTCCCATTTCTTGTGTTATTATGAACATCACTCTACGCCGCCATCTTCTCCTCCCGGGGCCATTTGCGGCCAGTGGGCGCCGCCACCTTGCCCCCTCAGTCCACGTGGGGCCCATGGGAGCCGCCATCTTGCCCAGCACCACTGACATGCGTCCCATGGGTGCCGCCATCTTGTCCCGCCCCGCAATCTGCGCCCCATAGGCGCCGCTATTTTGTTCCCCACAGGACCTCCGGACATCCCATGATCTGGAGTCGCCGACACTCTCCATCCGAAACCTCTGATGACCACCCGCATCTCGCCCCGATGACGCTGTACCAATCTCGCCCACACAACCTGGCCACCGCTTCGACAATGGTGAAAATCAACGGCCACGTGACCTCTTGCCTGCTTGACTCCGGGAGCACCGAAAGCTTCATACACCCAGATACGGTAAGGCACTGCTTCCTCGCGGTCCATCCCGCCAATCAAAGGATCTCCCTGGCCCCCGGATACCACTCCGTCCCGATCCGAGAGTTCTGTATGGTCACTGTCACTGTCCAGAGCGTAGAATTCAGCGGTTTCCTTCTCTACGTCCTTGCTAATCTCTGCGCTGCACTATTGCTGGGCCTGGATTTTCAGTGCAATCTCCAGAGCCTCACCTTTACATTCGGCAGGCCCCTACCTCCACTCACCGTTTGCGGTCTCGCGACCCTCAAGGTTGACCCCCCCTCCCTCTTTGCCAATCTAACTGCGGATTGCAAGCCCGTTGCCACCAGGAGCAGATGGTACAGCGCTCAGGACAAGGCCTTCATCAGGTCCAAGGTCCAGCGGCTGCTTCGGGAAGGCATCAACGAGGCCAGCAACAGCCCCTGGAGAGCCCAAGTGGTAGTAGTAAAAACTGGGGAGAAACACAGAATGGTCGTGGACTACAGCCAGACCATCAATCGGTACATGCAGCTCAACGCGTACCCCCTCCCACACATATCTGATATGGTCAATCAGATTGCGCAGTACCGGGTAGTCTCAACAATTGACCTGAAATCCGCCTACCACCAGCTCCCCATCCTGGAATCGGACCGTACGTATACTGCCTTCGAGGCGGACGGTCGACTTTATCACTTTCTTAGGGTTCCTTTCGGCGTCACTAACGGGGGTCTCGGTCTTCCAAAGGGAGATGGACCGAATGGTCGACCAGTACGGTTTGTGGGCCACATTTCCGTACTTAGATAATGTCACCATCTGCGGCCATGATCAGCAGGACCACGATGCCAACCTCGCTAAATTCCTCCGCACCGCCACTCTTCTCAACATTACGTATAACAAAGAGAAGTGTGTGTTCAGCACGACCCGCTTAGCCATCCTCGGCTGTGTAGTCCAAAACGGACTTCTGGGGCCTGACCCCCAATGCATGCGCCCCCTCATGGAGCTCTTTTCCTACTACACCCCGTGGGTCCCAAACTATACGGACAAGGCCCGCCCATTCATACAGTCCACTCAATTTCCCCTCGCGGCCGAGGCACAACATGCCTTCGCCCGTATCAAAGCTGACATAGCCACGGCCGGGATGCATGCAGTGGACGAGGCACTGCCCTTTCAAGTAGAAAGCGACGCTCCAGATGTCGCCCTTGCTGCCACTCTAAATCAGGCAGGCAGACCCGTGGCATTCTTTTCCCGCACCCTTCATGCCTCTGAAATTCTGCACTCATCCATCGAAAAAGAGGCCCAAGCTATCGTTGAAGCTGTGCGCCATTGGAGGCATTACCTGGCCGGCAGGAGATTCACTCGTCTCACTGGCCAACGGTCGGTAGCCTTCATGTTTAACAACATGCAGCGGGGCAAGATCAAAAATGATAAAATCTCACGGTGGAGAATCGAGTTCTCCACCTATAATTACGAGATTTTGTATCACCCCGGCAAACTCAACGAGCCCCCAGACTCCCTCTCTCGAGGTACATGTGCCAGCGCACAAGTAGACCAACTCCGGGCCCTGCATGACAGCCTTTGTCACCTTGGGGGGTCACATGGCTGTACCACCTCGTCAAGGCCCGCAATCTGCCCTACTCAGTCGAGGAAGTATGGACAGTCACCAGGGATTGCCAGGTCTGTGCGGAGTGCAAGCCGCACTTCTACCGGCTGGACAGTGTGTGCCTGGTGAAGCCTCCCCGCCCCTTTGAACGCCTCAGTGTGGATTTCAAAGGGCCCCTCCCCTCCACCGACCGTAACACGTACATTCTCAGTGTGGTCGATGAGTACCCCAGATTCCCCTTCGCCATCCCATGCCCCGATATGATGCCTGCCACTGTCATCAAGGCCTTCAACACCATCTTCGCTCTGTTCGGTTTCCCCGCCTACATCCACAGTGACAGGGGATCCTCATTCATGAGTGATTAGCTGCGTCAGTTCCTGCTCAGCAGAGGTATCGCCTCCAGCAGGACTACCAGCTACAACCCCCAGGGTAACGGGCAAGTAGAAAGGGAGAATGGGACGGTTTGGAGGGCCGTCCAGTTGGCCCTACGGTCCAGGAACATCCCAGCCTCTCGCTGGCAGGAGGTCCTACCTGACGCACCACACTCCATCCACTCACTACTGTGCACCGCCACAAATAACACACCCCATGAATGTGTTTTTACCTTCCCCAGGAAGTCCACATCTGGGGTGTCGCTCCCGACTTGGCTCGCAGCTCCAGGACTGGTCCTGCTCCGTAGGCACGTCCGACTCCACAAGGCGGACCCCTTGGTGGACAGGGTACACTTGCTCCACACCAACCCTCAGTATGCGTACGTGGAGTTCCCCGATGGCCGCCAAGATACTGTCTCCCTCAGGGACCTGGCACCGTCAGGTTCCACCCCAGCACACTCCCCCGCCCATGTGCCTCCCTCCCCTCCCCCAGCGCTACCAGCATTAAACCCCCCTGCCCACACAAGAGGACGAAGAAGATTTTAGCATGCTCCCGGGGTCATCCGACTACTCGCCAGCACCAGCACCGCCATCGCCACCACCGTTACGTCGTTCCCAGCGAATCGCACGGGATCGACTGAACCTCTGACCGCTCCGGACCATCAAAATGGACATTTTTTTTCCTTTCCCATTCATATTATAAGACACTGTACAGAATTTGCAACGTTGTATATTGTTCGCCGGACTCATTTTTAAAGGGGGTGAATGTGGTGAACCACTGTGTACACCTGTATTAGTGGATGTAAGGTCGGACCTCACTACTGGTTCGCCGGTAACCCCTGCCTGCTGGCTCCACCCACGAGGAGCTGTATAAATATGCGTGTCGTCCATTGATCTGCCATTTTGCCAGCTGCAGTAGGAGGCCACGCATCTGACTGCAATAAAGCCACAGTTGTACCCAATCTGAGTCCTTGTGCAATTGATCCGCGCATCAAGTAATCAAGCAAATTATTTAACTTCCCCAATGTGATCGGTGTAATTAGTCTCAAATTTAACCCGGAATGGTCAATTAAAAGTTTCCCAGTAACTCAGACATCTGAAATCTTTATCCACGGACAGAACAGACAAACCATTTTACCTCCCAATGATATTCAGGTCCTGATGATTCGAGTAACTCAGTCGGAGGATGATGTGATGTTTGGTTTGAAGTTCCCGTTAGTAAATCCTCCTCTTTCCAAAGGAATTTCACTCTCAGTCCAGGAGAGAAATTCACAAGATTCTCTCTTCCGGCTTCCGGGTCCTGGACGGCCGCGCGTGCGCCCTGCTGCACCTGAGAAAGATGGCAACCGCGCATGCGCCCTGCTGCACCTGAGAAAGATGGCGGCCGCGCAGGTGCCCTGCGACATAGCGCTCACAAAACCGATTACAGCCGTCAACAGGGGCCGACCAGAGAGAACAACACCGATGCGGCCGCCCCATTCGGGACAAACACCGAATTGTTTCAAAAGGACCGGAACTAATTTATCACCCTGAGGAACATAATGAAATAATGGCGGATAGGGCTACCCAGAATGCCAGACGCAGATGAATACGACCGATGTTCACCACAGGAGTCAGAACGCGCAGGCGTCAGAATGTCCCGCCTCCGGAAGTCGCCTCTCTGTGTGGAGCATGGGCGGTGCTGCTCCTGGCTGAGCGCAGCCGCAGTGAGAGTGAGTGCGGCTCCTAGAGGTTGAATGAGAGCCGCCGCGAGCGGGGACAATGGTGAGAACCCAAACCCCCCAATAAGACCCATTGGTTTTATTGTCAGTCTGCAGACAGGAGCTGGAGAACTGAACCCAGGCAGAGGAGAGGGAGGGAGAAAACTGGGAGTGGAGGAAAGAAATGGTGCAGATGGTGAGATGGGTTTGGATTTCAGCCCAGGGAGGAGGGAGAGTGTGTGGGACGGGGATTTACAGCTTTGGGGGAACAAGAGAGGGGAAAATGTTCCAGAGAAACTAGAATTGTCTGTTCAGAATTTCTATCCTGGACTGACAGTGATGGCTTTTGTAAACTCCTTTTACAGGACATTGGAAGTGGAGGATTGGCTGACAGAATACTCAAAACCAAACAACACATCGCGATCGGACAGCCACTCGATTCATCAGGAGCTGAATGTCATCAGGCTTTGAAACTGGAAGGAGAAATGTTTGTCTCGTCCGTTTAAGGAAAAAAATGTCAACGATTAGTGTGACTGGAAAAGCACCGAGACACACACACACTCGAATGAGAGTGTTTCATTGCACTGACTGTGGAAAGAGCTTGAACTAGTATCACAGCCTGAAAGAAAATCACACCATTCACAGCAGGGAAAAACTATACTCCTGTTGCGTGTGTCGACAAGGCTTTAAGCGGGAGAGACATAAAGACCCCTCACAATGGAGAAACCCTGGAAATGGGCGGACTGTGGGAAAGGATTCAGTTACCATCACAACTGGAGGTTCATTGGCACAGTCAATGTATCCACTAATACAGGGAGAGACCGTTCACCTGCTCCATTTGTGGGAACGGATTCGCCCATTCACACAATCTTCTGACGCACCAGCGAGTTCACACGGAGGAGAGGCCATTCACCTGCCCTGTGTGTGGGAAGGGATTTGCTTGGTCATCCCACATTGTGATTCATCAGCTTGTTCACACTGATAAGAGACCATTTACATGTCCTGACTGTGAGAAGAGTTTTAAATGTAAAAAGGATCGACTTCCGGGTGCGGCGATGACCAGCTAAGTCGCACGTTTCGGCAGCTCCCGGTGGAACGGACTTTTGGGCTCTTGATAGGAGCCCCAACGGCAATTTTAACGGCTAAAAACACCGTGCGGTAAACCAGAAGGGTGTTCCCCCTGGACACGGATGGAAAAAGGAGAGGAAAGTGGCCGGATTGCAGCGGATCCTTTGGAACAACGGCAAGGAAGGCAAGCAGAAACCAAGATGGCGTCGGAAGGTGGCAGTTTCATATGGGGCCCTGAACAACAAGAGTTCTTGAAACGCTGCGTGGAGGAGATAAAAAAGGAAATGAAGAAAGAGTTGTTGGCCCCGATATTACAGGCGATTGAAGGGCTGAAAGAGGAACAAAAGACCCAGGAGCAGGAGCTTCGGGTCGTGAAGGCGAAAGCAGCAGAGAATGAGAACGATATACAGGGCCTGGTAGTGAAGTCGGAGATACAGGAGGCACACCAGAAACGATCTGTGGAGAGGTTGGAGGCACTGGAAAACAACGCAAGGAGGAACAACTTGAGGATTCTTGGCCTTCCTGAAGGTGTGGAGGGGGCGGACGTCGGGGCATATGTGAGCACGATGCTGCACTCGTTAATGGGAGCGGAGGCCCCGACGGGTCCGTTGGAGGTGGAGGGAGCATACCGAGTTATGGTGCGAGGATCGAGAGCAGGAGAAACTCCCAGAGCCATAGTGGTGAGATTCCTCCGTTTTAAGGATAGAGAAATGGTCCTTAGATGGGCGAAGAAAACTCGGTGTAGTAAATGGGAGAACGCGGTGATCCGCGTTTATCAAGATTGGAGTGCGGAGGTGGCGAGAAGGAGGGCGAGCTTTAATCGGGTCAAAGCGGTACTTCATAAAAAGAAGATAAAATTTGGAATGCTGCAACCGGCAAGACTGTGGGTCACATATCAAGGGAGGCACCACTACTTTGAGACGGCGGATGAAGCGTGGACTTTTATTGTAGAAGAAAAATTGGAATGAGTGGATTATGAAAATGAACGTTTGGACAAAGTGGTGGGGCGAATGGGGGGGGGCGAAGAGGGGTTTTATGTTTTAATCCTGCGGTATGGTAACTTTTCTTTCTCCCACAGGTGGTGATGGGGGGAGGTGGGGAGGGAGAGGAGATGGGGCGTTGGCCATGGGAGGCGGGGCCGAGGGAGAGGCGCGGGCTTGGTTCCCGCGCTATGATAATTATGGCGGGAATAGAGAAACAGGAAGGAGGGGGCGTCGCACGGTGCGAGCCGTGATCACGGGGGGAAGCCGAGGTCAGCCAGAGTTTGCTGACTTCTGGGAGCAACATGGGGGGAGTAATTACGCTAGCGGGGGGTCTAGCAGGGGGGGGGGGGGAATTACTGGGTTGCTGCTGCTGGGGAAAGGGGGGAGTGGGTACGGGAAAGGATGGGCGGGGGGGCACCGTCTGGGAGAGATACAGCTGCGTGGGAACTGGGTGAGATGCTGGAAAAAGATGATGGCTAACCGGCAAGGGGGGGGGGGGGGTGGGAAGCCCCCCAACTCGGCTGATCACGTGGAACGTGAGGGGGCTTAACGGGCCGATAAAGAGGGCACGAGTACTCGCACACCTTAAGAAACTTAAAGCAGATGTGGTTATGCTACAGGAAACGCACCTGAAACTGATAGACCAGGTTAGGTTGCGCAAAGGATGGGTGGGGCAGGTGTTCCATTTGGGGCTGGATGCGAAAAACAGGGGGGTGGCTATATTAGTGGGGAAGCGGGTAATGTTCGAGGCGAAGACTATAGTGGCGGATAACGGGGGCAGATACGTGATGGTGAGTGGCAAATTACAGGGAGAGATGGTGGTTTTGGTAAACGTGTATGCCCCGAACTGGGACGATGCCAACTTTATGAGGCGAATGCTAGGACGCATCCCAGACCTAGAGACCGGAAAGCTGATAATGGGGGGAGACTTTAACACGGTGTTGGAACCAAGGCTGGATAGGTCGAAGTCCAGGACTGGTAGGAGGCCGGCAGCAGCCAAGGTGCTTAAGGATTTTATGGAGCAGATGGGAGGGGTGGACCCGTGGAGATTCAGTAGACCTAGGAGTAAGGAGTTCTCGTTTTTCTCCTATGTCCATAAAGTCTATTCACGCATAGACTTTTTTGTGTTGGGTAGGGCATTGATCCCGAGGGTGAGGGGAACGGAATATACGGCTATAGCCATTTCGGATCATGCCCCACACTGGGTAGACTTGGAGATAGGGGAGGAAACAAGAGGGCGCCCACCCTGGAGAATGGACATGGGACTAATGGCGGATGAGGGGGTGTGCCTAAGGGTGAGGGGATGCATTGAAAAGTACTTGGAACTCAATGACAATGGGGAGGTTCAGGTGGGCGTGGTCTGGGAGGCGTTGAAGGCGGTGGTTAGGGGGGAGCTGATATCAATAAGGACACATAAAGGGAAGCAGGAGAGTAAGGAACGGGAGCGGTTGCTGCAAGAACTTTTGAGGGTGGATAGACAATATGCGGAAGCACCGGAGGAGGGACTGTACAGGGAAAGGCAAAGGCTGCATGTGGAATTTGACTTGCTGACTACAGGCACTGCAGAGGCACAATGGAGGAAGGCGCAGGGTGTACAGTATGAATATGGAGAGAAGGCGAGCAGATTGCTGGCACACCAATTGAGGAAAAGGGGAGCAGCGAGGGAAATAGGGGGGGTGAGGGACGAGGAAGGAGAGACGGAGCGGGGAGCGGAGAGAGTGAACGAAGTGTTCAAGACATTTTATAAAAAATTGTATGAAGCTCAACCCCCGGATGGGAGGGAGAGAATGATGGATTTTTTGGATCGGCTGGAAATTCCCAAGGTGGAAGAGCAGGAAAGGGTGGGACTGGGAGCACAGATCACGGTAGAAGAAGTGGTGAAAGGAATTAGGAACATGCAGACGGGAAAGGCCCCGGGACCGGACGGATTCCCAGTTGAATTTTACAGAAAATATTTGGACTTGCTCGCCCCGCTACTGACGAGGACCTTTAACGAGGCAAAGGAAAGGGGACAACTGCCCCCGACTATGTCAGAAGCAACGATATCGCTTCTCTTAAAGAAGGAAAAGGATCCGCTACAATGCGGGTCCTACAGACCAATTTCCCTCCTCAATGTGGATGCCAAGGTCCTGGCCAAGGTAATGGCAATGAGAATAGAGGAATGTGTCCCGGGGGTGGTTCATGAGGACCAAACTGGGTTTGTGAAGGGGAGACAGCTGAACACGAATATACGGAGGCTGTTAGGGGTAATGATGATGGCCCCACCAGAGGGTGAAACGGAGATAGTAGTGGCGATGGATGCCGAGAAAGCACTTGATAGAGTGGAATGGGATTATCTGTGGGAGGTGTTGAGGAGATTTGGGTTTGGAGAGGGGTATGTTAGATGGGTGCAGCTGTTGTATAGGGCCCCAGTGGCGAGTGTGGTCACGAATGGACGGGGATCGGCATATTTTCGGCTCCATAGAGGGACAAGGCAGGGATGTCCTCTGTCCCCATTACTGTTTGCACTGGCGATTGAGCCCCTGGCGATAGCGCTGAGAGGTTCCAAGAGATGGAGGGGAATACTTAGGGGAGGAGAAGAACACCGGGTATCTTTATATGCGGATGATCTGCTACTATATGTGGCGGATCCAGCGGAGGGGATGCCAGAAATAATGCGGATACTTGGGGAGTTTGGGGATTTTTCAGGGTATAAATTGAACATGGGGAAGAGTGAGCTGTTTGTGGTGCATCCAGGGGAGCAGAGTAGAGAAATAGAAGACCTACCGTTGAGGAAGGTAACAAGAGACTTTCGTTACCTGGGGATCCAGATAGCTAAGAATTGGGGCACATTGCACAGGCTAAATTTGACGCGGTTGGTGGAACAGATGGAGGAAGATTTCAAGAGATGGGATATGGTAGCATTGTCAATGGCAGGGAGGGTGCAGGCGGTTAAGATGGTGGTCCTCCCGAGATTCCTCTTTGTGTTTCAGTGCCTCCCGGTGGTGATCACGAAGGCTTTTTTCAAAAGGATAGAAAAGAGTATCATGGGTTTTGTTTGGGCCGGGAAGACTCCGAGAGTGAGGAAGGGATTCTTACAGCGTAGTAGGGATAGGGGGGGGGGCTGGCACTACCGAGCCTAAGTGAGTATTATTGGGCCGCTAATATTTCAATGGTGAGTAAGTGGATGGGAGAGGAGGAAGGAGCGGCGTGGAAGAGATTAGAGAGGGCGTCCTGTAGGGGGACCAGCCTGCAGGCTATGGTGACAGCCCCATTGCCGTTCTCACCAAGGAACTATACCACGAGTCCGGTGGTGGTAGCTACACTGAAGATTTGGGGACAGTGGAGACGACATAGGGGAAAGACCGGAGCATTGGGGGGGTCCCCGATAAGAAACAACCATAGGTTTGCCCCGGGGGGAATGGATGGGGGATATGGAATGTGGCAAAGAGCAGGTATAACGCAATTGAAAGATCTATTTGTGGATGGGAAGTTCGCGAGTCTGGGAGCGCTGACTGAGAAATATGGGTTGCCCCAAGGGAATGCATTCAGGTACATGCAATTGAGGGCTTTTGCGAGGCAACAGGTGAGGGAATTCCCGCAGCTCCCGACACAAGAGGTGCAGGACAGAGTCATCTCGAAGAAATGGGTGGGGGACGGTAAGGTGTCGGATATATATAGGGAAATGAGGGATGAAGGGGAGACTATGGTGGACGAACTAAAAGGGAAATGGGAAGAAGAGCTAGGGGAGGAGATCGAGGAGGGGCTGTGGGCAGATGCCCTAAACAGGGTAAACTCGTCGTCCTCGTGCGCCAGGCTAAGCCTGATTCAGTTTAAGGTATTACACAGGGCACATATGACTGGAACACGGCTCAGTAAATTTTTTGGGGTGGAGGATAGGTGTGCGAGGTGCTCGAGAAGCCCAGCGTATCATACCCATATGTTTTGGTCATGCCCGGCACTACAGGGGTTTTGGATGGGGGTGACAAAGGTGCTTTCGAAAGTAGTAGGAGTCCGGGTCGAACCAAGCTGGGGGTTGGCTATATTTGGGGTTGCACAAGAGCCGGGAGTGCAGGAGGCGAGAGAGGCCGATGTTTTGGCCTTTTCGTCCCTAGTAGCCCGGCGCAGGATATTGCTAATGTGGAAAGAAGCCAAGCCCCCGGGGGTGGAGACCTGGATAAATGATATGGCGGGGTTCATAAAGTTAGAGCGGATTAAGTTCGTCCTAAGGGGGTCGGCTCAAGGGTTTACCAGGCGGTGGCAACCGTTCGTCGAATATCTTGCGGAAAGATAGATGGGGGAAAAAAGAAGGCAGCAGCAGCAGCCCAGGACTTGGGGGGGGGGGGGGGGGTGGGGGGGGGGGGGTGGCCTGAGACAAGGCAGTTGCCAATTAGGGCTAGTTTTTATTTTTGTTATTTAATATTTATTTATTTGTTGTTGTTTTCTTTTGTTCTTGTTTAAACAAAAAAGGTCATTATTATCTGTATTGTTATAATGTTGTGTAAAGGATGCACAGTGTACTGTGTTGGTTGACCAAAAATTTTCAATAAAATATTATTTAAAAAAAAAAAATTCTCCATTTGTGTCAACATCCTCGTCAATCTCCTCTGCATCCTCTCTGGTATGAACACATCCTTCCTGTAATGTGGTGACCAGAACTGTACTCAGTAATGCAGCTGTGGTTTAACTAGTGTTTTGGACAGCTCCAGTATAACCTCCCTGATCTTATAATAAAAACAGAAAATGCTGGAAATACTCAGCAGCTCTGGCAGCATCTGTGGAGAGAGGGGTTTCAGGTCTTTCCTCCAATAAAAATTGCTGGGAATATTCCCTGCTCTAGTACTCTTTGTCCCCGTGAATAACAAAGTATCTCTCTGCCTTTACAATCACTGTATCTACCTCTCCTGTCACCTTCGGGGATCTGTGACATGCACTCTTATGCCCCTCTGTCCCTCGACACCTCACTATCATACCATTCATATTCTTTCCCTTTGTCGTGTTTTTCCTCCCCAAATGTATTTGTTACCCCGCGCTTCTCTGGATTGACCTCAATTTGCTACTTTTCTGACCGGCTGATCAGCCTATTGATGTCTTCCTGCAGTCATTACAGCCTTGGTTCAAACATGCACAAAAGTGCTGAATGCCAGAGGTGAGGTGAGACTGTCTGCCCTTGACATCAAGACAGCATTTGACCGAGCATGGCATTAAGGAGCCCCAGCTCATCTGGAGTCAATGGGAATCAGGGGGAACACTCTCCGCTGGTTGGAGTCGTACCTGGTATAAAGGAAGATGGTATTGGTGGTTGGAGGCCAACCATTTCAGCTCCAGGACATCACTGCAGGAGTTCCTCAGGGCAGTGTCCTCGGCCCAACCATCTTCAGCTGCTTCATCAATGATCTGCCTTCATCATAAGTTCAGAAGTGGGGATGTTTGCGGATGACTGTACAATGTTCAGCACCATTCGCGACTCCTCAAATAATGAAGTAGCCCTTGTCCAAATGCAGCAAGACCTGGACAATATCCAGGCTTGGGCTGATAAGTGGCAAGTTACATTCGTGCCACACAAGTGTCAGGCAATGACTACCTCCTCCAAGAGAGGATCTAACCATCGCCCCTTGACATTCAATGACATTCCATCGCTGAATCCCCACAATCTACATCCTGGGGGGTGCCATTGATCAAAATCTGAACTGGACGAGTCATATTCACACTGCGGCTACCAGGGCAGGTCAAAGACGAGGAATTCTACAATGGGTAACTCATGTCCTGACACCCCCCCCCCCCCCCCCACAAAGCCTGTCCACCATCTGCAAAACACAAGTCAGGAGTGTAATAGAATACTCTCCACTTGCCTGGATGAGTTCAGCTCCAACAACACTCAAGAAGCTCAACAGCATCCAGGACAAAGCAGCCCGCTTGATTGCTCCTCCACAAACATTCAAACCATCCATCACCGACGAACAGTGGCAGCCATGTGTACCATCTACAAGATGCACTGCAGTAACTCATCAATGTTCCTTAGTCAGCACCTTCCAAATCCATTACCATCTGGAAGGCCAAGAACAGCAGATCACTGGGAATCCCGCCACCTGGAGAATCCCCTCCAAGTCACTCGCCACCCTGACTGGGAAATATATCACCGTTCCTTCACTGTCGCTGGGAGAAAATCCTGGAACTCTCTCCCTAACAGCACAGTGGGTGTACCTACACCTGAAGGACTGCAGCGGTTCAAGAAGGAAACTCCCCACCACGTTCTGAAGGGCATCGAGGGATGGGCAATAAATGCTGCCTCAACCAGTGAAGCCCACATCCCATAAATGAATAATAAAAGTCTGCAGCTTTCTTGCTCACTGTCAAAAAGAGGGCCGTAAATTACTTAATCATGTCCCCATGTTAAAGTCTAAAGCATTGATATAGATCTCAAGAAGCATGGAATCATGTCCTGCGAAATCTAGAATCCCACTGGAAATACTCCACCAATCACAAACATACCTCTCGACCACTGCCCTTTGCTTCCTGCTGCTCCAGTTGATGTCACTTCCTGCACTTGTGATTGTTCTGGACATGAGAAGTATCCTGGTTTTCCCACGTGGAACAGGACTGGAATCCCCAGCCAGGTCTTTAGTTATTTGATTAGTTGACTTAAACAAAATAAACTTCAGATTAAAATAAATAAAGATTCATCAGCTTCTCACCAATCAGCTTCTTCCATTGAACTGAAGTCACCTTACTTTTATCAGGAATTCACTGAAATGTATTTGTTAATTGTTTTTAAAAATTAATTTAGAGTACCCAATTCTTTTTTTTCCCAATTAAGGGACAATATAGTGTGGCCAATTCACCTACCCTGCACATCTTTGGTTGTGCGGGTAAAACACAGGCAGACACGGGGAGAATGTGCAAACCCCACACGGACAGTGACCCGGGGCCGGGATCGAAACCAGGTCCTCAGCGCCTTCAGGCAGCAGTGCTAACCAGTGTGCCACCATGCCACCCTTTTTTGTTGATTGTTAATATCTAAACCTCTCAAATGATTAATTGACTAAAAAATTCAGGTGTCTTCACTCTGACAATTGCAACTTCATCTTTATCCCCTAGATTTGATGAATGGACCATGTACTGTAATTCTATGAACGATGATCAGATTGATTTTAGTTTTGTGATAATTAATGAATCATCTCACTTTATCATTGATGAATGCAGTGACCAGGATGTGCTCTCCACAGGACTGGGATGCCCTGTCATTGCCTTTATTTATTCCATTATTAACTGACTGAAGCAACAATAAACTTCAGGTTAAAATAAGAACATAAGAACTAGGAGCAGGAGTAGGCCATCTGGCCCCTCGAGCCTGCTCCACCATTCAATGAGATCATGGCTGATCTTTTGTGGACTCAGCTCCACTTTCCGGCCTGAACACCATAACCCTTAATCCCTTTATTCTTCAAAAAACTATCTATCTTTATCTTAAAAACATTTAATGAAGGAGCCTCTACTGCTTCACTGGGCAAGGAATTCCATAGATTCACAACCCTTTGGGTGAAGGCGTTCCTCCTAAACTCAGTCCTAAATCTACTTCCCCTTATTTTGAGGCTATGCCCCCTAGATCTGCTTTCACTCGCCAGTGGAAACAACCTGCCCGCATCTATCCTGTCTATTCCCTTCATAATCTTATATGTTTCTATAAGATCCCCCCTCATCCTTCTAAATTCCAACGAGTACAGTCCCAGTCTACTCAACCTCTCCTCGTAATCCAACCCCTTCAGCTCTGGGATTAACCTAGTGAATCTCCTCTGCACACCCTCCAGTGCCAGTACGTCCTTTCTCAAGTAAGGAGACCAAAACTGAACACAATACCCCAGGTGTGGCCTCACTAACACCTTATACAATTGCAGCACAACCTCCCTAGTCTTAAACGCCATCCCTCTAGCAATGAAGGACAAAATTCCATTTGCCTTCTTAATCACCTGTTGCACCTGAAAACCAACTTTCTGCGACTCATGCACTAGCACACCCAGGTCTCTCTGCACAGCAGCATGTTTTAATATTTTATCATTTAAATAATAATCCCTTTTGCTGTTATTCCTACCAAAATGGATAACCTCACATTTGTCAACATTGTATTCCATCTGCCAGACCCTAGCCCATTCACTTAGCCTATCCAAATCCCTCTGCAGACTTCCAGTATCCTCTGCACTTTTTGCTTTACCACTTATCTTAGTGTCGTCTGCAAACTTGGAAACATTGCCCTTGGTCCCCAACTCCAAATCATCTATGTAAATTGTGAACAGTTGTGGGCCCAACACTGATCCCTGAGGGACACCACTAGCTACTGATTCATGAATAAAGATTCATCAGCCACTCACCAATCAGCTCGTTCCATTTGCCTGAAGTCACGTTATTTTTATCAGGAATTAACTGAAATGATTTTCTTCATTTTTGTTATATAAACAGTTTGGATTTTAACTTACTGAAGAATTCAGACTTTTTCACTGTTACAATCACTTGTCA
This sequence comes from Scyliorhinus torazame, assembly GCF_047496885.1. Taxonomy (NCBI): domain Eukaryota; kingdom Metazoa; phylum Chordata; class Chondrichthyes; order Carcharhiniformes; family Scyliorhinidae; genus Scyliorhinus; species Scyliorhinus torazame. The sequence continues at coordinate 67,898,103 of NC_092711.1, forward strand.
TTCAGCTTCAACTTTATCCCCAAGATTTGATTAATTGAACACTGACTGCAATTATATAAATGATCAAATTGATGTCAGGTTTATACTAATTAATGAATCATGACTTATAGTTCATTAATACAGTGACCATAATGCTTCTCCATCCTCTCGCTGTACTCTTCATGTTTTATAAAGTTCTAGCATAATCTCCTTGCTCTTATATTCCAGGCCATGTCCAAGAAAGGATTCGATCTATCCAGCTACCTGTGGATAGGGACTCCAATGCCTCCCTGTTGCTCACCAGTTCTAAGTCTCATCCTATTTATAGTTCATTCACTTGTCTTGTTTTCACTCTGAAATTCATTATCTCTCACCGTTTGTAGCACAGTGGTTAACACTGTTACTTCACAGCGCCAGGGTCGATTCCCAGCTTCGGTCACTGGGTTGTAATGCAGAACAAGGCCAGCAGCGCGGGTTCAATTCCCGTACCAGCTTACCCCAATAGGTGCCGGAATGTGACGATTTGGGGCTTTTCACAGTAACCTCATACTTGTGGCAATAAAAGATTATTATGTCTGTGTGGAGTCTGCACGTTCTCTCCGTGTCTGCCTGGATTTCCTCCGCGTGCTCCAGTTTCCTCCCTCAAGTCCTGAAAGATGTGCTTGTTTGGTGAATCGGACATTCTGAATTCTCCCTGTGTACCTGAAAAGGCGCTGGAGTTTAAAAAAGATTGAATTCCATTTGCAATTGTTCTCCCCATCTGACCAGTCCACTGATATCTTCCTGCAGTCCATGGCTTTCTCCCGCAATGTCAACCATATGCAGAATTGTTGTATCATCTGCAAATTTCATAATCATTCATATGTACCAGAGAACTGTGGAACCCCACTGGAAACAGGCATCCAGACATCATTCAGTCCTGGATGTGATTCACAGCAGCAATAACAGCAGAATCCATCCCCTGCTGTCGCCTGTGAACTTGCTGTTGTCTCAGCAGGTTGTTTGACTGAGCGAATCCCCTCCCACACACACAGCAGGTGTACGGCCTCTCCCCACTGTGAACTATGTGTCAGCAGATTCCATTTACTTTTAAATCCCTTCTCGCAATCGGAGAATTGAAAGACCTCTGATCAGTGTGAATAAGTTGGTGTGTTGTAAGGTGGGATGACTGAGTGAATTTCTTGTTACACACGGGGCAAGTGTATAGTCTCTCCCCAGTGTGAACCCGCTGGTGTATCAGATGGTCGGATGAATCAATGAATTCCTGCCCACACACAGGGCAGATGAACGGTCTCTCCCCAGTGTGAATTCAATGGTGTCTCAGAAGGTGAGATGATCGGGTGAATTCCTTCCCGAACTTGGAGCAGGTGAATAGCCTGTCCCCAGTTTGAGTGCGCTGGTGTTTCAGAAGATCCTTTTTGCTTTTAAATGTTTTCTCACAATCAGAACAATTAATTTGTCTCAGATCAGTGTGAACAAATTGGTGAGTCAGAAGGTGGGAGGGACAAGTTGAATCTCTTCCCACAGTTGGAGCAGGTGAATGGCCTCTCCCCAGTGTGAGTGCCTTGATGTATCAGCAAATCCTTTCTGCTTTTCTAGTTCTTCTCACATTTAAAAGGTCTCTGATCAGTATGAACAAGTTGGTGTGTCAGGAGGTGTGATGACTGAGTGAATCCCTTTCCACAGGCAGAGCAGGTGAACGGCCTCTCGACATTGGCTGAAACTCTGCATCATGTCTCAAACTCCAGGAGAAAAATGGACCTTTCTGTTTGTGGCTGTAAACAGATGAAACCCTGTGGGTGTGGAGCAAACATTTCAACATTTGTTGTTGAAATATGGCAGCAGGATGAAACAATCCACCAACAATTCAGGGCTTGATTTAAGGGAATAACTAGGTAGTCAGGGAATGTCACCCTGAGGTCAAGGAGTCTCTGGTTTCAGTTGGTGAATGGACAGAAGGGTTAGGACAGGTTAGGGAGAAGGTTAATACTGTCATCATTCAGAACAACACAGACTTTCAAGCACAACTGAGGAACTTTACTGTCCAATTTAATATTCACATAATATATTTATAGATCAGAGACAGAAGAACAGGAATTTGCAATCAGTTTGGAGATAACTCCGATATTTTCCATTCTTAAACATTTTGTCTTGAAAGATACCAAATGGGATGAAGCCAAATCTTGAAAAGGCAAAGTCTTTAGTTTAAATCATCACCGTGCTGTCAGTGGAAAGGGTTAACTTCTCTGCTCTCAAAGGTGTTGGAGCAAACGTGCTCAAATGCGCACAACTGTGTTGACTTTACGTAACTTTATTTTCAGATATGAAATGAATCAAACACCATTTTAAACTTTGTTTTCTCAATTCATTTGTCAACTTTTTCAGCTTTGCCCAAATTAGTTTTTTCCCCTCTTTCTTCAGGCACTTTTCCAAGTGACTCAAATAAAACAAAAGAAAAATAAAAGTAAAACGATCAGCTTTCACAGGTAACCAAAGCTTCAACGTTCTTAGACCAAAAAGACTTAAAGAGGTGGAGCTTCCAAAAGATTGTGAAATCCAATGCACAAAATTAAGGCTGAAGATTAACTTCAGTGAATCCAACTTTTCACTGCCTTTTACAATTGTACAAGTAACTTGCAATTCATACTTAAAGATTTACTTTCACTCAGTAATTAGAACTTCACTTTTCTCAGCACAGACTCTTTAGATTAAACACCAATTGTTCACTTTGGGTGGCACGGTAGCACAGTGGGCAGGTTGCACTGTTGCTTCACAGCGCCAGGGTCCCAAGTTTGATTCCCGGCTTGGGTGACTGAATGTGCAGAGTCAGCACGTTCTATTCATGTCTGCGTGTGTTTCCTCCCACAAGTCCCGAAAGAGGTGCTGTTGGGTAATTTGGGCATTCTCAATTCTCCCTCTACGTACCCGAACAGGCGCTGGAATGTGGCGATAAGAGGCTTTCACAGTAACTTCATTGCAGTGTTAATATAAGCCTACTTGTGACAATACAGATTATTATCAGCTGGTGTGTGGAGAAGATCATGTTCCTGTAGATCTGTCAGCACAGAAACCGCACTGTGCGTTTGTAACCATTCAGTCTGCAAGTAGATGAATCTTTTAAACATGACCCTAGTGAAGGTCTTCCCGGTGCTGCTAAGGAGTGAGACATCCCTGTAGTTGCTACAATCTCCTCTGTCACTGCTGTTTTTATCAGTTGTGATGATTTTAGCAACATGCACATGGAATGGTTCCGACCTCCCAACAAAGGAGGAGATCGTGAAGGTGTGACAGTCGATGGGACTTTGTGTTTGAGCAGTTCAGCTGGAATTCCATCCTTGCTGGCCGCTTTTATGCTTGTTGAGCAATCAATGACCTTGTCCAACTGAACCATGACAGGAAGCTGCAGGAGAGTCAGACAGCGATTGGGAGATGTCCGTTTGATGGAGCACAGCTGACAGTCATGTTCAACCGAGCGGGACATAGATTATCATAGAATTTACAGTGCAGAAGGAGGCCATTCGGCCCATCGAGTCTGCACCGGCTCTTGGAAAGAGCACCCTACCCAAGGTCAACACCGCCACCCTATCCCCATAACCCAGTAACCCCACCCAACACTAACCCCACCCAGACTGTTTACATCTGTCAGGATGTCACCATCTGGGATTTCAAGGGAACGTCTTTGGTGATGGTCAGACCCAGAGCCATCTTCTTCCCTTCACACACAGCACATAGATTTCTGTTATCACAGGCAGTGTGGAATTACTGACGTTGGCTGTCCAGTGTTTATTTTCACAATCTCTCCATCTTTTACAAAACTGTCTTGACTACTTTCACATGATGCCTTGTTCTCGGTGTTGGGTTTATGTTGTACATCAGGTCGGCTTTGCTTTTTGCTTCAATGACAGATGTCATCTCTGCTGAGTGGCTCTCAAACCAGTCTGTGTTGTGGGTTCCACCTTTACCTTCGAATCCTGTCGGATCTTTCCAGTGCAGAAGGAGGCCATTTGGCCCATCGAGTCTGCAATGACCCTGTGAAAGAGCACTCAACCTCGGCCCACTCCCCCGCTCTATCCCCCTAACCCTGGCTGCTGCTGCTGTGTCAAAAAATGATTGAACTCAGTGACTTCCAAGTTTCATCAATATCAATGTTGATTGATGAAGTTTTTATTGATGTGCCTGTGAAATATTTCACAGTTTAGTTTAATGCTCCTTGATAATGTAATTTCACAATGGACATGTTACTGTGAGGAATGTGTGAGTGACAATTGTCAGCAATGATTAATCAGCACTTTCTAATTGGAGATGTTAATCAGTGGAACATTTCAAACTCTGAATTGTAGATTTTGGATCAAACATCAATTTCGGATTGAAGTAAAAGTTCAGAATTGTCTTGTTCCTGTTCAGAGTTCCTGAATGAAGCTTCACCTTCCGCGGGACTCCTGACACCTGGAGCTTCTCAACTCCACTTCCCGCCCCCCCCCCCCCCCCCAGCCACACCCAAGCCCGCGCCCCTCCCCCTCCCCCTCCCTTCCTCCGCACCCCCCCCCCGCCCCGCCCCTTTCTTGTTTGAAAAGCAACAGCCGCCGCGCGAGGGAGTGCGCGCGCCGCCGGCCAGCATCAGCTCAACAGCGAGGCCAAGCTTTCCTCAAACTCTCCCACAATCCCCCGCTCAGCCTCCTCGAGACAGCATGGCCCGGGCCCGGGCCAAGGGCAAGGAGGCAGGTGGAGACTGGAAGCAATTCCTCTGGGATTCCGAAATAAAAAAGCACTTTTTAGGCAGGACCGGCAGTCGTTGGCTCAAGATATTCTGGTTCTTCTTGATCTTCTATGGCTGCCTCGCTGGGATCTTCATTGGAACCATTCTAGCGCTGCTGCTCACGATTAGTCTATTTGAACCCAAATACCAAGACAGAGTTGCACCCCCAGGACTATCACAAACGCTGTATTTGTTCAAAACAGAAAGTTCCTTTAGTATGTCAGACCCAAACTCCTACGAAAGTTTTGCGAAAAGTTTGAACACGTTCTTGGATCTTTACAATGACTCCAGTCAGGGTGGCAACACTCCTTTTGAGAACTGTGAAGAGATTCCTCCAGCCTACATTCATGCAGGCCCACTGGATGATTCAGGACAGAAGAGAGCGTGCAGATTTTACCGGACGTGGTTTAAGACTTGCTCTGGATTAAATGATCCTAATTACGGTTATGCTGAAAACCCCGCATTGTTCCGAAGCTCAACAGGATTCTTAACTTTTATCCCGGGCCTCCAAAGAATTCCACCGAATTTGCAGAAGATTTGCAAATCAATTATAATCCGTTTATTATTCCCATTCATTGTGCAGCAAAGAAAGAAGACCGAGATAAAATTGGACCTGTGAAATAGTTTTCATAGAATTTACAGTGCAGAAGGAGGCCATTCGGCCCATCGAGTCTGCACCAGCTCTTGGAAAGAGCACCCTACCCAAGGTTCACACCTCCACCCTATCCCATAACCCAGTAAGCCCACCCAACACTAAGGGCAATTTGTCATGGCCAATCCACCTAACCTGCACATCTTTGGACTGGGAGGATTCAGCGGCTTTCCTTTGCAGTACTCCCCATACATGGCAACCGTCTGCAGGAAAAATACCTTCAGTTCTTTGTTCCTATTCAGTTTATAAACGTCAAACAGAATACGGAAGTGCGCATTGAGCATAAAGTGTATGGTGAAAATATTAACTATAGGAATGTGGCGACTAGGGGCTTTTCACAGTAACTTCATTTGAAGTCTACTTGTGACAATAAGTGATTTTCATTTCTGGGACGTTTTGAAGTAAAATTTGAGATCACGAGCTGATAACTGCATAATACAATTTGCCCCTTTATTTCAAATTAGTCTTGAACAAACTGTCGTATATATGGGACTTACACTTAATCTATATGCTTTACACTAGCTTTCTGCATTTACCTAGGTACGTAACATAAAAGCAATAGTAGTACATATTTATTCCACTGTAAATGATAATACTTGAGCTATGGGTATGCCCATTACTGTAAATTATAATTCCACTAATGTAGCAATGTTTGTGTTCTTGGGTATTGCTGCCTTGTGCCTCGTGTGAGTTTGAGTGTACATTACTGTAGAGCATTCACAGGTCCTTCAAATTATGTTGCCGTTTTTAAGCACACTTTGCTTTCCCAGTTGTAAATACTCTGAAAATTGCCATGGTATTTGATTTTGTTTCTGTTATGCCCATGTGTATGAATATACTTCTCCTTAGTGTGACTTCGTTGGTGTCTTAACAGGCTGGATGACTGAGTGAAGGTAGCAAAGTTAAGGAGAAACTATTTCTCCCAAAGGGCTGAATCTGTGGACTTCACTGCCCCAGAGTGCGGTGGATGCTGGGACAGTGAGTAAATTTCAAGAGGAGTTAGACAGATTTTTAATTGGTAATGGGTTGAAGGGTTATGGAGAATGGGAAGGATGGTGGAATTACGGCCAGGATAAGATCAGACATGATTGAATGGCGGAGCAGACTCGATTGGCCAAATGGCCTAATTCTGCTCCTATATCTTATGAACTTATCAACACTTCCCTTGGAGGACTTCCGGTGACGGCGGGCAGGAGGCGGCCGCACAATGGAGAGCCCCCGCTCGGGAACGGCAATTTCGGGGCTTTAAGCCCGGTCCCAGGGTCCACAGAGGCGGCAGAAGATGGGAGAAGGCACGGAGGAGGCACTGAGAAGACACAGGAGGGAAAAAAACCCCATAGAAAAATGTCGAGGGTGAGCAAAAAAACGGCTGAAAAAAAACCAGCTGGAGGTCCGTCGGGGAGTGGAAAGGTCACCGCGGGGTCACCAGGAAAAATGGAGGCTGGAGCACCAGGGAAGGCCGCACTGCTTACGGCTGAAGAAATAACTAAGGTGATGGCTGCGGAATTTGAAAAGCAGTTGGCGCAGATTGCGAAATGCATGGAGACGGTGAGGAAGGAGATGAGGGAGGTCTTGTGTGTGCTGGTGGAGGAGGCGGTTTCCCTGGTGAGGACAGAGGTGGCGAGTGCAGTGGCGGAGGTGCGAGAGCAAGGGGAGGCACAGAAGGAAGTGAAGGAGACATTGCAGCATGGTGATCAACTTGCCTCGATGGGGAAAGAGATGCGGAGGGTGATGGATACTAACAAGGATCTGCGAGGAAAAATGGAAGACCTGGAAAATAGATCCAGGTGACAGAACTTGAGGATTGTGGGGCTGCCCGAAGGAGTTGAAGAACCGAAGCCGACTGAGTATTTTGCCGCGATGCTGGCAAAACTACTGGGGGAGGGGGAGGACCCCTCCCGATATGAACTGGATCGGGCTCATCGGTCGTGGAGGCCTGTACCAAAGGCGAGTGAGCCGCCAAGGGCAGTGACTCTGTGCTTTCGTAGGTACAGGGTGAAGGAGAAGGTCCTGAGCTGGGCCAAGCAGAAGCGGGTGGTGCAGTGGGCTGGAGCTGGTATACGTGTATACCAGGACTTTACGGTGGAGCTGGCAAGGAGGCGGGCTGCCTTCAACCGTGTGAAGAGGGCACTGTACATTAGCAAGGTGCGGTGCGGCATTGTATATCCAGTGAAGCTGAGGGTGACTTACAAGCTCAGGGACTTTTATTTTGGAACGACGGACGCAGCGGAGGAGTTTGCGAAAGCAGAAGGACTGCGAAGGCAGAACTGACAAATTGAGGAATGGCCATGTGCCGATGTAACCTCATGACTGTATTTTCTTCTTTTTTGTATCACTGCGCGCGGGTGTAGAGATTAAAGGAGCCAAGGTGGTATATATTTGGACAAGGGAAGGGACGGGACTTTCACTCAAAATGAGAGTTCTTTGGGGTGTAGGTGGATATGCGTGGTTTGTGTGCTAAAAGGGGATCTTTGGACTTTCCTGGGGCCGGGCAAGTGGGAAAGGGACCAGGGCGGGGGCCTCCACGCTGGCCGGTGTGTGCCGGCCAGTGAACGGGAGTGAGGTGGGGGAGGGGCTGCGGCCATCGGAGCCTGGCAGAACAGGGTCCGAGTGGTCTAGCCGGGGTGGAAAGTTGGGGGGGAAGGAACTGAGGGTAGGGGGAGGAGTTTTACAGGAGGCAGTGGACGGGAGGAGCTGGAGACCTGGGGTGGGGGTGGGGGGGTGGGAGCTGTGTAAGATTAAGGGTGACTACGGGTAATCCCTGATTTATTTTTGTAATTTGTTTATGTAAACATGCGGGTTGAGGTTTGGGGGTTGGTGGGTAGATGGGATCGTTGTTGTTATTATGGGGACTGACATATCTTGCTGATTATTGTTTATTGTTGATGGATGTAAATGTGGGAGAAAATGTGAAAATGGAGGAGAATAAATTTTTTTTAAAAAAAAACACTTCCCTTGGAACAACATGAAGTGTCTGCTGCTTTCCAGATCCCTTCCTTTCAACTCACTTTTCAATTCGACTGCTTTGCATTATTCTCAACTCCAGAGAGAACACTCATCCCACAGAACCTCTCCTCCAAGGACAACTGCCTGATCTCAGGAATCAATCCAGTGAAAATTAGCTCCTCACTGGCAGTGAGCGAATAGAGAGAAGAAAGAGCAGAAAGGTGAAAAGCGATAGAGACACAGATAGGCAGAATGTAAGAGTGAAGGAGACTGAGCCAAATATAGAAACAAAGAGAGACAGAATGGGGTAGACATTAAAAGCAGCAGATACATTTCACCATTCCATATGATTGCTAACTTAGATTAACAGACAGAAAGAAGGAAAAAATACTTAGATTTAAACAGTGCCAGCAGAGAGTCAGGAAAAAGAGAGGGGCTGGGGAGGAAAGAACAAATGATCTTATGATGGGATTGATAAATGGAGTGATTAAATGACAAAGAGGATGATGGTACCGGGCAATATTGTAATAATGAGAGAAGTAAAAAAACTAATAGACCAAGAAAAGAAACAAAAGACAGGTCCGAATTTAAAATTATAACAGACAAACCACTATCAACATCTAATGTCTGAAAGATTGAATGATGGTTCCAATCTGAAATTGTTGAAATGAATGTGCCTGATCAACAGATGAGTTCTCTGACCTACCATTCAGCTTCATTGGAACAGTGCAGGACATCCAAGGTACAGAGGTCAGACTAGGAGTGGAGCAGAGAATTCAAATGAATGCTCAGAATCACATTCATCATGTGGTGATGTTCCACAAAGCAGTCACAAAATCTGAATTTAGTTTCAGAATAATACAAAGCAGTCGAATTGAAAAGTGAGTTGAAAGGAAGGGATCTGGAAAGCAGTAGGCACTTCATGGTGTTCCAAGGGAAGTGAGGTCTGGTTGTGTCAATAAGATAATAGGAGCAGAATTAGGCCATTTGGCCAATCGAATCTGCTCCGCAATTTAATCATGTCTGATCTTATCCTGGCCGTAATTCCACTGTCCTAAACTGTGTGGAGATCACATAGTGAGCAGCAAGTGAACATAACTAAATTGCAAGAAGTATAAGTATGTCCCGCGTCATCTGGAAAGTGTATTTTGGGACTTGAAATCCCTCTCTGGGCTGGAAACTCATGTGTAAATGCCATTGTAAAAAGATTGTTCACCAGTTGAAAGTGGAAAAGAGTTCACTCGGTCATGCCATTTACTGACTTGGCCACACAGTCACACTGGAGAGAGACCATTCAGATACATAATGTGTATGAGAGGGATTTACTCAGTTTCCCTACTCATTAACACTCCAGCTTTAAAGGTTCGAAAGGCTCTGATCCACAATTGCTGAATTCTTATTGGCAAGACAGAGTTTAAATATTCGGTGTATGGGGAAAATTCACTTGTTCACCCCACCTGCTGAGGCGCCAGTGAGTACATATCGAACTATTGGGGTTTATTCTGCAGTTAATTACACTGAGGACAGGACTATGCTTCCTGAGAAATTGGTTGATGCATCAATTAGTTTAATAATTTTACATGTTAACCCTATAGCTGCGATCATAATCAGACATGAAATACAATTTTCGTCAAACAATATCACCTTTCAATGGCGGGTGGTGGTACCCAGCATTCCAGGCGAACGAGAATATGCCCTATCATCACAACAGCAGATGTGCGCGCATGCGCAACGGATGTTGTTGAATAGAGCATGCGCCATGCGTGTTCATGCGCAGTTTGGGTGCTGGAGCTGCAGGGGCGCGATGGAGTGGCTTCAGGAACACCCAGTGGAGGAGGCCTCAAACCCAGAACAAGAAGCTCCCCGTCCCCAATTTGAACCGACCCCGGTGGTAATTGCAGAACCTCTGTAACTGGGGAGATGGGGGTAATTCCAGTGGATCAGAAACCCAGGCCAATGGTCTGCGGACATGGGCTCAAATCCCACCCTGGAGTTGGGGAAGTTTAAATTAAATTAATAAAGGGGGAGGAATCTGGAACATAAATCCACTTTCAGTAGGAATGACCATTACAGCTATCATCAATTGTAAACTGATGGGAACCTGCTGTCCTTCCCTAGTTTGGACTACAGGAGATTCAGACTCTCAACAGCCCTCTGACAAGGACAATAAGGGGTCAGAAACAAATCCAATGAAACCCACATCCCATAAAATAACAAAGGAAAAATTGATGGACTTGGGTTAATGACAGTCAACTTCCTCGGGCAGGCAGGACATGTGCAGGGTCATCACTGTCCCTGTGCGGTGGCACAGTGGTTAGCACCGCTGTCTCACAGCACTGGGAACACGGGTTTGATTCCAACTTTGGGTGACTGCGGGGAGATTGCACATTCTCCCCGTGGCTGTGTCAGGCTTGCCTCCTGGTGCTCTCGTTTAGTCCCACAGTCCAAACGTGTACAGGTTCGGTGGATTGGCATCCCTCAGTTGCCCCTTCATGTCTAAAGGTCCGGTGGTGTTATGGGAATAGCATGAGGGAGTGGGTCCTGTCGGGTGTTCTTTCGGAGGGTCAATACAGACTCTGGGCTGAATGGCCTCCTGCACTGTAGGGATTCTATGAAATATATATGTAAATGTTCTGAATTGCCATCCTGGACTGACAGCAATGGATTTTGGAACTCCTTTTATAGGGTGTAACACCGCAAACTCAAACCAAAAAAAATATTTGTCTCTGTTGAATTTTTAACCTTCGACATTGTGTTCACAGGATGTTGGAAAAGCAGGAGATGAAGGCAGGAAACTCAAACCAAACATCACATCAGGATCTGACGCGATTGCCTAAATTATTGTAATCTGAATATCATTTAATCTTGAACATGGAAGGAGAAAGCAATGGAGAGAAACCGTCCACGTGTTCTGTGTGTGGACGAGGATTCAGCCGATCATCTGGCCTCTTGAGACATAAATGCAAACACGCTGGGGAGAAACCATGGAAATGTGGGGACTGTGGGAAGAGGTTCAGATACCCGTCTGAGCTGAAAACTCATCAACACAATCACAGTGGAGAGAGACCGTTCACCTGCTCCGACTGTGGGAAGTGATTCACCACCTCATCCATCTTGCTGACACACCAGCGAGTTCACACTGGGGAGAGACCATTCACCTGCACCAAGTGTGGGAAGGGGTTCATCTGTTCATCCCACCTATTGAAACACCAATGGGTTCACACTGGGGAGAGACCGTTTAGCTGCCAGGAGTGTGGGAAAGGATTCACTACCTCATCCATCCTGCTGACACACCAACGGGTTCACACTGGAGAGAAACCATTCACATGCTCCGAGTGTGGGAAGGGATTCCCTACCTCATCTATCCTGCTGAAACACCAGCGAGTTCACACAGGGGAGAGGCCATTCACCTGTTCGGATTGTGGAAAGGGATTCACTGATTCATCCGACCTGCTGAAACATCAGCGAATTCATAACAGAGAGAGGCCATTCATCTGCTCTGTGTGTGGGAAGGGATTTACTCAGTCAAAGACCCTGCAAAAACACCAGCGAGGTCACACCGGGGAGAGACCGTTCACCTGCTCTGAGTGTGGGAAAGGATTCACTCAGTCATTCATCTTGTTGAAACACCAGCGTGTTCACACTGGGGAGAGAGAGGCCATTCATCTGCTCCAGTTGTGGGAAGGGATTTACTGATTCATCCACCCTGCTGAGACATCAGCGAGTTCACACTGGGGAAAGGCCATTCACTTGCTCCAAGTGTGGGAAAAGATTCACTCAGTCATCCAACCTGCAGAAACACCAGCGAGTTCACACTGGGGAGAGGCCATTCACTTGTTCCAAATGTGGGATGGGATTCACTCAGTCATTTCACCTGCTGAAACACCAGCGGGTTCACCAGTGACTGCAGTGATTGGATTTTGTTGTTAATCACATCCAGGACCAAAACATTTTTATTGGCATCTGTTTCTGCTGAGGTTAATAGACCCCAGCACAGTTGTAGGACATGTTATGGATAAAAGTTTTAAAAAACAACTTTGTGTTGAGCAGTTTGGTGAATGTTTTTACTGTCTCTAACACAAATTGTTCCTTTTGAATGCTCCCCCCCCCTCCCCAGTCTCCTCCAGCTTCATCACTAACAACAAGTGTGAGGGGCTCTTGGAGCTTCTTTGTAACTAAAATTGTGACAATCCAATCCGCTGCCTCTGCTGCTTCCCTCCCTCCTACTAGCCCACCGGGACAAACTGACTCTTAATTTCCCCCTTGTCTGAGTCCTGAACTCCCATCTTCCTCCATCCAGCACCCTCACACACCAGTGAGTTCATACTGCAGAGAGAGGGTTTAAATGCTGAGACTGTGACAGGAGCTGTAAAACCCACATTCACTGATGGTGCACCAGTGCAGTCACTCTGGTTCCACTCTATTCAACTGCTCTCAGTGCAGGGAGAGGTTCAGCCGATTGTCTATCCTGCAGCAGCACCAGTGAGTTCACACCGGGGAGAGGTCATTCAGTCCAAAGATGTGCGGGACAAAGATGGATTGGACATGCTAAATTGCCTGAGTGTCCAAAAAGGTTAAGTGGGGTTACTGGGTTAAGTGGGGTTAGTGGGTTACGGGGATAGGATGGAGGTGTGGGCTTGGGTAGGGTGCTCTTTCCAAGGGCCGGTGCAGACTCAATTGGCCGAATGGCCTCCTTAGCACTGTAAATTATATGATTCTATGACCTGCTCCATGTGTGGGGAGGGATTCACTGAGTCATTCAACCTGTTAACACACCAGCGGGTTCATACTGTCGGAAGCTATTTTAAATGTGTTTTAAAATTTCTCTGGAGCTGATGTCCTATCAGCATGTTCACACTGACCATTCAGGATCTCACTGTGGGTTCAGGTGATCATGTGGACTCAGTGTCCGCCAGCGCACTCATACTGGGCAGAGACTGTGCATCTATTCCATGTGTGGGAAGAGATTCGCTCAGTCATCCCACCTCAACACACATCCACTTGTCCACACTTTTCAAAGTTCTGACTGTGAGCAGATTTAAAATCAATCGGATCTGCTGACAAACAAACACATTCAAACGAGTAAGAGGCTGTTCACCCGCTCTGTGTGTGGCGAGAGATTCACTTGGTCATCACCCCCACTGAGTCACCAGTGAATTCATGGTGATTACAGGGGTTGGATTCTGCTGTTATTGCTGCTGTTAATCACATCCAGGACTGAACCATGTTCATTCTGACAGTTGCAGTTTGTTTCTGTTGATAATAATTCCAGTAACTGGAATGAAGTTTAATATTCTGGATAAATGTCAAATAAATCAGCTTTGTTTAAACCTGTTGTATATTTTTGTGTTTCCCATCTGAGTATTTAACATCACGTGTCTCGAGCTCAGAAAGGACAATCTGGGGGAGGCTCATACGGCAGCAACTGAACTTCAGGCTCACAATTTACTGACGGTCAGACCCATGCAGAAACTCTGGCTGTATTTCTTCAGAAGCTACTTCTCAGTTCGTTTCAGCTCACCTTCCAAACGAAAACTCAATTCAACTGTTTTTCTGCAAAATGCCTGGTACCATAGCTCCTCCCATTAATTACATCATCTTACCAAGATGAAACTTAATTAACTCCACAGGGAACCCCCTTAATACAAATAAAACTCCATTCGCTCAAACCTTTTACAATGACATAATTACACCTCTGGCTGCCAAAATCTTTCAAACCAGGATTCTTTAAAAACACCACTGCAGCAGTCATACACACACTAACCCAGGCTTTAACCCTGACTGCACCAAATACTTATAATACAATATATCTGAAACCCCTCCATTCATCACAAGGCTCATTTTCCCAAATGTCTAGTTGACGTACAGAAATCCTGAGTTCTCACTGGGACAGGCACCTATCAATATGTTTTGAAAAATAAACTGCTGGTTTATGTTTTCATAGTGGCTGCAAAAGCTTGGAACACAGTTAATGAAAAGGATACAAAGTGACACACAGCCTTAAACTAATAGAGATATTACAAAGTTATCTCATAAAATTTATAACAAGTGTGCATAAAATCAGTGCATAAAGGTGTCAGTGTGTAAATGTTGAGAGAGCAAAATATATTATAAACTACAGCATGACATATTCAAATAAAACATATTTGTATGTAATATGTGTTAAACTGACGAAAGAACTATGAAAATTGATTGGAGAACTTAAATTCTTTAAGTTCACAAACCAAAGGTGGTTACATAGTGTGACAGAAAGTGACTGCTTCTTTCCAGAAACTACAAGTTAAAGGTTAAACTAATTTAAAATACAAGGCTGAAGGTTTGAAATCTCAGTTTTCTTCACACAACCTCACAGTTTTCTTCACTCAAACTGATGTATAACTGTTAATTTTCAATGGCAGGAGAGTTTAACGGTTCCAGACCTTTGCTCATCCAACCTTTATGGGATTCAGAGCAGTTGCCCTGTAATTAAACCATTAAAGTGTAACTTTGTCCTGGCCTCAGGCCATGGGATGTATTTCACTTGTCCAGTTTGGCAGGAAGAATAGAAAAAAAAATATTCTTGTGATCTTATGAGACAAAATCCCATCTTCACACTGAGGATACCCTCCATTGTCACGTGTGACACTATCACTGTGATAAATGGGGTAGATTCAGAACACATCTCGATGAAAACAGGGTATCCAAGAAATGAAAATGAAATGAAATGAAAATCGCTTATTGTCACAAGTAGGCTTCAAATGAAGTTACTGTGAAAAGCCCCTAGTCGCCGTAACTTCATTTGAAGCCTACTTGTGACAATAAGCGATTTTCATTTCATTTTCAGAGCTGCTGTGACCATCAGCAGCCTAATACTCAATTAAAATCAAACCTCATAGAACATTACAGCGCAGTACAGGCCCTTCGGCCCTCGATGTTGCGCCGACCTGTGAAACCACTCTAAAGCCCATCTACACTATTCCCTAATCGTCCATATGTCTATCCAATGACCATTTGAATGCCCTTAGTGTTGGCGAGTCCACTACTGTTGCAGGCAGGGCATTCCACACCGTTACTAATCTCTGAGTAAAGAACCTACCTCTAACATCTGTCCTATATCTATCTCCCCTCAATTTAAAGCTATGTCCCCTTGTGCTAGACATCACCATCTGAGGAAAAAGGCTCTCACTGTCCACCCTATCTAATCCTCTGATCATTTTGTATGCCTCAATTAAGTCACCTCTTAACCTTCTTCTCTCTAACGAAAACAACTTCAAGTCCCTCAGTCTTCCCTTATAAGATCTTCCCTCCATACCAGGCAACATTTTGGTAAATCTCCTCTGCACCCATTCCAATGCTTCCACATCCTTCCTATAATGCGGCGACCAGAATTGTACGCAATACTCCAAATGCGGCCGCACCAGAGTTCTGTACAGCTGCAACATGACCTCATGGCTCCGAAACTCAATCCCTCTACCAATAAAAGCTAACACACCGTACGCCTTCTTAACAACCCTCTCAACCTGGGTGGAAACTTTCAGGGATCTATGTACATGGACACCGAGATCTCTCTGCTCATCCACACTACCAAGAATCTTACCATTAGCCCAGTACCCTGTCTTCCTGTTATTCCTTCCAAAATGAATCACCTCACACTTTTCTGCATTAAACTCCATTTGCCACCTCTCAGCCCAGCGCTGCAGCTTATCTATGTCTCTCTGTAATTTCTAACATCCTTCCGCACTGTTCACAACTCCACTGACTTTAGTGTCATCTGCAAATTTACTCACCCATCCTTCTGCGCCCTCCTCCAGGTCATTTATAAAAATGACAAACAGCAGTGGCCCCAAAACAGATCCTTGTGGTACACCACTAGTAACTGGACTCCAGTCTGAACATTTCCCATCAACCACCACCCTCTGTCTTCTTCCAGCTAGCCAATTTCTGATCCAAGCTGCTAAATCACACTGAATCCCATGCCTCCGTATTTTCTGCAGTAGCCTACCATGGGGAACCTTATCAAACGCTTTACTGAAATCCATATACACCACATCAACTGCTTTACCCTCATCCACCTGTTTGGTCACCTTCTCAAAGAACTCAATAAGGTTTGTGAGGCACGGCCTACCCTTCACAAAACCGTGTTGACTATCTCTAATCAAATTATTCCTTTCCAGATGATTATACATCCTATCTCTTATAAACCTTTCCAAGACTTTGCCCACAACAGAAGTAAGGCTCACTGGTCTATAGTTACCGGGGTTGTCTCTACACCCCTTCTTGAACAAGGGGACAACATTTGCTATAGGCCGGCATAATCCCTCACTCTACTGCTGGGAACACACAAAGCAAGTGTGGAGTACAAGGAAAGTAGAAAAAAACTTAAGAAAGGAGTCTGGAGGGCTAAAAGGGGTCACAAAAAGTAAGTGGCCGGCAGGATTAAGGAAAGTCCCAAGTCTTAATTTTAATAATCTTTATTGTCACAAGTAGGTTTATATTAACACTGCAATGCAGTTACTGTGAAAAGTCCCTAGCCGCCACATTCCGGTGCCTGAGAGAGAATTCAGAATGTCCAAATTACCTAACAACATGCCTTTAGGGACTTGTGGGAGGAAACTGGAGCATCCAGAGAAAACCCATGTAGACACAGAGAGAACTTGCAGACTCTGCACAGTGTCCCAAGCCCGGAATCGAACCTGGGACCCTGGCGCTGTGAATCCATAGTGCTAACCACTATGCTACCGTGCTGCTCATATATTAACATCTATAAAGAGCAAGGGGTTAGCCAGGGAGAAGGTTGACCCACTCCAGGACAGGGGAGGGAATCTATGCGTGGAGCCAGAGGAAATGTACAAGTTATTAAATGAGTACTTTGCATCAGTGCTCACCAAAGAGAAGAACTTAAGACCATAAGACATAGGACTGGAAGTAAGGCCATTCGGCCCATCGAGTCCACTCCACCATTCAATCATGGCTGATTTCAACTCCATTTACCCGCTCTCTCTCCATAGCCCTTAATTCCTCGAGAAATCAAGAATTTATCAACTTCTGTCTTAAAGACACTCAACGTCCCGGCCTCCACCGCCCTCTGTGGCAATGAATTCCACAGACCCACCACTCTCTGGCTGAAGAAATTTCTCCTCATCTCTGTTATAAAGTGACTCCCTTTTATTCTAAATCTGTGCCTCCGGGTCCTAGTCTCCCCTGCTAATGGAAACAACTTCCCTACATCCACCCTATCTAAGCCATTCATTATCTAGTAAGTTTCTATTAGATCGCCCCTCAACTTCCTAAACTCCAATGAATATAATCCCAGGATCCTCAGACGTTCATCGTATGTTAGGCCTACCATTCCTGGGATCATCCGTGTGAATCTCCGCTGGACCCGCTCCAGTGCCAGTATGTCCTTCCTGAGGTGTGGGGCCCAAAATTGCTCACAGTATTCTAAATGGGGCCTAACTAATGCTTTATAAAGCTTCAGAAGTACATCCCTGCTTTTATATTCCAAGCCTCTTGAGATGAATGACAACATTGCATTTGCTTTCTTAATTACGGACTCAACTTGGTGGATGATGAGTCTGGGGAAGGGTGTGTAAATAGTTTGCGGCATGCTAAGATTAAAAAGGAGGTACTGGGGGTCTTGAAAAATATGATGGTAAACACGTCCCCAGGGCCTGATGGGATATATCCCAGAATACTGTGAGAGGCAAGGGAGGAAATTGCTGGGGCCGTGAGATAAATCTTTACTGGCTACAGGGGAGGTCCCAGAGGATTGGAGAATAGCCAATGTTGTTCCTTTGTTTAAGAAGGGTAGCAAAGATAATCCATGTAATTACAGGCCGGTGAGCCTTACATCAATGGTAGGGAAATTATTGGAGGGGATTCTTTGAGACACAATTTACTCCCACTTGGAAATAAGTGGACATATTAGTGAGAGGCAACATGGTTTTGTGAAGCGGAGGTCGTGTCTCATGAACTTGATCGAGTTTTCGAGGCAGTGACAAAGATGATTGACGAGGGTAGGGCAGTGGATGTTGTCTACATGGACCTCAGTAAGGGCTTTGACAAGGTCCCTCATGGCAGACTGTTACAGAAGATGAAGTCGCACAGGATCAGAGGTGAGCTGACAAGATGGATACAGAAATGGCCGGTACAGGAATTGAACCCGTGCTGCTGGCCTTGTTCTACATTACAAACCAGCTGTCTAGCCCACTGAGCTAAACCGGCCCTAATCTTTTATTGTCACAAGTATGATGTTATTGTGAAAAGCCCCTCGTCGCCAGAGTCCGGCGCCTTTTCGGGTAAGTCGGTAAGGGAATTGAACCCAAGCTGCTGGCCTTGTTCTGCATTACAAACCTGCTGTCTAGTCCACTGAGCTAGACCAGCCCATAAACCCTGGTGTCCTGGCAAATATTTATCCCTCAATCAACATCGCCAAAATCCGATCATCTGCTCATTGCCACATTGCTGTGTGTGGCATCTTGCTTTGTTGAAATTGGCTGCTGCATTTCCGACAACAGTGACCACACTTCAGAAGCTCTTTGGGACATGTTGTGGTAATGAAAGGCACTACAGAAGTGAAAGTTTTAAATTGAAGATTAATGTTTTCTGATCCTAAATTTATTTCAGCGATCCCCAACTTCCCATTTAATAAATTTGCTTTGTTTCGGACAAGAATTGTATTTTTAAATTTAGAGTACCCAATTCATTTTTTCCAATTAAGGGCAATTTAGCGTGGCCAATCCACCTACCCTGCACATCTTTGGGTTGTGGGGGTGAAACCCAAGCAAACACGGGGAGAATGTGCAAACTCCACATGGACAGTGACCCAGAGCCGGGATCAAGCCTGGGACCTCGGCATCGTGAGGCAGTGCTAACCACTGTGCCACCGTGCTGCCTTCGGATAAGAATTTTAACCAATTAAAGAAAAGGCAGAATTCTCTGGATAGTCAATTTAAAAAGTTTATTAAAAGAAAAAGTTTACTGAACAACTTGAAGACAGTGCGTTTGCAACTTCAAGGCGGTGGAGCGTAACACTCTCTGGCTTCATCTTGGACAGTAATTTCCTTGGCACTCGGCCTCGAGTCTTAAGTACTTGGCCAGCAAGGAAGACTTTCGGAACATCGATCTTTCTGCCCAAAGTGACCATTACCTCATGTCAGAGTTGGGCCTGTTGTAACATGACCATTGGTCAATTGGGCAATAGTTTAATTTACTTGAATCTCCAATTCCTGACACCACCTTAGACAGGAATACAATTGAACTGTTTCATACAGTTCCTTTATCTGATTTTGTGCAATTCCTTTTTCATTGTTTCAAATGTTGAGGCTAATCAGGGCTGGAAGGAGACACCAATAGGCTATTAAGTTGAATGATAAGCCATGATCATAATGAATGGCAGAGCAGGTGCGAAGGGCCAAATGGTCTCATCCTGCTCCTATTTTCTATATTTCTATGTAATCCCTTCCCACACTAAGAGCAGGTGAATGGCTTCTCCCCAGTGTGAACTCGCTGGTGTGTCTGCAGGTTGAATAAATCAATGAATACCTTCCCACACTGAGAGCAGGTGAATGGTCTCTTCCCGGTATGAATTCGCTCGTGTTTCCACAGGGTGGACAACTGAGTGAATCCCTTCTCACACTCGGAGCAGATGAATGGCCTCTCCCCAGTGTGACTGCGTCGGTGAATCTCCAGCTCAGATGGGAATCTGTATTCCTTCCCACAGTCCCCACATTTCCACGGTTTCTCCATGTTTTGGGTCTCATCACGTCTCTCCAGATTGGACAATTAGTGGAAGCCTTTCTAAACACAGAACATGTGCACTGTCTCTCCTCACTGTGAATGGTGTGATGTTGTTTCAGGCTGTGTAACTGGTTGAAGCTCTTTCCACAACCAGTTCACTGGAACACTCTCACTCGGGTGTGTGTTGTTTGGGTCTCGGTGCTTTTCCAGTCACGCTCACGTTTAAAATCTTTTGAAGCCGACAGATCGGACAAACGTTTCTCCTTCTCGCCAATGATATTCAGAGCCCAATGATATTCAGATCAGAAGGAATCGAGTGAGTTTGTCACATCGCGACGTGATGTTTGAGATTTCTGTCTATAATTCCTCCTCTTCCAATATCCTTTAAAAACAATTTACAAAAGTCATGAGTGAGTACTGGATAGAAATTCAGAACAGACAATTCTCGTTCCTATGGAACATTATTTCCTCTCTCGTTCTCCAAAAGCTGTAAATCTCCATCCCACACAATCTCCCTCGATTCTCACTCTGCTGTATCCAATATTCACCCTCCCAATTCTCCTGAAGGTGCTGATTCATGTTTTTTATTTTTAAATATATTTTATTGAAAATATTTTCCAAACAACAATTTTTTCCCTCTTGCAAAGCAAACGTAACAGTAAAGAAATTTTTTAACAGTACACAAATAACTAAACCCCATAATCTTTTAACATAAACTAAACTAAAACCCTCCCCCCCCCCCCCCCCCCCGCTGGGTTGCTGCTGCTGGTCATCTGTCTTCCCTCTAACGTTCCCCTAGGTAGTCGAGAAATGGCTGTCACCGCCTGGTGAACCCTTGAGCCGATCCTCCCAGGGCAAACTTTATCTGCTCCAGTTTAATGAACCCCGCCATATCGTTTACGCAGGCCTCCAGTCCGGGGGGGTTTCTCCTCCTTCCACATAGGTAGGATCCTACGCCGGGCTACTAGGGACACAAAGGCCACAACGTCGGCTCTTTCGCCTCCTGCACTCCCAGCTCATCCGCAACTCCAAATAGAGCTAGCCCCCAGCCTGGTTTGACCCGGGCCTTCACCACCTTCGAAATCACTCCCGTCACTCCCTTCCAATACCCATCCAGTGCCGGGCACGCCCAAAGCATATGTGCGTGGTTTGCCGGGCTCCCGCCGCACCTCCCACATTTGTCCTCCACTCCAAAGAACCTGCTCAATCTTGCTCCCGTTATGTGTGCTCTATGTAGCACCTTAAATTGAATCAGGCTAAGCCTGGCGCATGAGGAAGAGGAATTTACCCTGCTTAGGGCATCAGCCCACATACCCTCCTCTATCTCCTCTCCTAGTTCTTCTTCCCACTTTCCTTTTAGTTCGCCCACCAACTCCTCCCCCTCTTCCCTCATCTCTCGGTATATCTCTGACACCTTGGCCTCTCCGACCCACACCCCTGAAAGCACTCTGTCCTGAGTCCCCTGTGTCGGGAGCAGCGGAAATTCCCTCACCTGATGTCTAGTAAACGCCCTCACCTGCATATATCTCAGGAAGTTTCCCCGGGGCAACTTATACTTTTCCTCCAATGCTCCCAAGCCATGCAAAAGTCCCATCTATAAAGAAATCTCCCACCCTCCTAATTCCCAACTGGTGCCAGCTCTGAAATCCTCCATCCATTCTTCCTGGGGCGAACCTATGGTTGTTCCTAATTGGGGACCCCACCAGGGCACCCCGCACCCCTCTCTGTCGCCTCCACTGTCCCCAGATATTCAATGTTGCCGCCACCACCGGGTTCGTGGTAAACCTTTTTGGCGAGAACGGTAGCGGCGCCGTCACCAGCGCCTCTAAACCCGTCCCTTTACAGGACTTTCTCTCCAGTCTTTTCCACGCCGCTCCCTCGCCCTCCATCACCCATTTACGTATCATTGCCACATTGGCGGCCCAATAGTAATCGCCCAAGTTCGGTAGTGCCAATCCTCCTCTGTCCCTACTGCGCTGAAGGAACCCCCTCCTTACTCTCGGAACTTTCCCTGCCCACACAAAGCTCGTGATGCTCCTGTCTATTTTATTGAAAAAGGTCTTAGTGATTAGTATAGGGAGACATTGAAATACAAATAAGAACCTCGGGAGGACCATCATCTTAATTGCCTGTACCCTGCCCGCCAGCGACAGAGGCTGCATGTCCCACCTCTTGAAGTCCTCCTCCATTTGTTCTACCAACCGTGTCAGATTAAGTCTGTGCAAGGTTCCCCAGCTCCTAGCGATCTGAATCCCCAGGTATCGGAAGTTTCTTTCCACTTTCCTTAGAGGCAGGCCTTCTATCTCTCTACTCTGGTCCCCTGGATGTATCACAAATAAGTCACTCTTCCCCATGTTTAGCCTATACCCCGAGAAATCCCCGAACTCCCTCAACATTCGCATAACCTCTATCATCCCCCCGCTGGGTCCGACACGTATAACAATAGGTCATCTGCGTATAGCGAGACTCGGTGTTCTTCTCCCCCTCTAATCACCCCTCTCCATTTCCTGGAGTCTCTCAACGCCATGGCCAGAGGTTCAATTACCAACGCGAACAACAATGGAGACAGCGGGCATCCCTGTCTTGTTCCCCTATATAGTCGGAAATACCCCGATCTTTGTCGACCCGTAACTACACTTGCCGTTGGAGCCCCATAAAGAAGTTTGACCCAGCTAATAAACCCGTTCCCGAACCCAAACCTCCTTAACACTTCCCATAAATACTCCCACTCCACCCTATCAAATGCCTTCTCTGCATCCATTGCCGCCACTATCTCTGCCTCCCCCTCCACTGGGGGCATCAATATCACCCCTAATAGTCGTTGCACGTTAACATTCAGTTGTCTCCCTTTTACGAACCCTGTCTGGTCTTCGTGCACCACCCCCGGGACACAGTCCTCTATCCTCGATGCTAGTACCTTTGCCAGCAATTTGGCGTCCACGTTCAATAATGAAATAGGTCTATAGGACCCGCACTGCAACGGACCTTTATCCCTCTTCAAAATTAGCGATATCGTCGCCTCCGACATTGTCGGGGGCAAAGTCCCTCCTTCCCTAGCCTCGTTGAATGTCCTCGCCAACAACGGGGCCAACAAGTCCACATATTTTCTGTAACATTCCACCGGGAACCCGTCTGGTCCCGGAGCCTTCCCTGCTTGCATGCTTCCCAGTCCCTTAATAACTTCGTCCACCCCAATCGGTGCACCCAGGCCTACCACCTCCTGCTCCTCCACTTTCGGGAACCTCAATTGATCCAGGAACTGCCGCATCCCCTCCTCTCCCTCTGGGGGTTGAGACCTATACAGTCCCTCATAAAAGGTCTTGAACACCTCATTTATCTTTCCTGCCCTTCGCACCGTGTCTCTCCTTTCGTCTCTAATTCCTCCTATCTCCCTCGCTGCTGCCCTCTTTCGCAATTGATGCGCCAACAGGCGACTAGCCTTTTCCCCATATTCATACCTCCTCCCTGTGCCTTCCTCCACAGTACCTCCGCCTTTCTGGTGGTCAGAAGGTCAAACTCCGCCTGGAGTCGTCTCCTCTCCCTGTACAGTCCCTCCTCCGGGGTCTCTGCAAATTCCCTATCCACCCTTAAAATCTCCCCCAGTAATCTTTCCCTTTCCTTGGCCTCTGTTTTCCTTTTGTGGGCCCCAATGGAGATCAGCTCTCCTCTGACCACCGCTTTTAGTGCTTCCCATACCACTCCCACAGGGACCTCGCCGTCGTCATTGACCTCCAGGTATCTCTCAATACACCCCCGCACTCTTGCACACACTCCCTCATCCGCCATCAATCCCACATCTAATCGCCAGAGTGCTCTCTGCTCCCTTTCCTCTCCTAATTCCAGGTCCACCCAGTGTGGGGCATGGTCCGAAACCGCTATGGCTGAATACTCAGCTTCTTCCACCCTAGAGATCAACGACCTTCCCAAAACAAAAAAATCTATCCGGGAGTACACTTTATGGACATGGGAGAAGAAGGAGAACTCCCTAGCCCTAGGTCTAAGAAATCGCCATGGATCCACTCCCCCCATTTGGTCCATAAACCCCTTAAGCACCTTGGCCACTGCCGGCCTTCTTCCGGTCCTTGAGCTGGATCTATCTAGCCCCGGGTCCAGCACAGTATTAAAGTCCCCTCCTAAAATCAAGTTTCCTACCTCCAGGTCCGGTATACGCCCCAGCATCCGTCTCATAAATCCCGCATCGTCCCAGTTCGGGGCATATACATTAATCAACACGACCTCCATTCCCTCCAGCCTGCCACTCACCATTACATATCTACCTCCGCTATCTGCTACGATGTTCTTTGCTTCAAATACTACCCGTTTCCCCACCAAAATGGCCACCCCTCTGTTCTTTGCGTCTAGTCCTGAGTGGAACACCTGTCCCACCCATCCTTTCCTTTACCTAACTTGGTCTGCCACCTTTAGGTGCGTCTCTTGGAGCATAACCACGTTTGCCCTTAGTCCTTTCAAATGCGCGAGCACTCGGGCCCTTTTTATCGGTCCGTTCAGGCCTCTCACGTTCCACGTGATCAGCCTCACTAGGGGGCTACCTGCCCCCCTCCCATGTCGACTAGCCATTACCTTCTCTAGGCCAGTCCCATATCCCGCCTCCGCGCTCCCACTCGCTCCCCCAGCGTCGCATACCATCCCCGTCCACCCACTGTTTAGCCATTTCCTTTTGGATTTCCGCAGCAGCAACCCAGTTGTCCCCCCCGTCCCCCCAGATCTCTTTCTAGCGTGATTGCTCCCCCCATATTACTTCCGTAAGTCAGCTGACTTCAACTGACCCCGGCTGCTCCTGCTCACTCCTCGACCCCCCCCGTGTGGGGAACTTCCATCCGCCTTGCACCTATCTTCCCGCCATATTCTTTCTGGCGCAGGAACATCCCTTTACCTGACCCGCCTCTTGTGGCGCAGCTCCCTTTCCCCTCCCCCTCCCCTTCCTCATTCTCCATCTATGTCCCGTCTTTCCCCCCTCACCGGCGCCCACATTTCCCAATGTCTCCCCCCTTCCCAATTTACTTCTCAATTAACTTCAACCATAACATTAACAATAACATTTCCTGCAGCATCAGTCCCTCAGTTCCAATCCAATTTCTCCTCTTTGATAAAGGTCCATGCTTCCTCCGCCGTCTCGAAATAATGGTGTCTCTCCTGATACGTGGCCCATAGTCTTGCCGGCTGCAGCATCCCGAACTTCACCTTCTTTTTATGCAACACTTCCTTGGCTCGGTTAAATCTCGCCCTCCTTCTCGCCACCTCCGCACTCCAATCCTGGTACACCCGTACCACTGCATTCTCCCATCTGCTACTCCGCACCTTTTTAGCCCATCTCAGGACCTCTTCTCTATCCTTAAGGCGGTGAAATCGCACGATTATCGCCCTGGGTGATTCTCTCGCTTTTGGTCTTCTCGCCGGGATCCGATGTGCCCACTCCACCTCCAAGGGGCCCGTAGGGGCCTCAGCACCCATCAGTGAGCTCAGCATCGTACTTGCATAAGCTCCACAGTCGACTCCTTCCACACCCTCAGGGAGACCCAGTATCCGAAGGTTCTTCCTTCGCGCTCCGTTTTCTAGGGCCTCGATCCTTTCAGTACACTTTTTATGAAGTGCCTCGTGCCTCGGTGTCTTAACCGCCAGGCCCAGGATCTCGTCCTCATTATCCGTCACCTTCTGCTCCACCACGCGGAGCTCTGTCTCCTGGGTCTTTTGTGTCTCCTTGAGCCCCTCAATTGCCTGTAGCATCGGGGTCAGCACCTCCCTCTTCAGCAGCTCCACGCACCTTCTCAAAAATTCATCCTGCTCGGGCCCCCATGTCGCCTGAGCTTTCTCCGCCGCCATCTTGTGTCTTCTCCCTTTCTGTCTCTTTGGTCGACGATTCCTCGCGCTGCAGCCGCCGCCGCCGGTTTTTTCCTCCTTCGTTTGGGGGGGACTCCCTTCTCACTCACCGTACACCGAGTTGCGTCGCCCAAAAATTTCCCGTTGGGGCTCTTAAAAGAGCCCGAAGGTCCGTCGGAGCTGGAGCCGCCGAAACGTGCGGCTAGCAAGGCATCACCGCAACCGGCGTGCTGATTCATGTTGATTGACAGATCCAAGCTCAGCTCACAGCTTCCTTTTTTTTAATAAATAATATTTTATTGAAAATTTTTGGTCAACCAACACAGTACATTGTGCATCCTTTACACAACATTGTAACAATACAGATAATAATGACCTTTTTTAATTTAAACAAAAACAACAACAAATAAATAAATATTAAATAACAAAAAATAAAAACTAGCCCTAATTGGCAACTGCCTTGTCTCAGGCCACACCCCCCCCCCCCCATCCCTCCCCCCCCCCCCCCCCCCCCCCCCCCCATCCCTCCCCCCCCCCCCATCCCTCCCCCCCCCCCCCCCCCCCCCCCCCCCATCCCTCCCCCCCCCCCCCATCCCTCCCCCCCCCCCCCCCCCCCCCCCCCCCCCCCCCATCCCTCCCCCCCCCCCCCCCCCCCCCCCCCCCCCCCCCCCCCCCCATCCCTCCCCCCCCCCCCCCCCCCCCAAGTCCTGGGCCGCTGCTGCTGCCTTCTTTGTTCTCCCCCATCTATCTTTCCGCAAGATATTCGACGAACGGTTGCCACCGCCTAGTAAACCCTTGAGCCGACCCCCTTAGGACGAACTTAATCCGCTCTAACTTTATGAACCCCGCCATATCATTTATCCAGGTCTCCACCCCCGGGGCTTGGCTTCTTTCCACATTAGTAATATTCTGCGCCGGGCTACTAGGGACGCAAAGGCCAAAACATCGGCCTCTTTCGCCTCCTGCACTCCCGGCTCTTGTGCAACCCCAAATATAGCCAACCCCCAGCTTGGTTCGACCCGGACTCCTACTACTTTCGAAAGCACCTTTGTCACCCCCATCCAAAACCTCTGTAGTGCCGGGCATGACCAAAACATATGGGTATGATTCGCTGGGCTTCTCGAGCACCTCGCACACCTATCCTCCACCCCAAAAAATTTACTGAGCCGTGTTCCAGTCATATGTGCCCTGTGTAATACCTTAAACTGAATCAGGCTTAGCCTGGCGCACGAGGACGACGAGTTTACCCTGTTTAGGGCATCTGCCCACATCCCCTCCTCAATCTCCTCCCCTAGCTCTTCTTCCCATTTCCCTTTTAGTTCGTCCATCATAGTCTCCCCTTCGTCTCTCATTTCCCTATATATATCCGACACCTTACCGTCCCCCACCCATTTCTTTGAGATGACTCTGTCCTGCACCTCTTGTGTCGGGAGCTGCGGGAATTCCCTCACCTGTTGCCTCGCAAAAGCCCTCAATTGCATGTACCTGAATGCATTCCCTTGGGGCAACCCATATTTCTCGGTCAGCGCTCCCAGACTCGCAAACTTCCCATCCACAAATAGATCTTTCAATTGCGCTATACCTGCTCTTTGCCACATTCCATATCCCCCATCCATTCCCCCCGGGGCAAACCTATGGTTGTTTCTTATCGGGTCCCCCCCAGTGCTCCGGTCTTTCCCCTATGTCGTCTCCACTGTCCCCAAATCTTCAGTGTAGCTACCACCACCGGACTCGTGGTATAGTTCCTTGGTGAGAACGGCAATGGGGCTGTCACCATAGCCTGCAGGCTGGTCCCCCTACAGGACGCCCTCTCTAATCTCTTCCACGCCGCTCCTTCCTCCTCTCCCATCCACTTACTCACCATTGAAATATTAGCGGCCCAATAATACTCACTTAGGCTCGGTAGTGCCAGCCCCCCCTATCCCTACTACGCTGTAAGAATCCCTTCCTCACTCTCGGAGTCTTCCCGGCCCAAACAAAACCCATGATACTCTTTTCTATCCTTTTAAAAAAAGCCTTCGTGATCACCACCGGGAGGCACTGAAACACAAAGAGGAATCTCGGGAGGACCACCATCTTAACCGCCTGCACCCTCCCTGCCATTGACAGTGCTACCATATCCCATCTCTTGAAATCTTCCTCCATCTGTTCCACCAATCGCGTCAAATTTAGCCTGTGCAATGTGCCCCAATTCTTAGCTATCTGGATCCCTAGGTAACGAAAGTCTCTTGTTACCTTCCTCAACGGTAGGTCTTCTATTTCTCTACTCTGCTCCCCTGGATGCACCACAAACAGCTCACTCTTCCCCATGTTCAATTTATACCCTGAAAAATCCCCAAACTCCCCAAGTATCCGCATTATTTCTGGCATCCCCTCCGCTGGATCCGCCACATATAGTAGCAGATCATCCGCATATAAAGATACCCGGTGTTCTTCTCCTCCCCTAAGTATTCCCCTCCATCTCTTGGAACCTCTCAGCGCTATCGCCAGGGGCTCAATCGCCAGTGCAAACAGTAATGGGGACAGAGGACATCCCTGCCTTGTCCCTCTATGGAGCCGAAAATATGCCGATCCCCGTCCATTCGTGACCACACTCGCCACTGGGGCCCTATACAACAGCTGCACCCATCTAACATACCCCTCTCCGAACCCAAATCTCCTCAACACCTCCCACAGATAATCCCACTCCACTCTATCAAATGCTTTCTCGGCATCCATTGCCACTACTATCTCCGTTTCACCCTCTGGTGGGGCCATCATCATTACCCCTAACAACCTCCGTATGTTCGTGTTCAGCTGTCTCCCCTTCACAAATCCAGTTTGGTCCTCATGAACCACCCCCGGGACACATTCCTCTATTCTCATTGCCATTACCTTGGCCAGGACCTTGGCATCTACATTGAGGAGGGAGATTGGTCTGTAGGACCCGCATTGTAGCGGATCCTTTTCCTTCTTTAAAAGAAGCGATATCGTTGCTTCTGACATAGTCGGGGGCAGTTGTCCCCTTTCCTTTGCCTCGTTAAAGGTCCTCGTCAGTAGCGGGGCGAGCAAGTCCGAATATTTTCTGTAAAATTCAACTGGGAATCCGTCCGGTCCAGGGGCCTTTCCCGTCTGCATGTTCCTAATTCCTTTCACCACTTCTTCTACCGTGATCTGTGCTCCCAATCCCATCCTTTCCTGCTCTTCCACCTTGGGAATTTCCAGCCGATCCAAAAACTCCCTGCGCCTTCCTCCATTGTGCCTCTGCAGTGCCTGTAGTCAGCAAGTCAAATTCCACATGCAGCCTTTGCCTTTCCCTATACAGTCCCTCCTCCAGTGCTTCCGCATACTGTCTGTCCACCCTCAAAAGTTCTTGCAGCAACCGCTCCCGTTCCTTACTCTCCTGCTTCCCTTTATGTGTCCTTATTGATATCAGCTCCCCCCTAACCACCGCCTTCAACGCCTCCCAGACCACTCCCACCTGAACCTCCCCATTGTCATTGAGTTCCAAGTACTTTTCAATGCATCCCCTCACCCTTAAGCACACCCGCTCATCCGCCATTAGTCCCATGTCCATTCTCCAGGGTGGACGCCCTCTTGTTTCCTCCCCTATCTCCAAGTCTACCCAGTGTGGGGCATGATCCGAAATGGCGAGAGCCGTATATTCCGTTCCCCTCACCCTCGGGATCAATGCCCTACCCAACACAAAAAAGTCTATGCGTGAATAGACTTTATGGACATAGGAGAAAAACGAGAACTCCTTACTCCTAGGTCTACTGAATCTCCACGGGTCCACCCCTCCCATCTGCTCCATAAAATCCTTAAGCACCTTGGCTGCTGCCGGCCTCCTACCAGTCCTGGACTTCGACCTATCCAGCCTTGGTTCCAACACCGTGTTAAAGTCTCCCCCATTATCAGCTTTCCGGTCTCTAGGTCTGGGATGCGTCCTAGCATTCGCCTCATAAAATTGGCATCGTCCCAATTCGGGGCATACACGTTTACCAACACCACCATCTCTCCCTGTAATTTGCCACTCACCATCACGTATCTGCCCCCGTTATCCGCCACTATAGTCTTTGCCTCGAACATTACCCGCTTCCCCACTAATATAGCCACCCCCCTGTTTTTCGCATCCAGCCCCGAATGGAACACCTGCCCTACCCATCCTTTGCGCAACCTAACCTGATCTATCAGTTTCAGGTGCGTTTCCTGTAACATGACCACATCTGCTTTAAGTTTCTTAAGGTGTGCGAGTACTCGTGCCCTCTTTATCGGCCCGTTAAGCCCCCTCACGTTCCACGTGATCAGCCGAGTTGGGGGGCTTCCCACCACCCCCCCCTTGCCGGTTAGCCATCATCTTTTTCCAGCTTCTCGCCCAGTTCCCACGCAGCTGTATTTCTCCCAGACGGTGCCCCCCCGCCCATCCTTTCCCGTACCCACTCCCCCCTTTCCCCAGCAGCAGCAACCCAGTAATTCCCCCCTCCCCCCCCCCCCCCGCTAGACCCCCCGCTAGCGTAATTACTCCCCCCATGTTGCTCCCAGAAGTCAGCAAACTCTGGCTGACCTCGGCTTCCCCCCGTGATCACGGCTCGCCCCGTGCGGCGCCCCCTCCTTCCTGCTTCTCTATTCCCGCCATAATTATCATAGCGCGGGAACCAAGCCCGCGCCTCTCCCTCGGCCCCGCCTCCCATGGCCAACGCCCCATCTCCTCTCCCTCCCCACCTCCCCCCATCACCACCTGTGGGAGAAAGAAAAGGTACCATACCGCAGGATTAATCATACAATCCCTCTTCGCCCCCCCCCCACTCGTCCCACCACTTTGTCCAAACGTTCATTTTCGTAGTCCAATCATTCCAATTTTTCTTCTACAATAAAAGTCCACGCTTCATCCGCCGTCTCAAAGTAGTGGTGCCTCCCTTGATATGTGACCCACAGTCTTGCCGGTTGCAGCATTCCAAATTTTATCTTTTTTTTGTGAAGTACCGCTTTGGCCCGATTAAAGCTCGCCCTCCTTCTCGCCACCTCCGCACTCCAATCTTGATAGACGCGGATCACCGCGTTCTCCCATTTACTACACCGAGTTTTCTTCGCCCATCTAAGGACCATTTTTCTATCCTTAAAACGGAGAAATCTCACCACTATGGCTCTGGGAGCTTCTCCTGCTCTCGATCCTCGCACCATAACTCGGTATGCTCCCTCCACCTCCAACGGACCCGTCGGGGCCTCCACTCCCATTAACGAGTGCAGCATCGTGCTCACATATGCCCCGACGTCCGCCCCCTCCACACCTTCAGGAAGGCCAAGAATCCTCAAGTTGTTCCTCCTTGCGTTGTTTTCCAGTGCCTCCAACCTCTCCACAGATCGTTTCTGGTGTGCCTCCTGCATCTCCGACTTCACCACCAGGCCCTGTATATCGTTTTCATTCTCTGCTGCTTTCGCCTTCACGACCCGAAGCTCCTGCTCCTGGGTCTTTTGTTCCTCTTTCAGCCCTTCAATCGCCTTTAATATCGGGGCCAACAACTCTTTCTTCATTTCCTTTTTTATCTCCTCCACGCAGCGTTTCAAAAACTCTTGTTGTTCAGGGCCCCATATGAAACTGCCACCTTCCGACGCCATCTTGGTTTTTAGCTCACTGCTTCCTGACCAGGACACAGAGATTAGAATGGGAGCAAGGGTAGGCCATTCGGCCCACCGAGTCTGCTCCACTATTCAATGCGATCCTTGGTCACTCTACTTCAGCACATTTTCCCACATGATCCCCATATCTCTTAATATCTTCAATATCTAGAAACATATCAATATTTGTCTTGAACATACCTGATGACTGAGGCTCCACATTTCTCTGAGGTAGAGAATTCCAAAGCTTCACCACATCCTCGAATGAAGAAATCCCTCCTCATCTCAGCTTCCTCTCTATTTTCCTACCTGTTCCCCATAACCCTTAACTCCATTGTCAATAAAATATCGGTCAAACTTGTGCTTCAATATATTCAATGACCCCCAGATACAACTGGTCCCTGTGGAAGAGAAATCCAAAGACTCACAACCCTTTGAGGAAGAGATGACTGGAAATCCATAACGTAGCTACAGTCTTTTATTACAAGACGAGAAATAATAATACATTTACTTTATTACAGAACGGTAAATAATATATCTAATCTGTACCACGTAACAACACTAGACATTTCTCTGTCCATTATTAATTTAATTGCCCTGAAATGTCAGCCATCTCCTGGGGAACCCACCCCTTTAATTGTGAACATTAGGAAAGAGACAAGCCGTTTTTGAAATAAATTTAGAGCAACCAATTGTTTTTTTTGTAATTAAGGTGCAATTTAGCGTGGCCAATCCACCTACCTTGCACATCTTTGGGTGGCGGAGGTGACACCCACGCAGACACGGGAGAATGTGCAAACTCCACATGGACAGTGACCTGGGGCCGGGATCGAACCCGGGTCCTTAGCGCCACGAGGCAGCAGTGCTAACCACTGTGCCATAGAACATAGAACATAGAAAATACAGCACAGAACAGGCCCTTCGGCCCACGATGTTGTGCCGAACCTTTGTCCTAGATTAATCATAGATTATCATTGAATTTACAGTGCAGAAGGAGGCCATTCGGCCCTTTGAGTCTGCACCAGCTCTCGGAAAGAGCACCCTACCCAAACTCAACACCTCCACCCAACACTAAGGGCAATTTTGGACATTAAGGGCAATTTATCATTGGCCAATTCACCTAACCCGCACATCTTTGGACTGTGGGAGGAAACCGGAGCACCCGGAGGAAACCCACGCAGACACGGGGAGGACGTGCAGACTCCGCACAGACAATGACCCTTTTAGTCAGTCAAATAAATGCATAAACCTGTTAAGGAGATCGGTGGGAGTAGTTGGAAACACTTTGTGGAGCCGCGAATCATGTAATTTTTTTTCCCCCAATAAAGGGGCAATTTAGCGTGGTTCCAGGCTGGGCTCAAATCATCAATGAGAACTCTGATCTCTGGCACGGAAGGAAACCCTGGCAGGTGGGCGGGGAGAATTCACAAACACCCACTGGAGGCCCCAAACCCCCAATAAGACCCATTGGTTTTATTGTCAGTCTGCAGACAGGAGCTGGAGAACTGAACCCAGGCAGAGGGAGCGAGAAAACTGGGAGCGGAGGAAAGAAATGGTGCAGATGGTGAGATGGGTTTGGATTTCAGCCCAGGGAGGAGGTAGAGTGTGTGGGACAGGGATTTACAGCTTTGGGGGAACAAGAGAGGGAAAAATGTTCCAGAAAAACGAGAATTGTCTGTTCTAAATTTCTATCCTCGACTGACAGTGATGACTTTTGTTTGTTTTAATTACAAAAAAAATAAATTTAAAGTACTCAATTCTTTTTTTCCAATTAAAGAGTAATTTTAGCGTGGCCAATTCACCTACCCGGCACATCTTTTTGGATCGTGGGGGCCAGATCCACGCAGACACGGGGAGAAGGTGCAAATTACATTTGGACAGTGACCCGGGGCCGGGATCAAACCCGAGTCCTCGGCTAACGACTGAGCCACCATACCTGCCCCTAGTGAAGACTTTTGTAAACTCCTTTTACAGGATATTACAAGGGGAGGATTTACAGACGGAAAATCAAATCAAATTTCACATCAAGATTTCACAGAGTCACTCTATTCAGGACCTGAATATCAGTGGCCTGTGAATGTGGAAGAAGAAATGTTTGTCTGTTCTCTCTGTCGGAAAAGATTTTGAAGATCAGTGTGACTGAAAAACCCTGATACACACACAGTCGACTCGAGTGAGAGTGTTCCAGTGAACTGACTGTGGAAAGAGCTTTAACCAGTTACACAGTCTGAAAAAACATCACCCAATTCAGAGCGGGGACAGACTGTACACATGCTCTCTGTGGGGACAAGACATAAACTGATCGTCAACGTGGAGGGACAAGGAAATGAAATGAAAATCGCTTATTGTCACAAGTAGGCTTCAATGAAGTTACTGTGAAAAGCCCCTAGTCGCCACATTGCGGCGCCTGTTCGGGGAGACTGTTACGGGAATTGAACCGTGCTGCTGGCCTGCCTTGGTCTGCTTTCAAAGCCAGCGATTTAGCCCTGTGCTAAACAGTCCCAGGACACCTACAGCATGCTGTAACTGTGGAATTGAGGGGACTGTGGGAAGGGATTCAAGTCCCTATGTGAGCTGGGAACTCATCGCCGCAGTCACACCAGCGACAGACCATTCACCTGTTCTGAGTGTGGGAAGGGACTCACTCAGTTATCCAAATGAGGATGTGGGAGCTGAGCTGGCGAGGAAGCGAGCGGCCTTTAATCAGGTGCAGGATGTTCTGTGTAAGAAAGGAGTTTGATTCGGGGGGTATGCCCGGCAAAGCTGCGGCACACATATGAGTCCAAAGACTTCCATTTCGAGACTATGGAGGAGGTGAATATTGTAAAGCATGGACTGGGGTCCAGATATCTGTATTGGACAAGATCTATGTTTCCTGTGGGGTGGGATGGGTGTTGTGAATTTTTAGAAAATCTGTTTTCTGTGTGGAGATGAAGGAAGCGCAAGGTAGAGATATGGGGGAGTCAGCTGGTGAATAGGAGTGAGATGGGGGAGTGGGGGGGTGAAGCTGCAGCCGGTGAACCAGTTTTGGCTGGTTCAACAAGCTTAGCTTCTGGGCTGGAGCCTGGGGGATGGGTTTGGATCTTGGGTTTGGTTTCAATTTGTGTGTCTCGGTGGGGCGTTGGTGGGAAATGGGGGGGAGACGTGTTAGCTCGCTGATGATGATTATGGAACTGTATTTGTTTCACTCCGAGGGTGTGTGTGTGGCGGCCATCTTGGGTGGACCCTATGCCTGTACTTTTTCAAGATTTGCTGGATAGTCCCTCACAGTGGAAATGGCTGTTCCGTGATGGAGAGTGAGGGGGGGCAGGGGTGGGGGGGGGGGGGGGGGGTCGGACCCCTGATTCGGGGCTGGTAACCTGGAACATAAGGGGATTGGGTGGGCCAGTGAAGGTCGAGGGCTTTCGCTCATCTGAAGATCCTAAATGCTGGTGTGGTGTTTTTGCTGGAGATTCACTTGCGGATTAGAGATCAGGCCAGACTGCGGAGGGGTGAGCCAAGTGTTTCACTCAGGCTTTGACAGAAGGGCTCGATGTGCTGCAATTCTAATCAATAAGCAGGTCCTTCTTTCGGTCGCTCGGATCATTGCGGACACTAATGGGAAATACGTGGTGGTCAGTGGGTCATTGGCGGGTAGATTAGTGGAGCTGGTGAATGTCTATGCCCCTAACTGGGACGATGTGGCACATGTAGAAAAATTGTTAGGATCCATCCCAGACCTGGATACACATCAATTGATTCTTGGAGAAAACTTCAATTATGTACTGGATCCTAAAATGGACTGGTCTAAGCTGATTCAACCACGACAAAAAGAAAAATAGAGTGAAATCTGGACAGACTACCCGGCAATGACCCAGGCACCGGAAACGACAACAGCAAACCCGGCAACAGATAAAGAAATTTGTTCCCATCTGCAGATGATAAATCTGATTTAAGATTGTGAGCAAGATCTACAGGGGAGATATAAGGAAGAAATTTTACACAGTGAGTGGTAATGATCTGAACTCAATGCTTACACACAAATCTTGATAATCTCCAGATCCTGATAGAACATACAGTGCAGGAGGAGGCCATTTGGCCCATCGAGTCTGCACCGACCCACTTAAGCCCTTATTTCCACCCTATCCCCGTAACCCAATAACCCCTCCTAATCTTTCTGGTCACTGAGGGCAATTTATCATGGCCAATCCACCTAACCTGCACGTCTTTGGACTGTGGGAGGAAACCTGAGCACCAGGAGGAAACGCAAGCAGACACGGGTAGAACGTGCAGACTCCGCATAGACAGTGGCCCAACGGGGAATTGAACCTGGGACCCTGGCGCTGTGAAGCCACAATGCTATCCACTTGTTCTACAGTGCTGCCTGATAACCCGACTGGAGCTGTCAGAATCTGATGTGAGGATTGGTTGTGAGTTTCCTGCCTGCGAAACCCTTTCTAAACTCCTGTGAAAGAAGTTTATAAAGGCATCACTGTCAGTCCAGAAATAAAATTCAGGAAAGATAACCATTTCTCCTGGTTTAAATTTGCTGTGTGTAAATCCTCCCCTACTAATCCCCTGTAAAAGGAGTTTCCAAAATTAATCACTGTCAGACCAGAATAGAAATCAACGACATTCTCCCCTCCTGCTCCCTGGTCGAGGATGACCACTCACACCCCCGCTGCACATTGACCCTCATCGACATCAGCAGTCCCCTGATTTGAGGGTGATGTTGACTCAGGATTGCAAGTTTCTGCCCTGGGTCTTCATGTGACTGAACAGAGCCGCAGATCTTTGTACACATGGGGCAGGGCGTCCAATGAGACAGTGAAATCTGGAAAGCAGGTTTTCTTCCTTTTCTTTCCATCTCTGCCACCGCTTTGCATCATCTATAAGACATTGGGACTCTAAGAGTAATCCAGTTTGATGGACAAGTTGTCTCCATTCTGAACAATGGGGAACAAGCTCCTCCCACTGATTGAAACATCGCCCCGACAAAGATGACAAACGCGCATGCGCGCTGATGCACATCCAATAAAGATGGCGGCCGGTATTCCGAGCCAAACATGAGGAGCTGCAGCTCCGCTCGGTACAAACTGGGTCCCGTAAACTTTTCCGAGGTTTGCGATTGCAACAACTTTACACAACATGTCTGCCCACTGCCAAGATCTCTCGCTCCTTCCATATTGTTGAACGCCTCTTACCAATTTCGGATGTGAAGACACAGCCCTTCTCGATTGCCATTACCCACACTGCGCATGCTTGAAACACAGTGGACCCGCCCCTCATTCACTCCGATTGGTGGGAGGACCAGCCGCCTTCATTCGGTCATCCAGGCCCGCCCCCTCTCCCCATTGGTCCAGAGCTGCCGCCAATCAATCCCCGGGAATTGTAGTTTGGAGCATGCGCGGTACAACTGCTGTAGTTGGACACCTGTGCGCAGGCGCAGGGATGGAGTTTGGAGCATGCGCAGTTCCAGTGTTGTCCTCGAGGAGAGAGTCCTTTGTCCTGGAGAAGCGGAGTCAGCGTCAGGCGGTGAGAGGGAGGATTTGGAAATACTTTGTGGATCCGCAAACCCTTCACAATTGGTAGCTCCCTAGTTTGCAGCTGCGTGGCTTCTCCCCCCAGGTTAACGGGCACCATCCTGCTTCAGACACTGGAGGATGGTTCACAGCAGAGGATGGGGGAGGGGGACAAGAAATAAGAGCTTACACTTTGCACTCAAATCAATGAGGACTCTTATCTCTGGCAAGGAAGGAAACCCTGGCAGGTGGGTGGGGAGGATTCACAAACACCCGCTGGAGGCCCCAAATCCTCAATAAGACCCATTGGTTTTATTGTCAGTCTGCAGATAGGAGCTGGAGAACCCAGGCAGAGGAGAGGGAGGGAGAAAACTGGGAGTGGAGGAAAGAAATGGTGCAGATGGTGAGATGGGTTTGGATTTCAGCCCAGGGAGGAGGGAGACTGTGTGGGACGGGGATTTACAGCTTTGGGGGAACAAGAGAGGAAAAAATGTTCCAGAGAAACGAGAATTGTCTCTTCAAAATTTCTACCCTATGCTGGACTGACAGTGATGACTTTTGTAAATTCCTTTTATAGATTGAGCGAGGAAACTAAAACGAAACAATCTCTGAAAGAGATTCCATCAGGACCTGAATATCATCAGCTTTTCAATGTGGAATGAGAGAATTGTTCTATCTGAAAAAAATATTTAAAACATCAATGTGGCAGGAAAAGCATTGAGACGCGCACACACGTGAGTGAGAGTGTTCCAGTGAACATATTGTGAAAAGAGCTTTAACCAGTTACACAGCCTGACAAAACATCACACCATTCACAGTGAGGAGAAACCATACACGTGTTGTGTGTGTGGATGGGACAACTGATCATCCAACCTGGACAGACACAAGGACACCTGCACCATGGAGAAACCGTGGAAATGTCGGGACTGTGGGACGGGATTCAAATGCCCATCCACGCTAGAAGCTCACCGACGCAGTCACACTGGGGAGAGACCATTCACCTGCTCTGTGTGTTGCAAAGGATTCACGGAGTTATCCAGTCTCCAGTCACACCAGCTCATTCACACTCAGGAGAAGCCATTCAGCTGCACTTTCTGTGGGAAGAGCTTCAGGCAAGGAAGGCACCCTCATTACACACCGCCGGGTTCACACAGGGGAGAGGCCGTTCACCTGCTCCTTGTGTGGGAAGGGATTCACAAAATCATCCAACTTGCTAACGCACAAGCAAATTCACACTGGGGAGAGGCCGTTCGCCTGCTGTGTGTGTAAGAAGGGATTCAGTCGACTTCCGGGTGCGGCGATGACCAGCTGAGTCGCACGTTTCGGCAGCTCCCGGTGTAACGGACTTTTGGACTCTTAATAAGAGCCCCAACGGCAATTTTAACGGCTAAAAGTACTGTGCGGTGAACCAGAACGGAATCCCCCCTGGATACAGATGAAAAAGGAGAGGAAGGTGGCCGGATTGCGGTGGATCCTTTAGAGCAGCGGCAAGGAAGGCAAGCAAAAACCAAGATGGCGTCGGAAGGTGGCAGTTTAATATGGGGCCCTGAACAACACGAGTTTTTGAAACGCTGCGTGGAAGAACTCAAAAAGGAAATGAAGAAGGAGCTGTTGGCCCCGATATTACAGGCGATCGAAGGGCTAAAGGAGGAGCAAAAGACCCAGGAGCGGGAGCTTCGGGTCGTGAAGGCAAAGGCTGCCGAGAATGAGGACGACATACAGGGCCTGGTGGTGAAGACGGAGATGCACGAGGCACACCATAAACGATGTGTGGAAAGGCTGGAGGCGCTGGAGAACAACGCGAGGAGGAACAACCTAAGGATTCTTGGCCTTCCTGAAGGTGCGGAGGGAGCGGACGTCGGGGCATATGTGAGCACGATGCTGCACTCGTTAATGGGAGTGGAGGCCCCGGCGGGTCCGCTGGAGGTGGAGGGAGCATACCGAGTGATGGCGCGAGGACCGAGAGCAGGAGAAATTCCTAGAGCCATAGTTGTGAGATTCCTCCGTTTTAAGGACAGAGAGATGGTCCTTAGATGGGCAAAGAAAACTCTGAGCAGTAAGTGGGAGAACGCGGTGATCCGCGTATACCAAGACTGGAGTGCGGAGGTGGCGAGAAGGAGGGCGAGCTTTAATCGGGCCAAGGCGGTGCTTCACAAAAAGAAGATAAAATTCGGAATGCTGCAACCAGCAAGACTGTGGGTCACATATCAAGTGAGGCACCACTACTTTGAGACGGCGGATGAGGCGTGGACTTTTATCGTGGAAGAAAAATTGGAATGAGCGGGTTATTAAAAAAAGAACGTTTGAAACAAAGTGGTGGGGCGAGTATGAGGGGCGAAGAAGGGGGGAAAGAGGAGTTTTATGTTATTAATCCTGCGATGTGGTAACTTTTCTCTCTTCCACAGGAGGTGGTGGGGGGAGGAAAGGAGGTGGAAGAGATGGGGCGTTGGCCATTGGGGGCGGGGCCAAGGGGGAAGCGCTGGCTCGGTTCCCGCGCTATGATAATCATGGCGGGAATAGGGAAGCAGGAAGGAGGGGGCGTCGCACGGTGCGAGCCGAGGTCACGGGGGGAAGCCGAGGTCGGCCAGAGTTTGCTGACTTCTGGGAGCAACATGGGTGGTGTAACTACGCGAGTGGGGGATCTAGCGGGGGGGGGGGTGGGAGGGGGGAATTATTGGGCTGCTGCTGCTGGGGAGAGCTGGTATGGGGTGGGATGGGCGGGGGGGCACCGCCTGGGGGGGACACAGCTGCGTGGGAACCGGGTGAGGAGCTGGAAAAAGGAGATGGCTAATCGACAGGGGGGGGTAAAAAGCCCCCCAACCCGGCTGATCACGTGGAACGTGAGAGGGCTGAACGGGCCGATAAAGAGGGCACGGGTACTCGCACACCTTAAGAAACTTAAGGCAGACGTGGTTATGTTACAGGAAACGCACTTGAAACTGATAGACCAGGTTAGACTACGCAAAGGTTGGGTGGGGCAGGTGTTCCATTCGGGGTGAGATGCGAAAAACAGGGGGGTGGCTATATTAGTGGGGAAGCGGGTAATGTTTGAGGCAAAGACTATAGTGGCGGATAGCGGGGGCAGATACGTGATGGTGAGTGGCAAACTACAGGGGGAGACGGTGGTTTTGGTAAACGTATATGCCCCGAACTGGGATGATGCCAATTTTATGAGGCGTATGCTAGGACGCATCCCGGACCTAGAGGTGGGAAAGTTGGTAATGGGGGGAGATTTCAATACGGTGTTGGAACCAGGGCTGGACAGGTCGAGGTCCAGGACTGGAAGGAGGCCGGCAGCAGCCAAGGTGCTTAAAGATTTTATGGAGCAGATGGGAGGAGTAGACCCGTGGAGATTTAGCAGACCGAGGAGTAAGGAGTTTTCGTTTTTCTCCTATGTCCACAAAGTCTATTCGCGAATAGACTTTTTTGTTTTGGGAAGGGCGTTGATCCCGAAGGTGAGGGGAACGGAGTATACGGCTATAGCCATTTCGGATCACGCTCCACATTGGGTGGACTTAGAGATAGGGGAGGAAACAGAACAGAAGGGCGCCCACCCTGGAGAATGGACATGGGACTAATGGCAGATGAGGGGGGGTGTCTAAGGGTGAGGGGGTGCATTGAAAAGTACTTGGAACTCAATGACAATGGGGAGGTCCACGTGGGAGTGGTCTGGGAGGCGCTGAAGGCAGTGGTTAGAGGGGAGCTGATATCAATAAGGGCACATAAAGGAAATCAGGAGAGAAGGGAACGGGAGCGGTTGCTGCAAGAACTTCTGAGGGTGGACAGGCAATATGCGGAGGCACCGGAGGAGGGACTGTACAGGGAAAGGCAAAGGCTACACGTAGAATTTGACTTGCTGACAACGGGTTCTGCAGAGGCAAAGTGGAGGAAGGCACAGGGTGTACAGTACGAATATGGGGAGAAGGCGAGCAGGTTGCTGGCCCACTAATTGAGGAAAAGGGGAGCAGCGAGGGAAATAGGGGGAGTGAGGGATGAGGAAGGAGAGATGGAGCGGGGAGCGGAGAGAGTGAATGGCATGTTCAAGGCATTTTATAAAAAATTATACGAAGCTCAACCCCCGGATGGGAGGGAGAGAATGATGGGCTTTCTGGACCGGCTGGAATTTCCCAAGGTGGAGGAGCAGGAAAGGGTGGGACTGGGAGCACAGATTGAAATAGAGGAAGTAGTGAAAGGAATTAGGAGCATGCAGGCGGGGAAGGCTCCGGGACCGGATGGATTCCCAGTTGAATTTTACACGAAATATGTGGACTTGCTCGCCCCGCTACTGATGAGGACCTTTAATGAGGCAAAGGAAAGGGGACAGCTGCCCCCGACTATGTCTGAGGCAACGATATCGCTTCTCCTAAAGAAGGAAAAGGACCCGCTGCAATGCGGGTCCTATAGACCTATTTCCCTCCTAAATGTAGACGCTAAGATTCTGGCCAAGGTAATGGCAATGAGGATAGAGGATTGTGTCCCGAGGGTGGTCCACAAGGACCAAACTGGGTTTGTGAAGGGGAGACAGCTGAATACGAATATACGGAGGCTGCTAGGGGTAATGATGATGCCCCCACCAGAGGGGGAAGCGGAGATAGTGGTGATGATGGATGCTGAGAAAGCATTTGATAGAGTGGAGTGGGATTATTTGTGGGAGGTGCTGAGGAGATTTGGTTTTGGAGATGAGTATGTTGGATGGGTGCAGCTGTTGTATAGGGCCCCAGTGGCGAATGTGGTCACGAATGGACGGGGATCTGCATACTTTCTGCTCCATAGAGGGACAAGGCAGGGATGCCCTCTGTCCCCATTACTGTTTGCACTGGCGATTGAGCCCCTGGCAATAGCATTGAGGGGTTCCAAGAAGTGGAGGGGAGTACTTGGAGGAGGAGAAGAACACCGGGTATCTCTGTATGCGGATGATTTGTTATATGTAGCGGACCCGGCGGAGGGGATGCCAGAGATAATGCGGACACTTCGGGAGTTTGGAGAATTCTCAGGATATAAACTGAACATGGGGAAAAGTGAGTTGTTTGTGGTGCATCCAGGGGAGCAGAGCAGAGAAATAGAGGACTTTCCGCTGAGGAAGGTAACAAGAGACTTTCGTTACTTGGGGATCCAGATAGCCAAGAATTGGGGTACATTGCATAGGTTAAATTTAACGCGATTGGTGGAACAAATGGAGGAGGACTTCAAGAGATGGGACATGGTATCCCTGTCACTGGCAGGGAGGGTGCAGGCAGTTAAAATGGTAGTCCTCCCGAGATTCCTCTTTGTGTTTCAGTGCCTCCCGGTGGTGATCACGAAGGCTTTTTTCAAAAGGATCGAAAAGAGTATCATGAGTTTTGTGTGGGCCGGGAAGACCCCGAGAGTGAGGAAGGGATTC
This sequence comes from Scyliorhinus torazame, assembly GCF_047496885.1. Classification (NCBI taxonomy): domain Eukaryota; kingdom Metazoa; phylum Chordata; class Chondrichthyes; order Carcharhiniformes; family Scyliorhinidae; genus Scyliorhinus; species Scyliorhinus torazame. Next base: position 67,940,468 of record NC_092711.1, read on the forward strand.
TTACAGCGTAGTAGGGATAGGGGGGGGGCTGGCACTACCGAGCCTAAGTGAGTACTACTGGGCCGCCAATATCTCAATGGTGAGTAAGTGGATGGGGGAAGAGGAGGGAGCGGCGTGGAAGAGATGGAGATGGCGTCCTGTAGGGGGACTAGCCTACAAGCTATGGTGACGGCCCCATTGCCGTTCTCACCGAAGAAATACACCACAAGCCCGGTGGTGGTGGCGACTTTGAAAATTTGGGGACAGTGGAGACGGCATCGGGGAAAGACGGGAGCCTTGGTGGGGTCCCTGATAAGAAACAACCATAGGTTTGCCCCGGGGAGAATGGATGGGGGATTTGGAATATGGCAAAGAGCAGGAGTAACGCAACTGAAAGATCTGTTTGTGGATGGGAAGTTCGCAAGTCTGGGAGCGCTGACCGAGAAATATGGGTTGCCCCAAGGGAATGCATTCCGGTATATGCAACTGAGGGCTTTTGCGAGGCAGCAGGTGAGGGAATTCCCGCAGCTCCCGACGCATGAGGTGCAGGACAGAGTAATCTCAAAGACATGGGTGGGGGACGGTAAGGTGTCAGATATATATAGGGAAATGAGGGACGAGGGGGAGATTATGGTAGATGAGCTGAAAGGGAAATGGGAAGAAGAGCTGGGGGAGGAGATTGAGGAGGGGCTGTGGGCTGATGCCCTAAGTAGGGTAAACTCATCGTCCTCGTGTGCCAGGCTAAGCCTGATTCAATTTAAGGTGTTACACAGGGCGCATATGACTGGAGCATGGCTCAGTAAATTTTTTGGGGTAGAGGATAGGTGTGCGAGATGCTCGAGAAGCCCAGCGAATCACACCCACATGTTCTGGTCATGTCCGGCACTACAGGGGTTCAGGGTGGGGGTGACAAAGGTGCTTTCGAAAGTAGTGGGGGTCCAGGTCGAACCAAGCTGGGGGTTGGCTATATTTGGGGTTGCACAAGAGCCGGGAGTGCAGGAGGCAAGAGAGGCTGATGTTTTGGCCTTTGCGTCCCTAGTAGCCCGGCGCAGGATACTGTTGATGTGGAAGGAAGCCAAGCCCCCGGGGGTGGAGACCTGGATAAATGACATGGCAGGGTTTATAAAGCTGGAACGGATTAAGTTCGTCCTAAGGGGATCGGCTCAAGGGTTCACCAGGCGGTGGCAACCGTTCGTCGAATACCTCACAGAAAGATAGAGGGAATGGAAAAGAAGGCGGCAGCAGCAGCAGCCCAGGGGGGTGGGGGAGGAACCAAAAGGAGTCTCAGGGTTATTAATATATATGTATAATATGTATAGGTCGTTACTATAAATAATTGTATATTGGATTGTTAAACCATATTTTTGGAGAGTGTTTATCTGAGACAAGGCAGTTGCCATTTAGTTTTAGTTTTCGTTTTTGTTATATATTATTTATTCTTTGTTTATAAAACAGGTCATTGTTATTTATACTGTTATATTATTGTGTAAAGGATACACAATGTACTGTGATGGTTGACCAAAAATTTTCAATAAAATATTCTTAAAAAAAAAAAGGGATTCAGTCGGCCATCCCACCTGCTGATACACCAGCGGGTTCACACTGGGGAGAAACCATTCACCTGCTCCGCGTGTGGAAAAGGATTTACTGATTCATCCTGCCTCCTGTCACACCAACGAACTCACACGGAGGAGACCATTCAGCTGCACATACTGTGGAAAGAGGTTCAGGAGTTCATCACACCAACGTGTTCATACCGGAGAGAGGCCGTTCTCCTGTCCTGAGTGTGGGAAGGGATTCACAAAGTCATCTAACCAGCTGACACACCAGCGAATTCACACTGGAGAGAGACCATTCACCTGCTCCGAGTGTGGGAAGAGTTTCATTAATTCGTCCAACCTTTTGGCGCACCAACGAATTCACAAGTGTTTGCAGAGATTGGATTCTTCTCTTAATCACATCCAGCACTGAAACATGCCCATTCTGACAGTTCATGTTTGTTTCTGCTGTTTTGATGCTCCCAGTAACTGGGCTGGTTGTGTTCCTGGGGCTGCAGTTCCGCTGTCTGACCTTCCCTATAATTCAGGAACATTCATCAGAAATGAGTTTAGATGAACTTTTACTTCATTTGTAAAATTGATCTTTGATACATTTGTACTCCAATATCTGGAAGATTATACTGATGACCATCTCCAATTAGAAAGTGCTGATTGATCATTGCTGACAATTCTTACTGGTTTGTACATTACACACAGCGACACCTCCATTATCCAGCAGGAAGAAGGAGAATAGGAACTGGTGGAGAATCGAGAGTCTCCAAATGTTACCCCTGCCGCCTGGTACAGAAACCCCCGAGGACAGGAATGGAGACACGTTCAATTCAAGTACTGGACTGTAAGAAATCACCATCTAATAATCTTATAAAATTTTCAGAACGTTATTGAATATTATTGAAATAGCTCTCTCTCTCTCTCACTCTCCAGAAGAGCTTGTCATTTGAGGAGTGGTTGAGGACTCTGGCTGTGTACTCATTGAAGTTTAGAAGGATGAAGCGGGCTCCTATTGAAACTTACAGGATACTGAGAGGCCGCGGTAGAGTGGAGGGGGAGAGGATGTTTCCTCTAGTAGGAAAACCTAGAACCCGAGGGCACAGCCTCAGACTGAAGGGATGATCCTTAGAGATGAGGAAGACTTCCTTCAGCCAGAGGGTGGTGAATCTGTGGAACTCTTTGTCACAAAAGGCTGTGGAGGCCAAATCCCTTAGTCTCTTTAAGACAGAGATTGCTAGTTTCATGGTTAATAAGGGGATCAGGGGTTATGGGGAGAAGGCAGGAGAATGGGGCAGACTCGACAGGCCAAATGGCCTAATTCTGCTCCGATGTCTTATGGTCTTATGAAGACAGATTCCATAGTAGCTTGCTGGCCGACAAACACAGGATAGGTCTGTATTCTAAGGACATGTCTCTCGCACAGGCCCTGAAAAAGTCATTTCTAACCTGAATACAATTGGATCTCATGACTCATAGTAAACCAACTATCTGTGGTTTGACTGTAAAGAATCAAACTGGCTTTCGCAAGGAAAAATACCACTTTGCCAGGAAGATGAGCTTCAGCCCAACACCAACACATTGGCTTCTGCCAGTTAAAAATTCAGAGGAGACGGCCGCCACCAGCTACAGAGACCAGCTCTCACTCTGCAGCATCTGTCCGTCTGTCCTCTGGGACTGGTAAACCATTCTCACTCCCTGAGCTTCAACTCTCTTTCTGAAAGGGCTCCAGCCATGAGTCTGTAGCATGTTGAGCATTTATAACATTATGACGATGCCCTGGAATGAGTTGCTTCACCATTCCCACAAAGGCAGCCATCAGCAATTAATATTAGTCTACTCTAACTCCCCCACCACCGTCATCTACGATCCTCACCCTGACCCCATGAAGGGTGAGCTCCAGGTTTTCCCAGGCTTTGCAGCAGAGTGTGAACCAGTCACCTCTGATGATCCTGAGCTCCAGGTTTTCCCAAGCTTTGCAGCAGAGTGTGAACCAGTCACCGCTGATGATCCTGAGCTCCAGGTTTTCCCAGGCTTTGCAGCAGAGTGTGGACCAATCACCTCTGATGATCCTGAGTTCCAGGTTTTCCCAGGCTTTGCAGCAGAGTGTGGACCAATCACCTCTGATGATCCTGAGGTCCAAGTTTTACCAGGCTTTGCAGCAGAGTGTGGACCAGTCACCTCTGATGATCCTGAGGTCCCGGCAGTTCTCGAGTCTGTGCCGGGTGTATTCACAATCCATAAACATGGTTATGGAGACATGTCCAAACTCAAAGATATAAGCGGACCGACACAGTGTCCCATGAAACAGTACCCTCTCCCTGCTGAGAGTACGACAGACACTCAAAACACCGTCCGGTCATTGTTAAAGAATGGTGTTGTACATAAACAGCAAAAATTCAAAAATAAATTGGTTTGAGGAAGAAGTTTGGAAACAATTGTTATTTAATCTAAAATGTTGCCAGCTTCTGTACTAATAAAAATTAAACAGTAAAATTACAACTGAGAAAAGGATTATGTTTGATTCCCAAAGGATAAGCTTTGTCCGGCAGAAATCCTGTTTGAATTTGGAATCATTTTGAAATGATAAAACATCAGGAGCTTTTACAATGGGTTAAAGTGAAAAATAAACAAACAAAATATATTAATGCCTGGAATCAATGGGAATGTTGGATCTCTGATCTCAAGGTTTTCTGAGCATATTGTTGTGGACAGGAATGTTTATCCAGAGCTCATCAATGAGAGAGGATGCTAATTAATGAGATGTCTCAGATTGAGAAGAAGTGAGGGAGGATAGGGGAAGAGACAGGAAATCACAGCAGCAAATGAACGTAATTCAATGTAACATCTCAATCCGGTATTAATGTACGTTCTAGTGAAAGGAAAGTGTGAATGAGATGAATAAATTGACAGCATTCTTTTGAAGAAGTTTGTATCTTTGTCAATGATCATTTTTAAAAGGAAACTACATTTGTTATATTACAATCCCAGACCAGACCCCAGCAGTCGCTAGTGTACTGGACCAAAACCCCAATATTTTAGTTTATTTTGTAAGGCTGTGCAAAAAGAATACTTTGCACCAGGAGTGATTGCACAAAGAAATAGGAATTTGGTGTTTTAAAACAAAACTTTATTATTAACACAACATTAAACACTTTAACATCACACCCGAAAATAGCTTCCAATGACCCCGTAAACAACATTACTCAACACAATAAATACCCTTAATTACTATCTCTATTCCCAAGTAAATAACAAGAAAGGAAAACCCTACAGCTCTCAATCCACCCCACATCCCAATGGCACAGAGTAATATTAGTTTTCCAGAACAGATTTGACTCCTGTTAGAACCCCTGCAGACTCTCTTATATAATCCCCACAGTACAGAAAGAGGCCATTCAGCCCAATGAGTCTGCACCAACCCTCTGAAAGAGCACCCTACCTAGCCACACTTGCCCGCCCTATCCCTGTAACCCCACCTGGCCTGAACATCTCTGGACACCAAGGGACAATTTTTGCGTGGCCATTCCACTGAACCTGCATATCTTTGGACTGTGGGAGGAAACTGTAGCACCCGGTGGAAGCCCACACAGACACGGGGAGAAAGTGAAAACTCCACACGGACAGTCACCCAAGGTCAGAATTGAACCCGGGTCCCTGGCGCTGTGAGACAGCTGTGCTAGCCACCTTGTCAGCCTGGCTGGATGTCTTCTGGCAGGAATTCATCAAAAAGCTGTTTCAAATGGTTTGTTTTCCCTTGTCCTCATACAATTCTGCTCTGCATTAAATACTATTACTCTCCTTTAACTATCTTACAGTGAGAGCAAAATACCTTTCTTGTGGTCCAAATGGTAGCCAGATCCGACCTGAACTCAAAATGCTTTCGCAAAATGTCTGAATACCGTAGCTCCACCCAGCAATGACATCATATCCCAAGCTAAAAACAAATTAACTCCCCAAGCTGAAAACACATTAACTCCCCAGGGATTCCCCCTCGTCAAACAGCATTGCATTACCCCAGGCTGAAAACACATTAACTCCCCAGGGCTTCTCCCGAGTCAAACAACATTGCATTACCCCAGACTGAAAACACATTCCACTGGTTAATTTCACCTCCGGCTCCTAAAACTTTCTGGTCTTGCAAAACAAGATTCTTTTTATAAACATGACTACAGCAGTCAGACACACTGTAACCCTAGCTGTTAACCCTTAAATTGCCAAATACTGAAAATCTAATATATCTAAAATCCTGCATTTGTTACAGTGAGCCTGGCCACTGCCCAAGAGACTGGGACCATTCAGAGGGAGATAGAATATAGGAATTAGGAGCAGAGGCAGGCAATTCAGCACTTTGAGCCTGCTCCACCATTCAGTCAATCATGGCTGATTTCTTCCTGGTTTCAAATCCACCTGTCGACATGTTCCTCATATCCCTCTAACCGTTAAGATAAACAAAGATCTCGAGACAGACACCACCTTGAACTTTTGAGAAGATCACCTGAAAGTCTATGAATGGGTTGTAATCATAGGGAACGTGTGCATGATAATGGGATACCAGTGTGAGTGGACAGATTTCTTTATTAGGCGTGGATTAACTAACATGCGGATGTGCATAGTGAGTCTGGGCTGAAGAACAGGTCTCAAGACTTGCTCAGCGAATTGGACACTAGAACATCTCTAATGGTTCCTTCTCTTCCCCAGTGATGAGAAACAATATCTCCAAGCACCCCGTCAAGCACCTTCCCTGTAATCGAGGTCACACTGATGAACCTATCATTCCCTGGCTCTGATTTGGAAAACGGGAACGACGTGAGCTATATTCCAATCTCGGAACAATCCCTGACTCTATTGAGCTTTTGACGATATGGGCAACGCTCACAGAGTCAGACAAGGGAGAACTAGAGAGAGTTTTAACCTGTGGGCTAGTGGAAGGGAGGAAAGCAGCAGAGGCAGCTGATCAGATTGTCAGTAAGAGTGAGACAAAGATGCTCCATGAGCTCCTCACACTTGTTGTTGGAGGTCAGGGTGGAGGAGACTGGGGAGAGGGAGAGACCTTTAAGGAATGACCGTAGTGTGCATTCAACACAAGTCCAATTTATTTCACATTTATATAGAATATTAACTCGGCTGAAGTTTGTTAACACAGAACATACAGTGCAGAAGGAGGCCATTCGGCCCATTGAGTCTGCACCGACCCACTTAAACCCTCACTTCCACCCTATCCCTGTCACCCAATAATCCCTCCTAACCTTTTTTGGTCACTGAGGGCAATTTATCATGGCCAATCTACCTAACCTGTACTTCTTTGGGCTGTGGGAGGAAACCGGAGCATCTGGAGGAAACCCATGCAGACATTGGGAGAAAGTGCAAACTCCACACAGTGACCCAGCAGGGAATCTAACCTGGGACCCAGGTGCTGTGAAGCCACAGTGCTAATCACTTGTGCTACTGTGCTTCCATCAGCAGATATTACCGTGCTGCCATCAGCAGATATTACCGTGCTAACATCAGCAGATATTACCGTGCTGCCATCAGCAGATATTACCGTGCTGCCATCAGCAGATATTACCGTGCTAACATCAGCAGAAACAGAGCACAATGAACATGGTTCATTTCTGGATGTAACTGACAGCAAAATCCAATTACTGTCGTCATTTGTGAATTCGCTGGTGTGCCCGCAGGTTGGATGAATGACTGAATCCCTTCCCACAATCGGAGCAGGTGAACGGTCTCTCTCCCGTGTGAGTGCGCTGGTGTACGGTGAGATGAGCTGATTCTCTGAACCTAGTCCCACAGTGAGAGCACCTGAACGGTCTCTCGTCAGTGTGAACACGGTGATGGGACATCAGATTGGTGGAACTTCTGAAGCACTTCCCACAGTCTGAGCATTTAAAAGGTCTTTCCTCAGTGTGCGCATGTTGATGGCGTATCAGTTCACTGGAACTTTTGTAGCATTTCTCACAGTCCTGGCATTTAAAAGGTTTCTCCTCACTGTGAGTGCGCTGGTGTGCAGTGAGGGTAGACGATGTCTTGAACCTATTCCCACAGTGAGGGCAACTGAATGGTCTCTCGTCAGTGTGAACACGTTGATGGCGCATCAGTTCCGCAGAACTTTTGTAGCATTTCCCACAGTCTGGACATTTAAATGGTCTCTCAGTGGTGTGAGCTTGCTGGTGTCTCAGCAGGATGGATGACTGATTGAATCCCTTCCCACACTGGGTGCAGATGAAAGGTCTCTCATTAGTGTGAACTCGCTGGTGTCTCAGCACACTAGAAGAGTGAGAGAACCACTTCCCACAGTGGGAGCAGGTGAATGGCCTCTCCCCAGTGTGAGTGCGCTGGTGTACAGCAAGGTCACTCGATTGCCTGAACGCTGTCCCACAGTGAGAACACTTGAACGGTCTCTCATCAGTGTGAGTGCGCTGATGTTTGGTGAGGGCGAAAGATGTCTTGAACCCACTCTCACAGTGAGAGCACCTGAACGGTCTCTCGTCAGTGTGGACACGTTGATGGGACATCAGTTCCCCAGAACTTTTATAGCACTTGCCGCAATCTGGACATTTAAAGGGTCTGTCGTCGGTGTGAACCCGCTGGTGTGCCAGCAGGTTAGATGACCTTGAGAATCCCTTCCCACACTCTGAGCAGGTGAATGGCTTCTTCCCAGAGTAAACTCGCTGGTGTCTCAGCAGGTTGGATGAGTGAGGGATTCTGTTCCCAGACTCAGAGCAGGTGAATGGCCTCTCCGCAGTGTGAACTCGCTGGTGTCTCAGCATGTTGGATGACTGAGTGAATCCTTTCCCACAGTCGGAGCAGGTGAATGGTTTCTTCCCCGTGTGAATGTGGCAATGCTTTTCAAGATGAGAGGGAGATTGGAATCCCTTCCTACACACTCCACATTTCCACAGTTTCTTCCCAGTGTGACTGCGCTTGTGTATCAACAGGTCAGATGATTGTCTGAATCCTCGTCCACACACGGAACACGTGTACAGTTCTTCTCCACTGGGAATGATTCCTTTATCTCCCATGTTCAAAATCCAATAATATTCCGGTCCCTATAAAATGGGCAACTGTCTAACCCTGATGTGATGTTTGGGTTCAGTTTCCCAACTGCAAATCTCCTCTTCTAATATCCTGTGGAATTGATATAAAACAGAAAAAGGGAGTGAGAGAACCCACAAAAACACAAGGGCAGGTTGTAAAATTGAGCTGAATGAATCTGGTCATTTGTGGGGCTGACACTGGGAAAAAGTGACCATGAAAACTGGATTATCATAAAAAACCCAACTGGTTCACTAATGTCTTTCAGGGAAGAAAATCTGCCACACAGTTTTGGCCCACACAGGATTCTGGCCAATATGTGGGAGAAGAGGACAAGAGAGAGAAGGGGCAGTGTGTAAGAACCAATGGGCAAAAGAGAGGGATTTTATTTAGCTCTTGAGAGAATTTTGACAAACCCTCAATCTAACCACCCAGAGGATCAGGGTATCAGGTGTATGTGGAAACCATCACCTCTAGTTTTTCTCCAACTCACACACCATCCTGATTCTGTGATATCCAGTACTGGATGAGCAGACATTTCCTCCAAATAAATATTGGGAAGTCCAAAGCCATTGTCATCAGACCCATCTACAAAGTCCATACCCTCACCAATGACTCCATTTCGCTCCCTGGTAACTGAGTCTGAACCAGACTGTTCAGTCATGGCAAAATATTTCAACCCAAACTGAGCTACCAGCCACATATCTACATTATCACTATTTTCATCTCCGTAACATCGCTCAACTCTATCTGAATCTCAGCTCATTTGCTGCTGAGATTGTCACCCATTCTTCTGATACCTCGGGACTGAACTCTCCTCATGACTCATAGTCGTCTCCCACTACGGCTGTCAGTCAAGCAGAGAAATTCACAATATTTCCTCTGGCTGTCTGGTCCAGGATGACTGCTCATACTCCCTGTTGCACATTTCCCGTAGTCATCAGCAGTCTCTCGATTTGAGGATGATGTCTACTCAGGGTCTGTGTTTTTGCCATGGGTCTTCATGTGACTGCACAGACCTGCATTTTTTTGGACACATGGGACAGGACATCCGAAGAGGGAGTGGGAGTCACAGAGCAGGATTTGCTTCATGCTAAATTGACCCTTAGTACCCAAAGGTAACGTGGGCCTTGGTAGAGTGGTCTTTCAGATAGTCGGTGCAGACTCGATGGGCCGAATAGCCTCCTTCTGCACTGTAGGGACTCTATGATGTGATTACAATGATCTCACTTTCGCGCGATATGATTACCTCCCCATTCATTGAAAACATTGCCCCGTACAAAGATGGTGACTGCACATGCGTCCTCCTGCAGATTGCCCCGATTAAAGATGGCGGTCTTTAAAACGGGCAGGTGAGGACCAGCTCGGTTCAAATGGGAGACTGGGAAGACTTTTTCCGAAGTTTCTGCTTGCACAACATGTATACAAAAATACTCCACACACCTGGCAGATCAATCGGTGACTGCTTTCCGCAATTTTCTGTTTACCGGTCGCGGACCGAAGAAAAAACCGTCAACATTACCACATCACCATAACCAGAACTGCACCTGCGTCACTCACAGCCCGGCTCCGCCCCCTCATTCAATCCGATTGGTTGGAGGACCAGCCTCTCCCGCTCGGTCCTCCAGACCCGCCCCCTCTTTCTATTGGCCCAAAGCTTTATCAACCACACCCCTGGCATTGTAATGTGGAGCATGCGCAGTGAGGCGCATGTCCAGGGACAGACTCTTCTTTGTCTCATCTTCAGGCGGATAAGCGGAGGCAGCGTTAGGGGCAGTGGGTGGGAGGGGAGGCTTCACAAACACCCAGTGGAGGCCTCAACACCCCCATTAACAAACTGGCGGCACCGCCTCAACACCCAACACAACGGCAGCTGCCGCTTTCTCCCGGTGCCAGGCCCCAGTGGACAAATGTGGCTTCAGGAAGGAAATGCAGCAATGGATTTGTTCAGGAGAAATTATCTTTAACTCACTTTACTGATCCTGGAGCAGGAGGAGAGAATGGGGGCAATTTCTATCCTGCACTCACACTGATGTAACGTAGATGGTCGAATTTAAATTCAGCGAATAATCTGAAATTCAAAACTCCATTCCGTATTAATGACCTTGAAACCATTGTGGTGAGTTTGTGGGAAAGGGGAAACTGTGGGACTGGGATTTGCAGCTTTGGGAAATGAGAGAAACAATTACTCCCCAGGGACGAGAATTATCTGTTCTGAATTTCTGACATGTGTAAACTGATTTTACAGGGTTACAAGGAATGGATTGACAGACTGGAAGCTCAAATCAATCATCACATCAAGATCTGACAATCACTCAATTGATCAGGATCTGAATGTCATCAACTTTTGAATGTGGAAGGATAAATGTTTGTTCTGTCTGTGGGAAAATATTTCAACCATCAGTGTGACTGGAAAAGCACAAAGACACACACACCCGAGTGAGAGTGTTCCAGTGAACTGACTGTGGAAAGAGCTTTAACCAGTTACTCAGCCTGAAAAACATCACACCCTGACAGTGAGGATAAACTGTACACGTGTCCTGTGTGGAAGAAGCTTCAACTGATCGTCCAAAATGGAGAGACACGAGGACGCCAGCACCATTGAGAAACTGGAAATGTGGGGTTTGTGGGAAGGGATTCAGTTACCCTTCTGAACTGGAAACTCATCACCGCAGTCACACTGGGGAGAGACCATTCACCTGTTCCGAGTGTGGAAAGGGATTCACTCGACTAACACATCTAACTGCACACCAACTTGTTCACTCTGACATGAGACCTTTCAAATGTTCCGATTGTGAGAAGAGCTTTAAAAACAAATTTAATCTTCTGACACACCAGCGAGTTCACACTGGGGAGAGGCCGTTCACTTGCTCCGAGTGTGGGAAGGAATTTGCTCAGTTATCCAGCCTTCTGATACACCAGAGAATGCACACTGGAGAGAAACCATTCACCTGTCCTGAGTGTGGGGTGACATTCGCTCAGTTATGCAAACTGTTGGATCATTAGCGGGTTCACACTGGGGAGAGACCATTCACCTGCTGTGTGTGTGGCAAGGGATTCGCTCAGTCATCCACCCTGCTGAGATTTCACTTTCTCAACACTGACACTTTAGATCAAATCCCAATTGTTCTCTTCTCTTGTAGCTGGTGTGTGGAGAAGATCATGTTCACTGTAGATCTGTCAGCACAGAAATTGCACTGTGCGTCTGGATACACTCAGTCTGCACGTCGATGAATCTTTTAAACATGACTTTAGTGAAGGTCTTCTCAGCATTGTTAAGGAGTGAGATGGCCCTGCAGATGTTGCAGTCTCCACTGTCACTGCTGTTTTTGAAAATGTGATGATTTTTGCGTCACACATTTTCTATGAAATGGATTCTACCTCCCAAGGGACGGCTGTGGTAAGGAAGGTGTGATATTCTATGGAACTTTCTGTGTGTGAGCAGTTCAGCTGGAATTCCAACTTTGCCGGGTGCCTTTCTGCTTGCTCCGTAACTAAGGGCCTTTTCCAGCTCAAGTGATGAGGGTTCCTTGTCCAACTCAACCAGGACAGGAAGCTGCAAGAGAGTCAAACAGAGACTGGGAGGTGTCCGTCTCACAGGAGTACAGCTCACAGTCATGTTCAACCCAACGGGACATCTGTTTACTTCTGGCAGTGAGAACTTCACCATCTGCTGATTTCAGGTGGGCAACCTTGGTGAAAGCAGAAACAAGTGATGTCTTGATCCCATCAAACACAGTAGATTTCAGAGGCAATTCACATTTTGTGATGTAGACTGATCCAGCGATTATTTCACACATTCTCCCTGTCTTTTACAGAACTAACTTGGCTACTTTCACGAGATGGTGTTCTAGCTCAGGCATTTTCGTGACCCGCGGGTGGGGGAGTCACGGAGCCGTCCGTCGCGGCACTCCCGATTGTGCAAATTTGTGGGCAACAGCCGCAGCAGCCGGCTTTCAACAATGCCAGCTGCGAGCGGCCTTCAGAAAGGCCACGACCATATAAAAAAAGAGACCACACTGCCCATGCGTCACTGCCCATGCGTCCCCGCTCATCGGTACGCAAGCGGAGAAGTTTGCTCACGCGCACCGATAAGCAGGCACACATATGCAGTGCGCCTGCATTTTTAAAAATATGGTCACGGCCTTTTTGAAGGCCGCTCACAGCCAACATTGTTAAAAGCCGGCTGCTGCGGCTTTTGCCCATGCATTTGTGCAATCGGAGTCACAGAAGATTTAAAAAAAAAAATTCTATGTAATCTTCCTGCCTGAAGGGAGGTAGAGAGCAGGTCACGCCCCCCGAATGCCGACCTCATGTGCTTTGGGCCCGGTTGAGAGTCCTCCATTTTGTCAGCAGCAAACAGGGTAAGAGAAAATGGTGGGTCGCGAAGGTCGGCCGGCGTGGGTCCCTAAGGTTGGCCGGTTGGTAAAAATGGGTCCCTGGAAAAAAAGTTTGAAAAACACTGTTCTGGCTGTTAGGTTTAAGTTGTACATCAGGTCAGCGTTACTTTTTGCTTCAATGACAGGTCATCTCTGTTAAGTGGCTCTCAAACCAGTCTGTATTGAAAGTCAGAGAGATCTAGGTGTACAGGTCCACAGGACACTGAAAGGGGCAACACGGGTGGAGAAGGTAGTCAAGAAGGCATACGGCATGCTTGCCTTCATTGGCCGGGGCATTGAGTATAAAAATTGGCAAGTCATGTTGCAGCTGTATAGAACCTTAGTTAGGCCACACTTGGGAGTATAGTGTTCAATTCTGGTCACCACACTACCAGAAGGATGTGGAGACTTTAGAGAGGGTGCAGAAGAGATTTACCAGAATGTTGCCTGGTATGGAGGGCGTTAGCTATGAGGAGCGGTTGAATAAACTTGGTTTGTTCTCACTGGAACGACGGGGGTTGAGGGGCGACCTGATAGAGGTTTACAAAATTATGAGGGGCACAGACAGAGTGGATAGTCAGAGGCTTTTCCCCAGGGTAGAGGGGTCAATTACTAGGGGGCATAGGTTTAAGGTGCGAGGAGCAAGGTTTAGAGTAGATGTACGAGGCAAGTTTTTTTACACAGAGGGTAGGGGATGCCTGGAACTCGCTACCGGAGGAGGTGGTGGAAGCAGCGACGATAGTGACATTTAAGGGCATCTTGACAAATACATGAATAGGATGGGAATAGAGGGATACGGACCCAGGAAGTGTAGAAGATTGTAGTTTAGTCGGGCAGCATGGTCGGCACAGGCTTGGAGGGCCAAAGGGCCTGTTCCTGTGCTGTACTTTTCTTTGTTCTTTGTTCCACCATTACCAAATGTTGCTGCTGCTGTGTCAGAAATGATTCAACTCCGTGACTTCCAAACTTCATCAATAACAATGTTGCTGTTCAGTGATTATGTACATTTCTACAGTGCCTGTAAAATATTTAACTGTTTTGTTTTGTTTCCTTCACAATTTAATTTCCTAATGGACATAACACTGAAGAAGTCAGTAAGAATTGTCAGGAAAGATTAACCTGCTGATTGGAGATGTTGATCAGTGGAACCGTTCAGACACGGATTTGCATCAAAGATCAATTTAGGATTGAAGTACAAGTTCATAATTTTACTGTAAAAGGTGCTCCTGTTGAGAGTTCTTGAATTAAGGAGAAAAATCACAGGCGCTGCTTTTAAAAAGGGGCATTTTTAAAATCAGTGACATCTCCAGAATATTAAACTGCAGCCAGTTGAAGAGATTGTTAACATCAGCAGAATCAAACCAGATATTGTCAGACTATCAATCCTGGATGTGATGAGCAGCAGCAAAACAGCAGATTCCAGTCCCTGCACTCACTTGTGAACTCGCTGGTGTCTCAGCAGGCGTTGGGACTGAGTGAATCTCCTCTCACACACAGAACAGATGGCCTTTCCCCAGTGTGAATGCGTCAATGGATTTCCAGCCGGGATGAAGAACTGAATCCTTTACCCCAGTCCTCACATTTCCACGGTTTCTCCATGGCGCCTGTTTCCTCGTATCTCTCCAGTTTGGACAATCAGTTGAAGCTTTGTACACACACACAGCACGAGTACGCTTCTTTCCCTTTGCAAATCGTGCGATGATTTTAACAGGCGGTTTAACTGTTTAAAGCTCTTTGTACAGTCAGTGTACTGGAACACTCACTCCAGTGTGTGTCTTGATGCTTTTCCAGTCACAGATGTTATAAATGGTGTCGCACTGACAGAACACACAAACATGTCTCCTTCGGAATTCAATTTCTGATATTGAGGCCGTGGTGACTCAGTGACTTTGTCAGACCATGCAGTTCGAGCTTCCTGTTTGTAAATCCACCAAATCTATTACCCTGGAAAAGGAGTTTACAAAACTTTGGAGAAATATTGAACATATAATTCTATTTTCCATGAAAGATATTTTCTTCATTTGTACCTGTAAAGCAGTAAATCCTAATCCCATGCACTCTCTCACCTCCCTTGCTGGATGCAAATCCCAGTGATTAACAGTCCCATATTTTACTGAATGTATTTGTGTCCACTGTCCCAGGCTGCATGCTGCCTGGATGTTGTCTGTCATATAAATTGGACCTTTCTCAATGCACAGACCCATGTTCCTTACTGTTTCTGTGTTCCAACAGCTCTGGCAGACACTTACCCCAGGCGGCCTGGTCCCAGCTCTGGCAGAACGCCAGCCTTTCAGTGCAGGCTGTGCCATAATTTTCACCATGAGAGTTGGTCAGCCCGGCAAACCCTGCACACCACCTTCACAATTCTTTTCCTTACAGCTCACCCCCTCCCTCCCCTCTGGCTGGGTTCAGTTCTCAAACCCCTCTGTGCAAAGTGAGAATAAAATCATTTTTCCTCCTGGTCACTGGGACCCTGAAGCCCCGCCCACTCTATGTCCCTTTACCAAGATGGCTGCACTTGAAGCCACCAATCCCCCGGACCTGGAAATCCAGGGGCGGCAGGTTCTTATTGGAGGTTTGGGGCCTCCAGCGGGTGTTTGTGAATCCTACCTGCCCACCTGCAAGGGTTCCCTTCCTTGCCAGAGATCAGAGTCCTCATTGATTTGAGTGCAAAGTGTAAGCTCTTATTTCTTGCCCCCCTTCCTCCATCCTCTGATGTGAACCATCCTCCAGTGTCTAAAGCAGGATGGTGCCCGTTAACCTGGGCCTGTTCCCGGGAGGGAGGGAGAAGCCCCGCAGCTGCAAACCAGGGAGCTGACAATGATTGTGAAGAGTATGCGGATCCACAAAGTGTTTCCAAATCCTCCCACCCACCGCCTGACGCTGACTCCGCTTCTCCGGGACAAACAAGTGGCGAAATCCATGTCCAGCAGCCGCACTGCGCGTGCTCCGGATCACAATGCCCGGGGGTGATTGAGGGCGACTCCAGACCAATAGAACAGGGGGCGGGACTGGAGGACCGAGCGCGAGCGGCTGATCCTCCAGCCAATCAGAGTGAATGTGGGGCGGGGCTGATCTGGATCTCCCTCATTGGCTGAGACTCTGCATCTTTTGAGTTCTTCCCATTGGCCACGTGGGCGCGGGTTCCAAAATCTCATTTCCTGCCTGAGATGTGTTGACCAATGGGAAGGATTGGAGGACCGGATGGACTCTGGTCCTCCAGCCAATCACACTGCGGGCTTTGTGTGAATGAAGTTTGAGTTTCACATAGACTTAAACTGACTTGCTGGCAGCATTTTGTGCTTGGGACCCGGGTTCAATTCAATGTGGAGTTTGCACATTCTCCCTGTGTCTGCGTGGGTTCCCTCCGTTGTGTTCCAGTTTTCACCCACCATCCAAAGATGTACAGGTTAGGTGGATTGGCTATGCTAAATTGCCCCTTAGTGTCCAAAAAAAGGTTGGGTGGAGTTACTGGGATAGGGTGGAGGCATGGACTTAAGTAGGGTGCTCTTTCCGAGGGTGGTGCAGGCTTGATGGGCCGAATTGCATCCTTCTGCACTGTAAATTCCATGATTGTGTTGGACTTTCGCTCTCTGTCTGATCCGATGGGTCTGTCTGGGGGTATTTCCCTGGTACAGTCTATGTGTTTGGGTATTTTAGGGAACAGGTAGAACTTCCTTGTTTGTACCTGTTGTTTTTGGTTAATGTTTCTGGAGTCTTTGAGTTCTTCCGGTCCATCTCCAATTCTACTTCCTGTCTCAGGTATATGGGTCTATGTCGCTTGGTGTTGTGATTTGTATTCTCTGTCTGTCTCCAGCAGGTATTGTTGTCTCTCGATAATGACTGTGCTGCTACCCTTGTCTTCTGGTCTTATGAACATATCCGTGTTGGATCCAAGCTCCCGGATTGTCTGCCTTTCTCTCCGGGTAAGATTCTGTTTGTCTCTTGTATTTCACTGTGACAGGGCACAGACCTGATTGAAGTGATTCAAACATGGGAATTCTGGGAAAGATGGACAAGGATTTGGGAGATGACAAAATGTTGAAAGGTTTGAAGAAGAGAGGGAGGTTGAAGTTGGGGCAGTAATTTGTAAGGATGGCAGGGTCAAGGGTTTGTTTTATTGAGGGGGTGATGATGGCAGATTTGAAGGACAGAGGGACAGTACCTGAAGAGTGAGAAATGTTGACAACATCCATGGACACAGGGTAGTTGGCTGATCAGTAGCTCAGTGGGAATAGGGTCGATGGAGCAGGAGCTGGGTCTCATGGACAAGATGAGCTCTGAGAGGGCATGAGAGGAGATGAGAGAGAAACTAGAGAAAGATGTGGGTTCAGGGCTCGGGAAAGGATGAAATTTAGAGACAGTTTGGTCCGGTGGGCTCGTGGAAGGGAGGGAAGCAGCAGAGGCAGCTGATCGGATTTACTCAATCTCAGTCACAAAGAAGCTCCAAAAGCTCCTCACACTTCTTGTTGGAGGAGAGGATGGAAGAGACGGGGGAGAGCGAGAGTACTTCAAAAGGAATAACTTGTGTCAGAGATACTAAAAAGTTTCAACACTGCGTATTTAACGCAAATCTAATTTATTTGACTTTTAGCCAGAATATTAGCCCCTGTAAATGGGCTGGAGTTTGTTATCAGGAGAAAGAGACCCAAATGAACATGGTTCAGTCCTGAATGTGAGGAACAGCAAAATCCAATCACTGTGGTTACTTGTGGCCTTGTTGGTGTCTCTGCAGGTGGGATGAAGTGGTGAATCCGTTCACACACTCGGAGCAGGTGAATGGCCTCTCCCGTGTGAATTCGCTGGTGACTCAGCAGGTTGGATAATTGAGTGAATCTCTTCCCACAATCAGAGCAGGTGAACGGCCTCTCCCCAGTGTGAATTCGCTGATGTACAGTGAGGTGAGAGGATTGTCTGAACCCAGTCCCGCAGTGAGAGCACCTGAACGGTCTTTCATCAGTGTGAACTGGGTGGTGTCTCTGCAAGTCAGATGACTGAGTGAATCTCTTCCCACACTTGGAGCAGGCGAATGGTCTCTCCCCAGCGTGAATTCGCTGATGTACAGTGAGGTGAGATGATTGTCTGAACCGAGTCCCGCAGTGAGAGCACCTAAACAGTCTCTCATCAGTGTGAATACGTTGATGGCGCATCAGTTCTCCAGAACTTTTATAGCACTTCCCGCAGTCTGGACATTGAAATGGTCTCTCATCAGTGTGAACTCGCTGGTGACTCAGCAAGTGGCCTGAAATAGTAAATCCCTTCCCACACTCGGAGCAGGTGAATGGTCTCTCCCCAGTGTGACTGCATCGATGAGTTTCCAGCTTGGATGGGGAAATTAATTCTTTCCCACAGTCCCCACATTTCCACGGTTTCTCCTCAGTGTAACTGCATTTGTGTCTTGTGAGGCCTGATGATTGACTGAATCCTCGTCCACACACACAACACATGTACGGTTTCTCCCAACTGTGAACGATGCTTTTTCCTTCCATGTTCAAAGTACGATGATATTCAGGATATGATAAAGTGAGGACTCTGTCAGATCCTGATGTGATGCTTGGTTTGTGTTTCTGGACTTTAAGCCTCCCCTTCGAACACCCTGTGAAACTGATTTAAAACAGAAAATAGGGAGTGAGAGAGAACTCACAAAAACACACAGTCAGGTTGTGAAATTGAGCTGAATGAATCTGGTCATTTGTGGGGCCGGCACTGGGAAAAAGTGACCATAAAAACCGCTGGATTGTTATAAAATCCCAACTGGCCCCTTTGGGAGGAGAGAGAAAGAGGTGAAGAGGGATTTTGTATATCTACAAGACATATTAAGAGAGTAATTGGCAAAGCAAATTCGGTCTTGAGCTTCATGAACAGTAATATTGATACCAAAACTATGCTTCCGGTGGCACAGTGATTAGCACTACTGCCTCACAGCTCCAGGGACCCGGGTTCAATTACGGCCTTGGTGATGGTCTGTGTGGAGTTTGCACTTTCTCCCAGTGTCTGCGTGGGTTTCCACCCAGTGCTCAGGTTTCCTCCAACAGTCTAAAGAAGGACAACTTCAGTGGATTGGCCTTGATAAATTGCCCCTTAGTGTCCAGGGATGTACAGGTTAGGTGGGGCTACCGGGTTACAGGGAGAGGGTAGGTGTGTGGGCCTAGGCAGGGTGTCCTTTCGATTGGATTGGATTTGTTTGTCACGTGTACCGAGGTACAGTGAAAAGTATTTTTCTGCGAGCAGCTCAACAGATCATTAGGTACATGGGAAGAAAAGGGAATAAAAGAAAATACATAATAGGGCAACACAACATATACAATGTAACTACATAAGCACTGGCATCGGATGAAGCATACAGGGTGTAGTGTTAATGATGTCAGTCCATAAGAGGGTCATTTAGGAGTCGGGTGACAGTGGGGAAGAAGCTGTTTTTGAGTCTGTTCGCTCGTGTTCTCAGACTTCTGTATCTCCTGCTCGATGGAAGAAGTTGGAAGAGTGAGTAAGCCGGGTGGGAGGGGTCTTTGATTATGCTGCCCGCTTTCCCCAGGCAGCGGGAGGTGTAGATGGAGTCAATGGATGGGAGGCAGGTTTGTGTGATGGACTGGGTGGTGTTCACGACTCTCTGAAGTTTCTTGCGGTCCTGGGCCGAGCAGTTGCCATACCAGGTTGTGATGCAGCCAGATAGGATGCTTTCTATGGTGCATCTGTAAAAGTTGGTAAGGGTTAATGTGGACATGCCGAATTTCCTTAGTTTCCTGAGGAAATATAGGCGCTGTTGTGCTTTCTTGGTGGTCGTCGACGTGGAAGTGGTAGCACGACCTTTCAGAGAATAGGTGCAGACTTGATGGGCTGAATGGCCTCCTTCTGCTCTGCAGGAATTCTATGGTTCTAATTCTATTCTATGAATCTTTATAAAGCTCTGGTCACCACTCTTCAGGAAGAATGTGAAGGTTCTTGGAGAAGGTGCAGAGGAGATTTCCCAGAATGGTTCCAGCAAAGGAGGTTGAGGGAAGATTTGATTCAGGGACACAGGATTATGCCGGGTTTCCATCGGGTGGACAAAGAAACTCTATTTCCATTCACTGATCGTACAAGCAGTCGGGACACAGATTTAAAGGTTTGGGTAAAGCCTGGATTGAATTATAGAAGATCCTGAGGGGTCTTGACAGGGTGGATGTGGAGAAGAGTTTTCCTCTTGTGGGAGAATCTAGAACGAGGGCATCACTGTTGCAAAATAAGGAGTCACCCATTTAAGATGGAGATGAGGATTTTTATTCTCGAGAGTTGGAAAACTTTGGAACGCCTGCAGGAAAAGACAGTGGAAGCAGAGTCCTTGAATATTTTTGAGGCAGAGCTGGATAGATTCTTGATGAGCAAGGGGGTGAAAGGTCATCAGGCGTAGGCAGGAATGTGGAGTTGAGGTTAGAATGAGATGAGCCGCAATTGTATTGAATGCTGAGCAGGTTCGAGGGGCCGAGTGGCCTGTTCCTAGTTTGTATGTAAAAGGTACAGGAGATAGAACATAGAAAAATACAGCACAGAACAGGTCCTTCGGCCCACGATGTTGTGCCGAACCTTTGTCCTAGATTAATCATAGATTATCATAGAATTTACAGTGCAGAAGGAGGCCATTCGGCCCAGAGTCTGCACCAGCTCTTGGAAAGAGCACCCTACCCAAGGTCAACACCTCCACCCAACACAAAGGGCAATTTTGGACACTAAGGGCAATTTATCATGGCCAATCCACCTAACCTGCACATCTTTGGACTGTGGGAGGAAACCGGAGCACCCGGAGGAAACCCACGCAGACACGGGGAGGATGTGCAGACTCCGCACAGACAGTGACCCAAGCCGGAATCGAACCTGGGACCCTGGAGCTGTGAAGCAATTGTGCTATCCACAATGCTACCGTGCTGCCCTTAAGAACAAATAAATCTACACTATATCATTTTACCGTAATCCATGTACCTATCCAACAGCTGCTTGAAGGTCCCTAATGTTTCCGACTCAACTACTTCCACAGGCAGTGCATTCCATGCCCCCACTACTCTCTGGGTAAAGAACCTACCTCTGACATTCCCCCCTATATCTTCCACCATTCACCTCAAATTTATGTCCCCTTGTAATGGTTTGTTCCACCCGGGGAAAAAGTCTCTGACTGTCTCCTCTATCTGTTCCCCTGATCATCTTATAAACCTCTATCAAGTCGTCCCTCAACCTTCTCCGTTCTAATGAGAAAAGGCCTAGCACCCTCAACCTTTCCTCGTAAGATCTACTCTCCATTCCAGGCAACATCCTGGTAAATCTCCTTTGCACCTTTTCCAAAGCTTCCACATCCTTCCTAAAATGAGGCGACCAGAACTGTACACAGTACTCCAAATGTGGCCTTACCAAAGTTTTGCACAGCTGCATCATCACCTCACGGCTCTTAAATTCAATCCCTCTGTTAATGAACGCGAGCACACCATAGGCCTTCTTCACAGCTCCAGGTTTGGTCTAACCAGGGTTTGTGAATCTCGGGGCTTTTCCAGTCACACAGACCTGAAATCTTCCCTCACAGACAGAACAGACAAACCTTTTATCTTCGACACCCAGATGCTGCTGAAATTTAGTTTCCAATGAACTGAGTGACTCGGTCAGATCGCGATGTGACATTTGGTTTGCGTTTCCCGTCTGTTCAACCTCCACTTCCAGTATCCTGTAAATTTACAGAAACCTCACTGTCAGTTGAGGAGGCCAAATCACTGTCCTTATTTTTTTTAATTTTAAAATAAATTCAGAGTACCCAATTCAATTTTTCCAATTAAGGTGCAATTTAGCATGGCCAATCCACCTACCCTGCACATCTTTGGGTTGTGGGGGCGAAACCCACACAAACATGGGGAGAACCCCACACGGACAGTGACCTCGAGCCGGGATTGAACCTGGGACCATGGCGCCGTGAGGCAGCAACGCTAACCACTACTCCACCGTGCTCCTCAAATCACTGTGTTTTTAAGACCGAGATAGATAGGTTCTTGATTAATAACATGATCCGGTGTATGGGGAGAAGACATATCAGCCATGATTGAATAGTAAAACAGACTCGATGGGCCGAATGGCCTAATTCTGCTCCTATGTCTTTATGGTCTTACAAGTCAAAGGCTGGTTGAAGTCCATGTAAACTACATCTATACTCGTCACCTGCTCACAAAATTCAATCAAATTTGTTAGGCATGACCTCCCTCTAACAAAGCCATGCTGGCTATTTCTGATCAAATCTTGCCTGGAGAGGCAAGTAGATTCTCTCCTTCAGAATTCTCTCCAATATTTTCCCTGCCACTGATGTGAGACTCACTGGTCTGCAGTTCCCTGGCTTATCTCTACAGCCTTTCTTAAACAGTAGGAGCACATTAGCTGATCTCCATTCCTCTGGCAATTCCCCCGTAGCCAGAGAGGAATTAAAAATTTGGGTCAGAGCCCCTGCAATATCCTCCCTCGCCTCCCACAGCAGTCTAGGGCACAACTCATCCGGTCCAGTTTTAAACCTGCCAGCACCTCCAATACCATGTCACTCCCTATGTCAATTTGCTCAGGATCTTCAGTCTCTCTGCCCGAGTTCCATATCTACCTCCTCATTCTCTTGGGTGAATGTAGAAGCCAGGTATTTCTAATACAACTAGTATAGGTAAAAGATATCTGTTTTAGCATAAATATTTAGCCCCAGTTTTAAATACCCATTTAAAAATGAGAATTTCAGCACTCATAACCTCAGGTCATCTCAAAACATACAGCTTCAATAGATACATGAAACAGCATAATTCCATCATAGATTAAAACAGCACAGTTGCAAGACAGTTTGACATTATGCTTGTGCTGCTGTCAAGGACAAGGGCTGAATTCCATGGCAACGAGGTGACAAGAGGCCAGTAACTAAAGCTCTATTGTTCTCTTTTCAGGCCATTAGTGATTACAGCGTGAACCACATTCCATAGCTTATAAGGCCGAAACATTTTAATAGACAAAACATTGAATCAAATATCACATTCCATAACATACAGACATGAAACAATTAAAAGCTAATGTTGCACATTGAAGATGGACGGCTTGCCGTCAAATCAAATGTGTTTGAGTCTAACCCAAACCAATTAGGATTATGTTGGGGTGTGATTAGATGACTTTGGACAGATATGAAAGGGTATAACTGAAAGATTTCCCCCCCGCCATGTTTAGTCTGTCAGTCTGTTAGTCGGTCTGTGTCAGTCTGTCTGTCTGTCAGTCTGTCTGTTTAGCCAGCCTGTCTGTTTAGTCAGCCTGTCTGTTTAGTCAGCCTGTCTGTTTCGTCAGCCTGTCTGTTTCGTCAGTCTGTCTGTTTCGTCAGTCTGTCTGTTTCGTCAGTCTGTCTGTTTCGTCAGTCTGTCTGTTTCGTCAGTCTGTCTGTTTCGTCAGTCTGTCTGTTTCGTCAGTCTGTCTGTTTCGTCAGTCTGTCTGTTTCGTCAGTCTGTCTGTTTCGTCAGTCTGTCTGTTTCGTCAGTCTGTCTGTTTCGTCAGTCTGTCTGTTTCGTCAGTCTGTCTGTTTCGTCAGTCTGTCTGTTTCGTCAGTCTGTCTGTTTCGTCAGTCTGTCTGTTTCGTCAGTCTGTCTGTTTCGTCAGTCTGTCTGTTTCGTCAGTCTGTCTTTGTAGTGATGTAGTGTTTTTGACTTTGAGTTTGAGTTTAGCTGAAGATTAGCTCTCTCTCTCTCTTCATATTTCATTTTCAGACTTTGACCTTTTAAAAGTTACTTTCGAGCTGTCTGCCTAAGCAAAAGGATAATGTCTGTAATTCTCTGAAAGCTTCAAATTGTCTACGAATTGCCTTTTTAATGACTTTCAAATTGTAATCAATAGAAGAAAAATAAAATAATTCCTTTTGGCACCTTAGACGTTTTAACTGCAAATTTCTGCTGAGTTCCAGTAATCGCAAAGTGCTACTGGTAACCGAATAGCAGAAATAATATAAATTCCTTCAACTTTACAGAGTCAAATAATAGTAGGAATCTAACAACTTGGCGCAGTCCAATAATATTAAAAGATTCCTTCAGTGAAGACAGATGTAAAGTGTTCATTCAACACCCGACCAATATCCTCTGGCTCCAATCACAGATTTCCCCCTTGATCTCAAATGGAAACACTATTCTTGATCTGATGAATGATCATGCTGACCTGAAACATTAACTCTGTTTCTCTCCACAGATGCTGTTCGAAATCCTGCAGATTTCCAGCATTTGCATTCTTGTTTAAAATCACAGCAGTCCAGGTGGTGTCTAACCCGGATTTTATATATCTCAGTGCTTCTCCAGTCACACAGATTCCGGAAATCTTTACCAACAAACAGGCCAGAAGAAATAGGAACAGGAGTCACTCATCCTGCCCTTTGAGCTGCTCCACCATTTAGTGAGATCACAGCTGGGCAGCACAGTAGCACAATGGTTAGCACTGTGGCTTCACAGCGCCAGCGTCTCAGGCTCCATTCCCTGCTGCGTCACTGTCTGTGCAGAGTCTGCACGTTCTCCCCATGTCTGCGTGGGTTTTCTCTGGGTGCTCCGGTTTCCTCCCACAGTCCAAAGCCTTGCAGTTTAGGTGGATTGGCCATTCTAAATTGCCCTTAGTGTCCAAAAAGGTTAGGAGGGGTTATTGGGCTAGGGGGATAGGGTGGAAGTGAGGGCTTAAGTGGGTCAGTGCAGACGCGATGGGCCGAATGGCCTCCTTCTGCTCTGTATGTTCTATGATCTAACACTCACTAAGTCCACTTTCCTACCTTATCTGTGTTACCCTTAATTCCCCTACTGATTAAAAACATATCAATCTCAGCCTTGCAACTGATCAAGGACTCGGCCTCCACATTTCCTGGGGTAAAATAAATTCTTTCCTCATTTGGCAGTCCCTCCATACCCAGAAGCATCCCAGTAAGCCTCCTCTGTACTGCCTCCAATGATAACATATCTTTTGTTAAATAACAGGAGCAAGACTGTACACAATGTTCTAAATGTGGCCTCACTGGTAGCTTGTAGTTACAGCAACACCTCTTCACTTTTATACTTCAGCCCCCTTGAAATAAAACATGCAGAACTAGGCTCAAACTATGGCCTCTCCTTCTAGAATGTCCAACAAGGCAAAACATCCGCTCTACGTCTGCCCCATCAATCCCCTTTAGCATCTTATGTACCTCAGTTACATCTCCTCTCATTCTTCTAAACACCAGTGAGTACTGGCCTAAACTGCTCAAATCTCTCTCCACTTGACCGCCTCTGAACCGCCACAAATACATTTATGTCATTGTCCAAGGGACCAAAACTGTAGTATTCCAGATGTGGTCTCACCAACGCGCGACACAGTTACAACAGCACTGCCCTACTTTATACTCTATTCCATGACTGGGGCTGTTTCGCACAGGGCTAAATCGCTGGCTTTGAAAGCAGACCAAGGCAGGCCAGCAGCACGGTTCAATTCCCGGAACAGCCTCCCCGAACAGGCGCTGGAATGTGGCGACTCGGGACTTTTTACAGTAACTTCATTTGAAGCCTACTTGTGACAATAAGCGATTTTCATTTCATTAGCAATCAAAGCCAAAATTCCATTTGCCTTCCTTATTACCTGCTGCACCTGCAGACTGTCTGTGGTTCGTGCACAAGGGCACCCAGATCCCGCTGTACAAAAGCATTATGAAGTTTCTCTCCATTTAGATAAGAAGTTGCCTTTTTATTCCTCTGACCAAAATGAATAACCTCCCACTTATGCACGTTAAATTCCATCTGCCACATTTTGGCCCACTCACCTAATCATTTGTATATTTCTTATTTCCTCATTGCAACTTGCTTTCCCACCCATTTCAGTGTTAGCTGCAAATTTGGCTCTCGTACATTCGATCTGTCCCATAGTCATTAACTTGGATTGTAAATAGTTGGGGCCTGAGGACCGAACCCTGTGGCACACCACTAGTTACAGCCTGCCAACCAGAAAAAGACAGATCAGCATAATCCAAGTCCCCTCACACCTGCTATTCTCTCTTCCAACCTCTTCCATCGCGCAGAAGATATAAAAGTCTGAGAACACGCACGAACAGATTCAAAAACAGCTTCTTCCATGTTGTTACCAGACTCCTGAACCACCCAGTTATGGACTGAACTGATCTCTCCACATATCTTCTGTACTGAAGATGTAGTACTACCCTCCAGATGCTTCATCCAATGTCTATGCATTTACATTGTGTATTTATCGTTATGTCCTATGTCTTTCATGTATGGAACTGTACACAGAACAATTCTTTTCACTATACCGGAGTACGTGTCAATAAATCTAATATGATATAATGCCCTTTCTGCTGTCTGTTGTTTAGCCAATCCTCAATCCAAACTAATATATTACCTCTCAACACCGTGGGATCTTACCTTGTTTATTATCTTTTATATGACATCTTATCAAATGTATTCTGGAAGTCCAAATACATCTACAGGACCTCCATTATCCACTTGGCTTGTTACATCTTCCAAGAACTCACAACAAATTTGTCAAACACGATTTACCCTTCACAAAACCACTGATGGATTGCGGTTTGACTTTCCAAATGTCCAGTTACTACTTCCTCAATAATGGATTCCAACAGTTTCCCAACAACAGGCTTTAAACTAACTAGTTTCCTACTTTCTGCCGTTTTGAACAAGAGGGGTTACATTAGACTTTTCCTCTAATGCAGTGACATTGTCACTGGGTCAGTGTCTCCCCCCTGGTCTCTGTGAGGTTGTTTGTGGAGAGAAGCCGGAAGCGGCGGATACTGAGAGTGGAGAATGTTCATTGTTTCACATTCAGCTCTGGGGCCCCACCAGGCCAATGGGAGGAGAGGGGGCGGGACCGAGCAGGAGCGGCTGGTCCTCCAACCAATCGGAGCGAATGAGGAGGCGGGACTGGTCTGAGTGAAGCATGCGCAGTGTCATTAATGGCGACGTGAAGAAGGTTCTTTCTCGGATTCGCAATCAGTAAAGGTGGGAATGGCGGGACGGAGGGATCAGCCGGGTCGTTAGACACGGTTCGAAAACATGTTATAGAAACAGGAAACCAGAAAAAAAAAACCTACCGGTACCCGGTGACCTGAGCGGTGGCTGCAGCTTTGTCACAGACAGAACCAAGCGGCCGCCATCTTGTTTGCGTATTCCCAGAAATCCGCATGCGCACAAGCCTTTTTAATTGGTTACTCGCAGCAGTCAAATGATAAAAGGCCAGTAATGGTAGAGAGGTTAAAATATGGAATGCTATAGTGGCTGGAATTAAATGAGTGCAGAGATCTCAAAGGGGTGTGGAGGAGATTACAGAGATCAGGATGACCACAACTAGAGGAAAAGAAGAATGGGAAATTTCAACTTTCGGTGCTTCTTAAAAGGAATCGTTTGTAGATCAGTGAGCACAGGGGATGGATAAACAAGACTTGTTGTGAGTAAGCACATGGGTAGCAGAGTTTTGGATGGGATGGAGGGGTTGTTGGAGGCCGGCTGGGAGTGTGTTAGAATAATTTGGCCGAGAGATACCAAAGGAATGAATGATAATTTCTGCAGCAGATAAGAATACACTAAGGCGGAGTCAGGCTGTGTTACTGAGGTGGAAATAGGTGATCTTGGTGGTGATGTGGATATGTGTTTGGAACCTCATCAGGTGTCACATATTTCACCAGCGTTGTGAACAGACTGCTTCAGCCGTACACATTTGACAGGGATGGAGTTGGTGGCAAGGGAGTGGAGTTTGTCGAGGGGATGAAGAGAATGGGTTTAGTCTTCTCAATATTTAAATAGTGGAAATTTCTGCTCCTCCAGTACTGGATGTCAGACAAGTTCGGATGGTGTGTGTCTTGGAGTGAAACTTGCAGGTGATGGTTTTCTCATACATCTGCTGTCCTGGTCCATCCAGGTGGTGCAGGTTAAGGGTTTAGGAGATTTTGTCAAATTGTGATTCAGTCGTTGGTTGAGAAAATGTCTCTCCATTGCTCCTGTCACTCCCACTCCCTTCTCTCTCTCTCTCTCTCATCATTTCTGTCTCTCCCTCTCTGTCTCTCCACCACGACTCACTCTCTTTTTCTCTCCCTTTCTGTCTTTCTTGTCACATGGAATTCCCTCGCCCAGAGGATTGTGGATGATCCACCATTGAATATATTTAAGGTTAAGATGGTGAGATTTTTGGTCTCTCAGGAAGTCAAGGAGATGGGGAGCTGGCGGGAAAGGGGAAGGAAGACCAAGATCAGCCACAATCGTGTTCAATGGCAGAACAGGTTTGACGGGCCGAATGGTCTACTGCTGCTCCTGTTTCTTGTATTCTTGCAGAGGCCCAAGTCTTGTGTGGGCTCAGACTGGGTGGCAGGTTGCCTTCCCTGAAATACATTAGTGAACCAGTTGGGTTTTATAACAATCCAGCAGTTTTCATGGTCACTTTTTCCCAGTGCCGGCCCCACAAATGACCAGATTCATGCAGCTCAATTTCACAACCTGCCTTTGTGTTTTTGTGGGTTGTCTCTCACTTCCATATTTCTGTTTTAAATCAATTTGACAGAGTGTTACAAGGGGAAGATTTGCATTCAGGAAACTCAAGCCAACCATCACATCAGGATCTGAGAATCGCTCAATTTGTTGTAACGTGAATATCGGTGAATTTTGAACATGGAAGGCAAAAGCTCCGTTAACAGTGAGGAGAAACCATGGGAATGTGAGGAGGGATTCAGATCCACATCTCAACTGGAAATTCATCATCCAAGACACTCTGTGGAGAGGCCATTCACTTGCTCTGATTGTGGGAAGAGATTCTCTCGATCAACCAGCCTGCTGCAACACCAGCGAGTGCACACCGGGGAGAAACCATTCAACTGCTCCCTCTGTGGGAAGGGATTCACTCAGTCGTCCAACCTGCTGAGACACCAGCTAGTTCACACTGGGAAGAGACCATTCATCTGCTCAGAGTGTGGGAAGGGATTCAGTCGGTCATCTGACTTGATGACGCACCAGCGGGTTCACATGGACGAGAGACCATTTAAATGTCCAGACTGTGGGAAGTGCTATAAAAGTTCCCGGGACCTGATACTCCATCAACGTGCTCACACCAACGAGCGACCGTTCAGATGCTCTCACTGTGGGACTGGGTTCAAGCAGTCATCTCAACTCCGTGAACACCAACGCACTCACACTGGGGAGAGACCTTTCACCTGCTCCGCGTGCGGCAGTGGGTTCAGTAGGTCATCAAACCTGCGGACACACCAGCGCACTCACACTGGGGAGAGACCTTACACCTGCTCTGAGTGTGGGAAGGGATTCACTCAGTTATCCACTCTGCTGAATCACCAGAGTGTTCACAATGAGAAGAGACCATTTAAATGCCCAGACTGCAGGAAGTGCTACAAAAGTTCCCGGGAACTGCTCCACCATCAACGTGTTCACACTGATGAGAAACCTTTTAAATGCCAAGACTGTGAGAAGTGCTTTAAAAGTTCCGGGGAACTGATGCGTCATCAACGTATTCACACTGACGAGAAACCTTTCAGGTGCTCTTACTGCGGAACTGGGTTCAAGACATCATCTGACCTCACTGTACACCAGCGAACTCACACTGGGGAAAGACCATTCACCTGCTCCCAGTGTAGGAAGACATTCACTCAGTCATCCAGCCTGCTGGCACATCAGCGAGTTCACACTAGGGAGAGGCCATACACCTGCCCCAAGTGTATGAAGAGATTCACACAGTCATCAAACCTGATGAGACACCAGCGAATTCACAAGTAATTACAGTGAGTGGACAATCTGATCAGCTGCTCTGCTGCTTCCCTCCCTTCCACTAGCTCCACTGGGCCAAACTGTCTCTAAAAATCCCCCTTGTCTGAGTGTGAACTCGGATCTATCTCCGGTTTCTCTCCGATCTCCTGTCATGTCCTGTTCAATCTCATCTTGATTACGAGACCTGCCTTCTGCTCCCTTGACCCAATTCTCACTAAACCGCTGACCATCCAACTTCCCCACATTAACTGATATCGTTAACAGTTCTCTCTCTCTTCTGGCTTTGGCCCTCTCACTTTTAAATACACTATCTTCACCTTTCCTGAGAAAACAACCTTTGACCCTAACTTCCTGCAAAGTACCACCCCATCTCCAAACTCCCTTTCCTCTCCAACATGGTGTCCCCCAAGGATCTATCCTTGGCCCCTCCTATTTCCCATCGACATGATGGCACTAGAATCCATAGAATCCCTAAAGTGCAGAAGGAGGCCATTCGGCCGCTCAGGATTGCACTATACGCCTGAAAGAGCGCGCTAGCTAGGCCCATAACCTCACCCTATCCCCATAACACCACCTAACCTGCACATCTTTGGACTGTGGCAGCACCCGGAGGAAACCCACACAGATTTGGGGAGAATGCGCAAACTCCATACTGACAGTCATCCAAGGCCAGATTCAAACCTGGTCCCTGGTGCTGTGAGGCAGCAATGCTATCCACTGTCCCACCGTCCAAAAGTACCATGTTAGTTTTCACATGGACACTGACAACACCAAGCCCTACCTCACCACCACCCCTCTCCATTCCTCCACTGATACTAAATTATCAAACTGTTTATCCCACATCCACTGGATGAGCAGAAATTTCCTCCAATTAAAATTTGGGAAGATCAAAGCCGTTATCTCCAGTCACCATTTGAAATTACGTTCCCGAACTCCCGGGCCCATCCCTCTCCCTGGGAACTGTCTGAGGCTGAACCAATCCGACGAGTTTCTGATTACATATCTACACCATCGGAAACACCACGGAATTCCACCTCTGTAACGTTACCTGTCTCCAGCCTGCCCCAGCTTGTCTGCTGCTGGAATCCTCATTCAAACCCACGTCAACTTGAGGTTTGACTATTCCAATGCATTCCTGACCAGCCTCTCTCATTGATCCTGCTTCCCAGCACCTGGAAAGCTGAAATCATCCAAAACTCTTGCTGCTCATATGCTTTCCCACCCCAAATCTATTTCATTTTTATTAATTTTTCCACTTAAGGGGCTATTTAGCATGGCCAATCCACCTATCCCGCACATCTTTTTTGTTGTTGGGGTGAGACCCACACAGACACGGGGCGAATGTGCAAACTCCAATGTACAGTGACCCGGGATCAAACCCGTCCCCAGCACTGTGAGGCAGCAGTGCTAATAACTGCGCCACCATGCTGCCCTTTTCTCACCCCAAGTTGAGGGGAGAATATGGTGTAGTGGTCATGTCATCTGGACTAGTTATACAGAGGCTCAGGCGAATGATCTGGGGGCACGGGTTCAAATCTCAGCATGTTGACAGGATGTGGGAGTGGGTAGAACATATTCCAGAGCTTTGTGTCGAGGCAACTGAAGGGGCAGGGCCACCAATGGTGCACAATTGAAATGGGGGGCAAGAGGGGCCACAATTAGAGGAGGGGGGGGGTTGTGTAAATAGATGGCTGTCTGCAAGTTGAGACATTGGTCTGCAGAATTTTGAATGACCTCAATTTTATAGATGGGAGAATGTGGCAGAGCCTTCAGGAGTACATTAGAATTGTCAACTCTGGAGGTAATCCACAGTATGTACTATGTTTTCATGTATGGAACGATCTGTCTGGACTGTACACAGAACAATACTTTTCACTGTACCTCGGTACCCGTGACAATAAATCCAAATCCAAGAATCATAACAGAATGCAGCAACCTGCACACAGGGGAACTTGGACAGCCAGCACGGGGATCAACCCTGTAACCCTGGCATTATTAGCACCACACTCTAATCATTCTCGATTCACTGAATCGTCGACCCTGCAGAATGGCCACCATCAGTGTTAGAAATCTTTCTATATTCCCAATTGCCATTTCATTTTGCCTTGCATCCCTTTCACCATTTAATCTCTCCTGCATTTCATAGACCTCTCAGAGCCTACTTGTGACAATAATAATAATTATTATTATTACACAATCGAGTTCAGGTCAGATTCCTGACTCAGGAGCATTAAAAGGCCCCTGGATAGAAAGAACCACTGGCTTATGCACAATAATAATAATAATCTTTATTATTGTCACAAGTAGCCTTACACTACACTGCAATGAAGTAACTGTGGCACCTGTTCGGGTACATGGAGGAAGAATTCAGAATATCCAAATTATCTAAAGGAAAGGTTCACTTAGGTAGGTGTATAATTTGATTCTTAATTTTATTGATTCCCGTCCCAGCGTACCCATTCGCCACATGATATCAAAACAATTCACTGTTCACTGGTTTTAACATTCAATGGCAGTGTTTATACCCAGTATCCCCCGCGGTGGGGAATGTCCTCCATTCACACCACAGGAGAGTAGTGCGCAAACGCAGTACCGCCCGGTGTCTGGAGCATGTGCAGTGATAGCGATGGCAAGTCTCTTGTCTGTCATATCGCCAAATTGGTGAAGATGTGGAATGCGGAGGGAGCAATGGAGCTGGTGGGTGGACGTGGAGGGTTTCTAAACACCTGGTGAATGCCTCAAACCCCGAATATGAACCTGCGGGTCCCTCATTTGCAGCTTCGGGCTTTATCCCCCCAAAAGCCCAAGGTTAACTGTTGATTTAACGGGGAGAGAGCATTTGCGCCGGGTTTTGGAGATGTAAAATATGGTGGGCGGGGCTTCAGCACATGTTCCCACCCGGGTCCTAGCGCCTGACAAAAACATCAATTTAATTATTTTCTCACTCGTGTTTCCATAGCGAGCAATTCCTGGAACTGGTCACTAGTCTGATACCAAGGGTTTATAACTTGAGAGGCTCACACGCAACATGTGGCTGACCAGGACTCTCTCCCACTCTTGCCGTCAGACATTGGTGTGCTGAGAAGCATTTGCAGGTTGACACACTCAACCTGTTTGACCGGGTTATGAACATACTTTCCTTGGCCATCATGTCCTGGGGTAGAACTCAAATCCGGAGATTCCAGCTCAGAGGCAACCACACTGCTCCACAAGACCCCCCCCCCCCCCCCCACCTTGCCAGGCTATTTAATAATAATGATCTTTGTTGTCACAAGTAGGCTTACATTAACATTGTAATGAAGTTACTGTGAAAAGCCCCCAATCACCACACTCCGGCACCTGTTCGGGGACACAGAGGGAGAATTCAGAATGTTCAAATTACCTAACAGCACATCTTTTGGGACCAAAATTAACCAAATATTGAGGAGCAGTCCCTTCAGGTAACTATACAGGGGCTGCAACCTTTGAACAAATACTTGGCCCATGGACTCATCAAGGCTAAAAACATCACTTGCAGCCTAATGAACGGTCGCACAGTTGTTAGCACTGTTGCTTCACAAGGTCCTGGGTTCAATTTCCGGCTTGGATCACTGTCTATGCGGAGTCTGCACGTTCTCCCCATGTATGCGTCGGTTTCTTCGGGTACTAATGTTTCCTCCCATAAGTCCCAAAAGACGTGCTTGTTAGGTGAATTGGATGGGAATAGAGGGATACGGACCCAGGAAGTGTAGAAGATTTTAGTTTAGATGGGTAGCATGGTGGGCACGGGCTTGGAGGGCCGAAGGGCCTGTTCCTGTGCTGTACTTTTCTTTGTTCTTTGTTCTATTCTGAAGTCTCCCTCTGTGACCCGAACAGGCGCCGGAATGTGGCGACTAGGGGCTTTTCATAGTAACTTCATTGCATTGTTAATATACGCCTACTTGTGACAGTAAAGATTATTTTTTAAAAATAAAATTTCCCTACTAGAGCTGATGAATGGTGGCCATTGTTCCCACAATCCCCCGCGGCCCAGAAACCGCTCGATCCAACTGACTCATTGCGCAGGTGCTGAGTGCGCATGCTCCAGGCCCAGCCAGCCGCGGGGCATTCTGGATGGCTCCTCTGTTCCGAGTCGGAGAGGACCGGGAAGCGGTGGTGCAGATGGGCTGCAGTAAACTGGTTAGGATATGGAATCCAGGGGGAGTGATGGAGCCAGCTCTGGACGGAGAGAGTTTCTCAACTCCTCAGTGAACGCCGTAAACCCAAAATAAGACGCTGCCGGAGCGAGTTTGTGGCTCCGGTTCCTGAGCCTGGGATCAGGGCCAGGTGAACGGCCGCCATGATGGCTCTGAGAAAGGAAGAGCGCATGCGATGGTCTCTGGGTGACGTAGGAGAGAATGGGCAGAACCTTCAGGGTCTCTTTTCCAACTGGGTCCTAGTGCCCGGAAAAATTCAGTATAGTTTAAAGTTGTTAATTGGAACTGCCTCACAGCGACTGAGACCCGGATTTGAATCCGAACTTGGGTGGCTGTCGTTGTGAAGTTTGCACATTCTCCCCGTTTCTGCCTGGGTTTCTTCCGGTGCTCTGCTGTCCTCCCACAACCCAAAGATCTGCAGGTTAGGTGGGGTTATGGGGATAGGGTGGGGGAGTGGGCTTAGGCAGGATGTTCTTTTGGAAGGTCAGCTTTGCTGCACAGAGGGGTCTGGGCCAGTCGGAGCGGAAGAAGATCTGCTCCTGATCTGTTTAAAACACCAATTTGTAGATCCAGATTGGAGCCCTATGGGGGGAGAATGTAGAGCTTCCTCTGGCTGCTCGCCTCTCTTCCGTGGTCTTGTCCATGTTCAGGTGGCCCTGGAACGGAAACATGAGGTGTCCTCCAGTACACTTGACACCTTCCACAATGGTTGGTACCTCAGGGTGCAGAGTGCTTCTGAGACACTGAAAACAACATTCTGGTTTAGTTAAAAAGTTTTCCTTGTTTTTGTTGTGATTTTGCCTTCTTTTACTTTGATTGGGCAACATATTTGGGGAAATAAGAGAGAGAAGAATATTCCATTGAAATTAGAATTATTTGTTCTGAATTTCTATCTTGGGCAGACAGTGATACTGACACAGTGAACTCCTTTTACAGGGGATTGGAAGGAGAGGATGTCACACATTCACGATGAGTTGAAGATCACCAGCCGTTGATGTAGGAAAGGATCTGAAACATCAGTGTGACTGGAAAAGCACCGAGACCCACACCGACACACACCCGAGTGAGAGGAACTATTACACAACCTGAAAAACCATCACATCATTCACAGCGGGGAGACACTGTACAATTATTCTTTGTGTCAACGAGGCTTTAACTGATTATCCAATCCAGTGACACCATGGTGAAACCGTGGAAATGTGGGGACTGTGGGAAGGGTTTCAGCTCCCCATCTGCAGTGGAAACTCATAAACACAGTCACACTGGAGATAAGTTGTTCACTTGCTCCAACTGTGGAAAGGAATTCACTCAGTCATCCAGCCTAATGACACACCAGCGAGTTCACACTGGAAAGAAACCATACGATTGCTCTCAGTGTGGGAAGAGCTTCCGGTGTTCATCCCACCTCACTGAACATCTACGGGTTCACACTGGGGAGAGACCATTCCACTGCTCTGAGTGCGGGCAGAGATTCACTTGTTCTTCCCACCTCATTCTACACAAGCGTGTCCACACTGGTGAGAGGCCATATGTCTGCTCTGTGTGTGGGAAAGGATTTATTAGATCATCACATCTTCTTAGACACCAGCGTGTTCACACTGAAGAGAAGGCATTCACCTGCACTGAGTGTGGGAAGAGTTTCACTAATTTACCTAATTTTCAGAATCACCAGCGAATTCACAATGGACAGAAACCCTTTACCTGTGCTGAGTGTGGGAAGGGATTCGCTGCAAAATCGCAGCTTAGGACACATACACTTGTTCACACTGATGAGAGACCATTTCAATGTTCTGACTGTGAGAAGAGCTTTAAAAGCAGAAGGGAGTTGATGAACCACCAGCGAATCCATTCGGGGGAGAAGCCGTTCACTTGCCCCGTGTGTGGCAGAGGATTCACTCAGCCATCCGCTCGTCTGAGTCACCAGAGAGTTCACATGTGATTACAGGGATTGGATTCCTACACCCAGGAATGAACCATGTTCATTCTGACAGTTCAGATTTATTTCCATTGATGTTAAACTCCAGCCCAGTTAATGGGATTATCAGAATGGACATGAATTGCATTAAACACAGTGTGGGAGTCCTTGATTTCTCTAAGATAAGAGAAGACTGATTGATGTCCTGTTACCGACTGTTCCATTGTTGGGTCTTTTCTCCTTTGTTAATGGAACACTTGGATTTATGTAGCACCGCTCAAAACTTCCAGGATGTCCCAAAGTGCTTTACAGACACTGAGGTTCTTTTGAAGTATAGTCACTGTTGTAATGTGGGAAATGCAGCAGCCAGATTGTGTACAACAGGCTCCTACAATCACAAATAAGAATGCTGG
Source organism: Scyliorhinus torazame (assembly GCF_047496885.1). Classification (NCBI taxonomy): domain Eukaryota; kingdom Metazoa; phylum Chordata; class Chondrichthyes; order Carcharhiniformes; family Scyliorhinidae; genus Scyliorhinus; species Scyliorhinus torazame. Next base: position 67,976,662 of record NC_092711.1, read on the forward strand.
AAATACTCAGCAGGTCAGGCAGCATCTGTGAAGCAAGAAAGTGAGTTCAAAACAGAACTATGATTATGACCAGATTATCTGTTCAGTGCTCATCACCGAGGGCTTTATATTGAGCAGTTCACCCGAGAGAACTTCCTTCGAAATATCATCAAGGGAACTTTTACATCTAGCTGCAAGAGCAGATGGGGTTATAGTGGAAGGTTTCCTCTGAAAGACAGTGCAGTATTCCCTCAGTACAGTGCTGTATTCCCTCTGTACAGTGCTGTATTCCCTCAGTACTGTGCTGTATTCCCTCAGTACAGTGCTGTATTCCCTCAGTACAGTGCTGTATTCCCTCAGTACTGTGCTGTATTCCCTCAGTACAGCATCGGAATACCAGCCGGATTTTATGGTCAGGTTTCTGGAGCTGAAATTGAACCCACATCATCCTGACTCAGATGGGAACATAACCACTGAACAATAACACCTCATCGTTAACTCGAGATTATTTCCACTCTCTCATCCTTGGTTGCTCTCCTGAACACATTAATCCATTGGGCTCTCGGACAAATCCAAGTGGATTCAACAGGTTTCCAGGGTTTGTGCTGATGCTACAGCAAGAGATCGAGAAGGTTTTTATTTCTGAATTCAAGAACTGGCATCAAATATCACAACATGGTGACAATTTGAACTCAAGGCTTTGCCTTTCAGAGACTTTGTCCTTAACCATTCAGGCCATTTGCTACTTTCTGAGAGAAAGAGCTTGAGATGGGAGAGATGGAACTTGCCTCCAAACCAATTGCCAAGACTCCTGATTCTGATGTAAAAATACCATTTAAAACCAGCAAGTCAGAGTAATTGTTGCCAAAATTGATAAAGTAAAATTGTAGCTTTGCTATTTCAAACTTCTAAATGGAAATTTACCTGAAGCTGAGTGGGATTATCAAATATTCAGAACAAAACCTGATGACAAACAGTCTGGGTGGTTCCCGGGAATCGGAAAAGAAGGTTTCCTTTTGGGAAATAAATTGAAGATTAAGAAAACCCGCCAGCCCCACAATACTGGAAATTGAATTTGAACTAATTTTGAAAATAAAAACATTTAAACTGTTGATACCTGGAATCAAATTGGAAAGTCTGATTCCTGTTTTAAAGGTAGTAGGAGTACTGGACAGTAATGTTTCTCTCAGCCTCATGAATGAGATATCTAATGGGATATGTAAAATTGTATAAGAGGAAGTGATTGAGCACAGAATAAAGTTAAGGAAAATTAACTCCACTAAATGGGAATTGGAATACCTCACTGTGGGTGTAGTTCAGTGGAATATATCAATGTGGGATTGATGTATATTTTAATGAAAGGAAAGTGTAGATGAGACTAATAAATTGATGGCTCTCTTGGAGATGTTTGCATCGTTGTGGATAAACGTTCAAAGAGAATTGCATTTGATAAACTGGCCACTGCCGAGACATTGAAGCATTCAGGGGGAGATGAGCAAAGATATTTACAGACACATATAAGTGGGAGTAGGCAGTAAGTTTCAGTAGAAATGATTCATTTTCAGGTGAGGTACATTTTATGTTTACTGAAGTAAGCTAATAAGATCAAGGAAGCCATTTTGAAACTAACATTTAAATGAAAAGGGCATTTTGTATTCAGCAATTGATCTATTGTATTAGTCAATGATGTGTATTAATTATTCACTAGTCAGAAACAAATTATTAATTAAGTAGTGTGCCTCAGTTGATTTTAATTGAAGATTTAATAATCTGGAAGTGGTTGTGTTAAAAGACTTGGTTGTACCTAAAACTGTAAGCCTGTTTTAAATTCTATATGACAGCTTCTGTGAGAAGGAATGTATGATCTGATATGATGGTTAGCAACAAGTCTTCATACCCTTGGTAACCTTATTTGTAACTGGAAGGTCACACAATGATGGGAGGGATACATTAAACATTCCCATTGTATCCTGATCTGCGACATTTACCAAAATGGTTAAAAAAACAATCAAACCGATTCAGGTATGAAATTGACCAACCATTGAGTTCTAATCAGTTTATTCAAACTGAGGTAAGAGCGACTGAGGGATTTAATACCCGAGGAGAAGGTCTGTTGCCAGCCAAGTACTGGAATCCCCAAAGCAAGATTCCCATCAAGAGCTGTTGTCAAAGAAGGGGTACAAGAGGGATTATGTTTTTACAGCCTGATCAACCAAGAGAAATGGTAAAAGTCTGTTTTGTATCGATCAGTTTACCCTTTTCCTTCTGTATCGCTATGTATCTTTATTTTAAATAAATTAATTTCAATTTTCCATCTGAAATTCCTGTCCTTCCTAATCGTTCAGTCTTGTTCAAACTAAAACAATCGAGTGAACTATTTACAAACACTGGTGGATTGGTTGATTGCAATTAGACTTACATAATTCTATATTTTAATATGAGATCACCTGAAAGTCTATGAATTGTCTGCATTGGATGGAGCCCTTGTAGCCTCATGTGAGGATATTGGTGTGAGTGTGCAGCTGTGATTTGTCAAATGTAAAATAACTTATTCAGAAATGCTTTGTGAAATTCACTGAAGAATGAATCCCAGACATGCTCAAACTGTGTCTGAGGCCAAACTAGTTTCAGCTGATGCTTCATCAATGACCGTACTCCCATGATAAGGTCAGAAGTGGGGATGCTCGCTAATGACTGCACAATGTTCACCATTTGCGACTCCTCAGTTACTGAAGCGTCCATGGCCAAATGCAGCGAGATAATATCTAGGTTTATACAGACAAGTGGTAAGTTGCATTTGTGCCACACAAGTGCCAGACTATGATCATCTCCAACAAGAGAGGATCTAACAATTGCCCCTTGACATTCAATAGCATTACCATCATTGAATCCCTCGCTGTCAACATCCTGGGGGTTACCATTGACCAGAAACCAAACTGGACTAGCCATAAATGGTGTCTACAAGAGCAGATCAAAGGCAAGAATCCTGCGGCGAGTAACTCACCTCCTGACTCCCTAAAACCTGTGCACTATCTAAAAGACACAAATCAGGAATGTAATGGAATACTCCCCACTTGTCTGGATGGGTGCAGATCCAACAACACTCAAGAAGGACAAAGTAACCCACTTGATTGGCAACCTATCCACAAACATTCACTCCCTTTACCACATATGAAAAATGGCAGGTGTGTGTACTTTCTACAAGATGCACTGCAGTAACTCACCAAGGCTCCCTAGGCAGCACCTTCTAAACTCAGGATCACCACCATCTAGAAGCAGAATGGCAGCAGATACCTGGGAACACTGCCACCTCCAGGTTCCCCTCCAAATCACTAACCATTAGTGATTAGTTAGACCAGAAGGGCTTGCGGTTCATAAGGAGGAGGTGTTAACAATTCTGGAAAGGGTGAAAATAGATAGGTCCCCTGGGCCGGATGGGATTTATCCTAGGATTCTCTGGGAAGCTAGGGAGGAGATTGCTGAGCCTTTGGCTTTGATCTTTAAGTCATCTTTGTCAACAGGAATAGTGCCAGAAGACTGGAGGATAGCAAATGTCCCCTTGTTCAAGAAGGGGAGTAGAGACAAACCCCGGTAACTATAGACCAGTGAGCCTTACTTCTGTTGTGGGCAAAATCTTGGAAAGGTTTATAAGACATAGGATGTATAATCATCTGGAAAGGAATAATTTGATTAGACATAGTCTCAGAGCTTATAAAAAGCTGGATTAGCCAAAATTCACTGTGAGAAATGTTGGGGAATGCAGGATTTAGTGAGAGGAAGGAACTGAAGGAGATCAATATTAGTAGAAAAATAGTGTTGGGGAAAATGATGGGATTGAAGGCTGATAAATCCCCAGGGCCTAATAATCTGCATCGCCAAGTAATTAAGGAGGTGGCTCTAGAAATAGTGGATGTATTGGTGGTCATCTTCCAGGATTCTATAGTCTCTGGAACAGTTCCTGCGGATTGGAGGGTGGCTGATGTAACTCCACTATTTAAAAAGAGAGCTAGAGAGAAAACGGAATTATAGACCAGTAAGCCTGACATCGGTAGTGGGGAAAATTCTAGAATCCATTATCAAGATTTTATAGCTCAGCGCTTAGAAAGCAGTGTCAGGATCGGACAGAGTCAGCATGGATTTATGAAGGGAAAATCATGCTTGACAAATCTACTGGAATTTTGAGGATGTAACTGGTGGAGTTGACGAGGGAGAGCCAGTGGATGTGGTGCATTTGGACTTTCAGGTGGCTTTTGGCAAAGTCCTCCTTAGGAAATTAGCTTTTATAATTGAAGCACATGGAATTAGGAGTAGTGTATTGGTATGGATAGAAAACTGGTTGGCAGACAGGAAACAGAATGGGAATTAACAGGTCTTTTTCAAATTGGTAGGCAGTGACTACCACAGGGATTGCTGATCAAACCCCAGCTATTTACAATATCTATAAATGATTTAGATGAGGGAACAAAATGTAATATCTGCAAAATTACAGATGACATCAAGTTGTGTGGGAGGGTGAGCTGTGAGGAGGGTGCAGAGATCCTTCAGTGTGATTTGGACAAGTTGAGTGAGTGGGCAAATGAATGGCAGATGTAATTATACAGGGCCTTGGTGAGGCAACAACTGGAATATTGTGTGCAGTTTTGGTCTCCTTATCTTTATTCTTCCTCGAGGGGGAGTGCAGCGAAGGTTTACCAGACCAAATCCCGGGATGGCAGGACTGATGTATGAGGAGAGATTGAATCAATTAAGATTTTATTCTCTGAAGTTAGAAGAATGAGAGGGGATCGCATAGAAACCTATAAAATTCTAACAGGATTGGACAGGGTAGTTGCAGGAAGGATGTTCCGATGGTGGGTGTGTCCACAACCAGGGGTCACAGTCTGAGGATATGAGGGTAGCCCATTTAGGACAGAGATGAGGAGAAATATCTTCATCCAGAGAGTGGTGAGCCTGTGGAATTCGTTGGCACAGAAAGTAGTTGAGGCCAATTATGTAGAATGTATGTTTATGTAGAATGTATGTTTTCAAGAAGCAGTTAGAAACAGCACTAAGGGCGAAGGGGATCAAAGAATATTGGGGGGAGGCAGGATCAAGCGATTGAGTTGGATGATCAGCCATGATCATAATGAATGGTGGAGCAGGCTCAAAAGGGCCGAATGGCCTCCTCCTGCTATTTTCTGTGTGAGAAGTCAATACGGATGTTTTCTATTCATAATAATAGTGAGATCTGCAAGAAAGTTGTTGTATAATCTAAAATAGTTTAAAAATAATTAATATTATTGAAATCTTATGAAGAAATATCTCACTGCAGCTTGCTGGTGAAAAACATAGGACATGCTTGTTACTTTAAAATCACTCGTTAGCTGGGCAGCACGGTGGCATAGTGGTTAGCACTGCTGCCTCACGGCGCCGAGGTCCCAGGTTCGATCCCGGCTCTGGGTCACTGTCCGTGTGCAGTTTGCACATTCTCCCCGTGTTTGCGTGGGTTTCACCCCCACAACCCAAAGATGTGTCAGGTAGGTGGATTGGCCACGCTAAATTGCCCCTTAATTGGAAAAAATGAATTGGGCACTCTAAATTTATTTAAAAGATAAAAATAAATAAAATCATTTGTCAGCTTGCTCTAACCCCATTCCCCCACTCCACTTTGTGGGTAATCTGAGAATCCCAAATTCGAAATTAAGAGTCCCAGCTTGCCATACCCTCCATACTGTCTCTCCGAGCTTTTGCATCCAGGGATTGTTTTGCTAACCTGCCTGTGTATCTGCAACTGGCAGTGTTTGATGATAGAGGATAACTGGGGATTTGCTCTGTATCTAACCCTGTGCCGTACCTGGCCTGGGAGTGTTTTTTAAAATAAATTTAGAATACCCAATCCATTTCTGGCGTGCCTTAATTCCACTAGTCAGAGACTGTGACTGCCAGGCCATTACGGCCACTGAACATTCGAACTTCCTTATGCAGGATGCTTTTGTTACGGGGATTGGGTCGGACCTCATATGCCAGCGACCTTTAGAGGGGGCCACCTCGATCTCGCAGAGACAAAGAAACTAGCGCTATCCATGACGGTCACCTCGCACAATATTCATACCTACACCCCCAGCCGCGCGGCCCACCCCTCCTACACATCGTGGACCCCACAGACGGCTGCCCCAGTGGGGGCCTTACCCAGCCAATACGCCTGCGCTGCGTGCCAGCCAGCCAACTCCAGGGGTCCCTGATGTTACCTTTGCGGCCAACAAAAACACCCCCGCCAACCCTGCCCGGCCCGTGCTGCCCTTTGTAAGGCCTGCGGTAAGAAGGGGCACTTCGCCGCAGTGTGCCAGGCCCACGCAGTCGCCGCTATCGCCCCGACCCCCCCTCATTTATGCACAATGGGCACCGCCATCTACACCTCCCTGGACCACGCGCGGCCAGTGGGCGCCGCCATCTTCTCCTCCTCAGACCACGTGCGGCCAGTGGGCGCCGCCATCATCCCCTCCGTGGAACACGTGTGGCCCATGGGCGCCACCATATTTTTCAACCCCCGCCACGTGCGGCCAGTGGGTGCCACCATTTTGTCCACCCCAAGATCTCCAGGCGCCGCTATCTTGTCTTCCCCACGGCACATGGACACCACCATCGTTCCAGGACCCGGGCACCCCATCGTCCGACACCAGCCACGACCAGCCACGACTCGCCTCGGTCACCATCGACCAGTCTCGCCCGCACAACCTGGCCACCGCATTGACCAGTGTTAAGATCGATGGGCACGTGACCTCTTGCCGACTGGACTCCGTGAGCACTGAAAGCTTCATCCACCCAGATACGCTAAGGAGCTGCTCCCTCGCGGTACACCCCACCAATCAAAGAAACTCCCTTGCCTCTGGGTCCCACTCCGTGGCGATCCGTGGGTACTGTATAGTCACGCTCACGGTCCAGGATGTAGAACTCAGCGGCTTCCGCCTCTGCGTCCTCCCCAATCTCTGCGCTGCCCTGCTACTCAGCCTGGACTTCCAATGTAACCTCCAGAGCCTAACCTTGAAATTCGGCGGGCCACCTTCCCTTTTCGCAAATCTAACCCCGGATTGCAAACCCGTCGCCACCAGGAGCAGATGGTACAGCACCCAGGACAGGACCTTCATCAGGTCAGAGGTCCAGCCGCTGCTTCGGGAAGGCATCATCGAGGCCAGCAACAGCCCCTGGAGAGCCCAAGTGGTAGTGGTTAAAACTGGGGAGAAACACAGAATGGACGTCGACTACAGACAGACCATTAACAGGTACATGCAGCTCGACGCGTACCCCCTCCCACGCATATCTGATATGGTCAATCAGATTGCACAGTACCGGGTCTTCTCAACTGTAGACCTCAAATCCGCCTACCACCAGCTCACCATCCGTAAGGCGGACTGTCCATTCACTGCCTTCGAGGCAGATGGTCACCTCTATCACTTCCTCAGGGTTCCCTTCGACGTCACCAACGGGGTCTCGGTCTTCCAAAGGGAGATGGACCGAATGGTCGGCCGGTACGGATTGCGGGCCACCTTCCCGTACCTAGACAATGTCACCATCTGCGGCCACGATCAGCAGGACCACGAAGCCAACCTTGCAAAATTCCTCCACACCGCCACTCTCCTAAACCTCACCTATAACAAGGAGAAGTGCGTGTTCAGCACAAACCGCTTAACCATCCTCGGCTATGTGGACCAGAACGGTGTTCTGGGGCCTGATCCCAACCGCATGCGCCCCCTCATGGAGCTCCCCCTCCTCCACTGCCCCAAGGCCCTCAAACACTGCCTGGGGTTCTTTTCATACTACGCCCAGTGGGTCCCAAACAATGCGGACAAAGCCCGCCCACTCATCCAGTCCACCCATTTACCCCTGACAGCCGAGGCTCTACATTCCTTCGACCGTATCAGAGCCGATATCACCAAGGCCGCGATGGACGCAGTAGATGAGACGCTGCCCTTTCAAGTGGAGAGCGACGCATGCGACATCGCCCTAGCGGCCACCCTCAAACAGGCAGGCAGGCGGGTGGCATTCTTTTCCCGCACCCTTCATGCCTCCTCAATTCGGCACTCCTCCGTCGGAAAAGAGGCCCAAGCTATCGTTGAAGCTGTGCGGCATTGGAGGCATTTCCTGGCCGGCAGGAGATTCACGCTCCTCGCTGACCAACGGTCGGTAGCCTTCATGTTTAATAACACACAGCGGGGCAAGATCAAAAATGATAAAATCTTGAGGTGGAGGATCGAGGTCTCCACATACAACTTCGAGATTATGTATCGCCCCGGCAAGCTCAACAAGCCCCCAGATGCCCTATCCCGAGGTACATGTGCCAGCGCACAGGTAGACTGACTCCGGACCCTGCACGACAGCCTTTGTCACCCAGGAGTCACACGGTTGTACCATTTCATAAAGGCCCGCAATCTGCCCTACTCCGTCGAGGAAGTGCAGACAAATACCAGGGACTGCCAGATCTGTGCAGAGTGCAAACCGCACTTCCACCAGCCGGACTGCGCACGCCTGGTGAAGGCCTCCCGCCTCTTTGAACACTTCAGCATGGATTTCAAAGGGCCCCTCCCCTCCACCGACCGTAACACGTATTTCCTCAGTGTGGTCGATGAGTACTCCAGATTCCCCTTCGCCATCCCATGCCCCGACATGACATCTGTCACCGTCATCAAAGCCCTCAACACAATCTTCGCTCTGTTCGGTTTCCCCGCCTACATCCACAGTGACAGGGGGTCCTCATTCATGAGTGATGAGCTGCGTCAGGACTTGCTCAGCATAGGTATCGCCTCCAGCAGGACGACCAGCTATAACCCCCGGGGAAATGGGCAGGTAGAGAGGGAGAACGGGACGGTCTGGAGGGCCGTCCAACTGGCCCTATGGTCCAGGAATCTCCCGGACTCCCGCTGGCAGGAGGTCCTCCCCGATGCACTGCATTCCATTCGGTCACTACTATGCACCGCCACTAACGACACACCCCATGAACGTCTCTTTGCCTTCCCAAGGAAGTCTACATCTGGGGTGTCACTCCCGACTTGGCTCGCAGCTCCAGGACCCGTACTCCTCCGACTCCACAAGCCGGACCCTTTGGCAGAAAGGGTGCAGTTGCTCCCTTCGTGAACCCCCAGTATGCCTACGTAGCATACCCCAACGGCTGCCAGGATACTGTCTTCCTCAGGGACCTAGCACCAGCAGGTTCCACACACACACACACACACACACACACCTCTGACCTGGCTCCACCCCACCATCTCCCAGCGCTCCCAGAAGCAACCACTCCAGGACAATCCGTCCTTCCCCTGCCCACGCCCGAGGATGAAGAGGATTTTGGCATGCTCCCAGAGTCACCGAGGACCAGACCGACATCAGAATTATCGCCGCCACCACTGTGTCACTCCAAGCGGTACATCAAGGCCACGGACCGACTAAATCTATAACTGGTTCGGGACTGCCTAACCACTGGACTTCAACATTTATTTTGCAATGCTGTACATTAAACTCAAACTTTCTGTATATAGTTCTCCAGCACCCCCGCCGGACTCAATTTTTACAGGGGGTGAATGTGGTAAATCACTGTTGTACATATATTAGGATATGTCTGGTAAGACCCTGTACTACAGGTACAGCGGTAGTCCCTGCCTGCTGGCTCCGCCCAGTAGGCGGAGTATAAATATGTATGTCCTCCATACAGCAGCCATTTTGCCAGCTGCTGTGGGAGGCCACACATCTTAGAGTAATAAAGCCTCATTTGTATTCAACTCTCAACTTTGTCCAATTGATCGTGCATCCATAGTTTAGGGAGAATGAGAAACTCAAGCAGGTGCTTCAGTGCAGACAGGTCACCGTGGAAATGTTGATAAGACATTCCTTCACTGCAGACAGGTCATCGTGGAAACGCTGATAAGACATTCCATTCCACAGAATCGACTCATTGGAAACTCTAATCGGATCGGGGAGACGACAGAGTTTGTCTGTTATTAACCTCAACATAAACTTAAACCAGAGTGAATAATGGAACAGATTAAATTCTAATCTGTGATGTTTATAGCTACAGTAATGGAATTATCAGAATAATAGAATCAACAGGCAGGGTAGTTTAGGGAAAATGAAGAAATTACAGAAGAAACGTAATTGTTGGGAACCGGAGAATGTGTCCTTGTAAATCACAGATGAGAGAAATTCCTGCTGTCTTTTCCTCACTTGCTGCATGAACTGTGTCCCATACTGGGCCCCAAACCTCAGGAAATATATATTGCATTTGGCAACAGTCCAGTTCAGATTGACCATGAAGAAGTTAGGCTGGTGATCTGAGTGAATCCCTTCCCACACACGGAGAACATTAACGGTAACTTCTCAGTGTGAACAGGCCGATTAATTTCCAGGTCTGATTAAATCTATTCCACAATCCCCAGATTTCCAAAGCTTCTCCCCAGCGTGACTACATACCGTTCGAAAGGTCAGATCATCGGCTAAAACACCATCTACATTCAGAACAGATGAACTGTTTCTCCCAACATTAAACTGGGCTTTTTGCTTCCATGGTTAAAGGCTGATAATGTTCATGACCATGGAGGGATTTGACAACCTGAATACAAATTTTATAATGGAGGCTTTGCTTAATCAGAGCTTGAGTAGGTCAATGAGCACAGTGGTGATGGTGAACAGGACTTTGAATGATCTCATATTTCCGTGTGCGGGTGCGGTGAATGAGAGAGGCTGGACAGGAATGTATTGGAATCAAGTCTGAAGGTAAAAAAGGGAGGACACAATCTCAGACTCAAGGAACAATCCTTTAAAACAGAGATGAGGAGGAATTTGTTCAGCCAGAGGGTGGTGAATCTGTGAACTCTTTGCTGCAGAAGGCTGTGGAGCCAAATCACTGAGTATCTTTAAGACCGAGATAGATAGGTTCTTGATTAATAAGGGGACCAGGGGTTATGGGGAGAAGGCAGGAGAATGGGGATGAGAAAATATCAGCCATGATTGAATGGCGGAGCAGACTTGATGGGCCGAGTGGCCTAATTCTGCTTCTATGTCTTATGGTCTTATGGTAACAGGGGCACGGATGAGCGTTTCAGCAGCAGATGAGCTGGGGAGTGGTGGACACAGGCGACATTGGTATCAGTGATGGTGTGGAAATGTGTTCAGAAACTCATCTTGGGGTCAGATCTAACACGGAGATTGTGCAGAGTGTGGTTCAGCCTCAGACAGTTCCCAGGGAGAGGGATGGACTCAGGAGTTAGGGAACGGAATTTCTAATGGTGACTGAAGACAATGGCTTTGGTCTTTCCAATTTTTAATTGGAGGAAATTTCTGCCCATCCGGTGGATGTGAGATAAGCAGTTTGATAATTTAGTAACAGAGGAAGAATGGAGAGGGATGGTGGTGAGGTAGAGCTGGGTGTTGTCAGTGACATGTGAAAACTAGCACGGTGTTTTTGGATGATGTCACCTCGTGGCAGCTTGTAGATGGGAAATAGGAGGGGCCGAGGACAGATCCTTGGGGAACACAGAGTACAGGGACTTGGAGAGGAAAGGGAGGTTTTGATGTGGTAGTTTGCAATGATGGTGGGGTAAAATATTGTTTTAGGAAGGGTGCGTTTAAAGATGAGCGACAGGACCAAGAGACAGAACTATGAACAAAATCACACAACATGGAGATCTTGAATGGTCAGCAGTGTTGTGAGAATGTGGTTAAATAATAATAATCAAACAATCTTTGTCACAAGTAGGCTTACATTAACACTGCAATGAAGTTACTGTGTAAATCCCGTAGTCGCCACACTCCGGCGCCTGTTCGGGTGCACAGAGGGAGAATTCAGAATGTTCAATTCACCCAATAAACACGGCTTTCGGGAATTGTGGGAGGAAACTGGAGCACCTGGAAGAAACCCACGCAGACATGGGGAGAACGTGCAGACTTGACACAGACAGTGACCCAAGGCGGGAATCGAACCCAGGACCCTGGCGCAGGTGGCAGGTCTAATGGACAACATGAGCTCTGAGGAAGATGGAGGGTAGGAGAGAAACTGGGGAAAGAGGAGTTCAGAGCTCAGACCAGGTGGAATTTTAGAGACAGGTTGGCCCAGTGGTAGAGAGGAAAGCAGCAGAGGCAGCTGATCAGATTGTCTCAATCTCAGTGAGAAAGACGTTTATGAACTCCACACACTTGAGGTGAGGATGGAGGCGACAGGGGAGAGGGAGAGACCTTGAAACAGAACAAACTTGTGATGGGATGTTAAAAGATTCAACAAACTTGTGTTAAATAATTGACTTTTATCCAGAATATTATCCCTTATAACTGGGTTAGCGTTTATAAATATGAGTCAAACCCGAGTCCAATGAACATGGTTCAGTCCTGGATGTGATTAACAGCAAAATCCAATCACATCAGTTACTTGTGAACCCGCTGGTGTCTCAGCAGGTTGCCTGAATGAATGAATCCCTTTCCACACTGGGAGCAGGTGAATGGTCTCTCCCCAGTGTGAATCCGCTGGTGTAGAGTGAGTTGAGATGATCGTCTGAACCCAGTCCCACAGTCGGAGCACCTGAATGGTTTCTCGTCAGTGTGAACATGTTGATGGGATACCAGTTCCCCGGAACTTTTAAAGCACTTCTCACAGTCTAGGCATTTAAACGGTCTCTCGTCAGTGTGAACTCTTTGATGGGACACCTGGAGCGAAATTCTCCATCCCGCCCCGCCACATTTCTGCCCCGACCCGCCGGCGGGATGCTCCGTTACACCAGCCGGTCAATGGGGTTTCCCATTGTGGGGCAGCCCCACGCCGTCGGGAAGCCCCCGGGCGCCGGCAAAACGGAGACTCCCGCCGGCGGAGAATGACGACCCAGATCCCGAGAACTTATAAAGCACTTCCCACATTTTCTGCATTTAAAAGGTCTCTCATCATTGTGAATCTGCGGGTGTGTCAGCAGTTGGGATGAAGAGTGAATCCACACCCACACGCAGGGCAGGTGAAAGGCCTTTCCCCAGTGTGAACTCGCTGGTGCATCAACAAGCTGTATGACTGAGTGAATCCACGCCCACACTCGGGGCAGGTGAAAGGCTTCTCCCCAGTGCGAATGTGTCGATGGGTTGCCAGGTCAGATGGGTAATTGAACGCCTTGCCACAATCCCCACATTTCCATGATTTCTCCCTGCTGTGACTGCGCTTGTGTTTTGACAGGCCAGATGATCGGCTGAAGCTCCGTCCACATACAGAACACGTGTACGGTTTCTCCCCACTGTGAACTTCCTTTTCCTTCCATGTTCAAAATCTGATGATATTCAGGTTCCAATCAGTTACACGACTGTCAGATTTTGATGTGGTGTTTGGTTGGACAATTGCACATCCTTCCCTGCTGATACCCTGTGAAATTGAGTTAAAACAGTAAAAAGGGAGTGAGAGAGATCCCACAAAACACAAAGGCAGGTTGTGAAATTGAGCTAAATGAATCTGGTAACTTGTGGGGTCGGCACTGGGAAAAAGTGACCACGAAAACTGTTGAACCTTTTGTGAAAAGTGAACCAGTTTGTTAATGGCCTTCAGGGAAGGGAACCTGCCCCCCGGCCTGAGCCCACACAAGGCTCGGGCCTCTGCAAGAACACAAGAAATAGGAGCAGAAGTAGAGCATTCGGCCCATCGAACCTGCTCTGCCATTGAACACGATTGTGGCTGACCTCCATCTTCAATTCCACTTGCCCGTGAGCTCTCTGCGTCCTTTGACTTCCTGAGAGACCAAAAATCTCACCATCTCAGCCTTCAATATGTTCAGTGATGGTCACAGTAACTTCATTGCAATGTTAATGTAAGCCTACTTGTGACAATAATGATTATTATTATCCACAACCCTCTGGGCTAGAGAATTTTATGTGAGAAACAGAGATGAGAGAGAGAAAGAGAGTGAGTAGTGGGGGAGAGAGAGAATCAAAAAGATTGATGGAAAGGGAGAGAGAGTGAGAATGGAGTGAGGGTAACAGGAAGCAATGGACCAACAACTGAATCACAATTTGACAAAATCTCCTGAACCCTTAATCCCCACCACCTGGATGGACAGGACAGCAGATGTACGTGAACATCACCACCTGCAAGTTCCTTTCCAAGAAATGAAAATGAAATGAAAATTGTTTATTGTCACAAGTAGGCTTCAAATGAAGTTACTGTGAAAAGCCCCTAGTCGCCACATTCCGGCGCCTGTATGGGGAGGCTGGAACAGGAATTGGACACACTGTCCGATCTTGTCTGACATCCAGTGCTGGATGAGCAGAACTTTCCTCCATTTAAATATTGACAAGACTGAACCCATTCCCTTTCATCCGCTCTACAAACTCCATTCCCTCGTCACCAATTTCATCCCTATCAAATGTCTGAGGCTGAAGCAGACTGTTCACAACCCTGGTGAAATATTTCACCCCTAGATGAGCTCTTGACCACAGATCCACACCATCACCAAGATTGCCGATTTCCACCTCAGGAACACAGCTCGACTCCACCTTCGTCTCTGTTCATCTGCTGCAGAAACCATCATCCATTCTTCTGTTACCTCTCAACCAGATTATTCCAATGTTCTCGCAGCCAGACTCCAACATTAAACAACCCCCTCCAAAGCTCTGCTACCCAAGTGCTTACTCACACCAGCCCCTGTGCCCACAATTCTACAAATGCTTCCTTTTTAAAAGGCACAAAAAGTTTAAATTTCTCATTGCTTTACTCCATGGTAATGATCACCCTGATCTCTGTAATCTCCTCCACACACACCCCTTTCAGATTTCTGCACTCATTTAATTCCAGCATTCCTGATTTTAATCTGTCCACCATTACTGAGTTGCCAAGGCCTCAATTTCTGGAATTTCCTCCTTAAAACTCTCCGACTCTCTTTCCTCCTTTAAGATTGTCCTTAAAATCTAATATCTCGTCATGTGGCTCAGTGTCAATTGTTATTTTGTCACGTTTCTCTGAAAGTCGAAAAAGTTTTATTCTGTTCAAGTCATAATATAAATTCGAATTATTGTAACAGTCCTCGGCATATATTCTGCCCCCTAAATAGGAATTTGTAACTGAGTGAAATAGTTGGATGGACATTCTGTCATGAAGACACATTTCAAAAACGTTGCCCCCAACAATGATGGCGACTGAGCCTGCGCTCTGATGCTTGTGCCCCAATAAAGACGGTGGGTGCGCGTGCGCAGTGAGCTGCCAGTGATCCAAATAAGGATGCCGAGGGCGCATGTGCACTGCTGCGAGGAACCCAATTTGAGACGGCGCATGCGCACCGCTGCCAGTACCAAATAAAGAACAAGAACAAAGAACAAAGAAATGTACAGCATAGGAACAGGCCCTTCGGTCCTCCAAGCCCGTGCCGACCATGCTGCCCGACTAAACTACAATCTTCTACACTTCCTGGGTCCGTATCCCTCTATTCCCATCCTATTCATGTATTTGTCAAGATGCCCTTTAAATGTCACTATCGTCCCTGCTTCCAGCACCTCCTCCGGTAGCGAGTTCCAGGCACCCACTACCCTCTGTGTAAAAAACTTGCCTCGTACATCTAATCTAAACCTTGCCCCTCTCACCTTAAACCTATGCCCCCTAGTAATTGACCCCTCTACCCCGGGGAAAAGCCTCTGACTATCCACTCTGTCTATGCCCCTCATAATTTTGTATACCTCTATCAGGTCTCCCCTCAACCTTCTTCGTTCCAGTGAGAACAAACCGAGTTTATTCAAGCGCTCCTCATAGCTAATGCCCTCCATACCAGGCAACATTCTGGTAAATCTCTTCTGCACCCTCTCTAAAGCCTCCACATCCTTCTGGTAGTGTGGCGACCAGAATTGAACACTATACTCCAAGTGTGCACTATACTCCAAAGATGGCGGCCGCATAGTCCTGTCTGTGAGAAAGCTCCAGGCCCCGCTCAGATCCACAGGTACCGGTGGATTATTTTTCCGGATTTTTGCTTTATTTAACATGTTTACGAAGCGTGCCTAACGACCCGCATGATCCAGCTCTCCCTCCGTCCCGCTATTCCCACGTTCACGAGTTGTGCATCTGAGAAAGAACCTTTTCTGCTTCGCCATTAATCACACTGCGCATGCTTCACTCGG
The DNA here is from genome assembly GCF_047496885.1 of Scyliorhinus torazame. Classification (NCBI taxonomy): domain Eukaryota; kingdom Metazoa; phylum Chordata; class Chondrichthyes; order Carcharhiniformes; family Scyliorhinidae; genus Scyliorhinus; species Scyliorhinus torazame. The sequence goes on from NC_092711.1 coordinate 67,992,730, forward strand.
CCCAGTCCTGCCCAGATTCACTCCGATTGGCTGGAGGACCAGTCACTCCCGCCCGGTCCCCCGAACCCGCCCACTCTTCTCCTAATGATGTGGAGATGCCGGCGTTGGACTGGGGTGAGCACAGTAAGAAGTCTGATAACACCAAGTTAAAGTCCAACAGGTTTGTTTCGATGTCACTAGCTTTCGGAGTGCTGCTCCTTCCTCACTGATGGTCACAGTAACTTCATTGCAATGTTAATGTAAGCCTACTTGTGACAATAATGGTTATTATTATCCACAACCCTCTGGGCTAGAGAATTTTATGTGAGAAACAGAGTGAGAGAGAGAAAGAGAGTGAGTAGTGGGGGAGAGAGAGAGAATCAAAAAGATTGATGGAAAGGGAGAGAGAGTGAGAATGGAGTGAGGGTAACAGGAAGCAAGGTGAGGAAGGAGCAGCGCTCCGAAAGCTAGTGACATCGAAACAAACCTGTTGGACTTTAACCTGGTGTTGTAAGACTTCGTACTCTTCTCCTATTGGTCGTGCGATGCCGTCAACCATTGTGAGGTGTCAGGTGAGAGGTCAGTGTTGGGGGGCGGGGTTTACAAACCCCAGTGGGGCCCTGGAGCCGAATGTGAAACAATGAACATTCCCCACTCTCACTATCTGCCGCTTCCGGCTTCTCTCCACAAACAACCTCGGGGGGGGGGGGGGGGGGGGGGGACACTGACCCAGTGATAATGTCACTGCATTAGTCACCTAGTGAGACAGGAAAATGTTCTGGGGACATGGGCTCCAATCCATTAAATTAATAAAATCTGGAATTTAAAGTTGGTCTCAGTGATGGTGACTGAGGCTCCACTGAGAAAATCTCCAATGTCACTGGATTAGGTCAAAAAGGCAGAAAGTAGGAAATTAGTTAGTTTAAAGCCTGTTGTTGGGAAACTGTTGGAATCCATGATTGAGAAAGTAGCAACCGGACATTTGGAAAGTCAAACTGCAATCCATCAGAGTCAGCATGGTTTTGTGAAGGGTAAATCGTGTTTGACTCATTTCTTAGGAGTTCTTGGAAGATGTAACAAGCCAAGTGGATAATGGGGTCCTGTAGATGTATTTGGACTCCCAGAATACATTTGATTAGGTGTCACACAAAAGGTAATAATCAAGGTAAAATCCCACGGGGTTGAGAGATAATATATTAGTTTGGATAGAGGATTGGCTAACCAGCAGAGAGTGGGGATTAGATTTATTGACACACGTACTGAAGAAAAATGTTTTTACCCAGAGGGTGGTGACGGTCTGGAATGCCCCGAACAGGCGCCGGAATGTGGCATCTAGGGGCTTTTCACAGTAACTTCATTGAAGCCGACTTGTGACAAGCGATTTTCATTCATATTCATTTCATGCACTGCCGAGGAGGGTGGTAGAGACGGTTGTCTCACATCCTATAAAAAAGTACCTGGATGAAGACAGGCACATCATAACATTGAAGGCTATGAGCCAAGTGCTGATAAATGGGATTAGGTAGGTGGGTCAGGTTTATCATGTGTCGATGCAAACTCGATGGACCGAAGGGCCTCTTCTGCACTGTTGCTGATGAAAGTTTGGTGGCATCGTAGACAGCATACATGATAGCATTAAATTGCAAGAAGATATTGACGAACTAGGTGAATGGGCAAGATTGTGGCAATGTAAACAAGTGTGAGGTTATCTGTTTTGAACCAAAAAAGGATATAACTGAGTACTTTCTAAATGGAAAGAGGTTAAGTACAGTGGGTGTCCAAAGAGATGTGGGGTTCATAGAATCTACAGCACGGAGACAGGCCCTTCGGCCCAAACTGGTCCATGCCAACCAAAAAGCTCATCTAAGTGAACCCCATTTGCCTGTGTTTGGCCCATATCCCTCTGAACCTTTCCTATCCATGTATCTCTCCAAATACCTTTTCAATGTTGTCACTGTCCCTGCCTCAACCACTTCCTCCGACAGTTCATACGTACCTTCCTCTGTGTAAAACCGTTGCTCCTTAGGTTCCCATTAATTATTTTCCCTCTGAACTTAAACCTATGCCCTCTAGTTCTCGATTTCCCAACCCTGAGAAAAAGACTGAGTGCATTCACCCTATCCATGCCTCTCATGATCTTATACACCTTGATAAGATCACTCCTCAGTCTCTTACACTCCAAAGAAAAATATCCTGGCCTGTCCAATCTCTCCCTGTAACTCAGTCCCTTGAGTCCGGGCAACATCCTTGTAAATCTCTTCTGCACTCTCTCCAGTTTAATAACATCTTTCCTATGGCAAAGCAGCCAAAACTGAACACAATACTCCAGGTGTGACTTCACCAACGTCCTGTACAACTGCAATATAACTTCCCAACTTGAATACACAATGCCCTGACTGATGAAGGACAGCATGCCAAAAGCCTTCTTCAGAGAATTTACAGTGCAGAAGGAGGCTATTCGGCCCATCGAGCCTGCACCAGCCCTTACAAAGAGCACCCTAGTCAAGCCTACTTATCTACCCTACTCCCGTAACCCAGTAACCCCCACTCAACCTTTTTTTGGACACTAAGGACAATTTAGCATGGCCAGTCCACCTAACCCGCACATCTTTAGACTGTGGGAGGAAACCAGAGAACACACGCAGACACGGGGAGAACATGCATACTCCGCACAGACAGTGCCCCAGCTGGGAATCGTACCTGGGTCCCTGGAACTGTGAAGCAACTGTGCTAACCACTATGCTGCCGTGCTGCCCTATCTACCTGTGACTCCACCTTTAGAGAACCGTGCACCTGAACTCCAAGATCCCTCTGTTCCATGATACACCCCAAGACCCTACCATTCACTGTGAAAATCCTACCTTGATTTGACTTTCCGAAATGCAACTCCTCGCACATATCTGTACTGAACTCCATTTCTTGGCCCACTTCCCCAGCTGATCGAGAGCCTGCTGCAATTTTTGATAACCTTTCTCAATGTCGACAATACCACCTATTTTAGTGTCATCTGCAACCTTACTGATCATGCCTTGTACATTCTCATCCAAATCGTTGATATAGATACAAACAGCAATCTCCTAGTTACTGATCTCCTCGTTACTCCCCGACTTAATTAATTACTCCAGTTTCTCACATTTAGTACAGATTCCCAACCACCAATCAGCTTTATTCAGAGTTAAGTTATTTATACTTACTGTTCCGAAGCTGCTCCTCCCCGGATTCGGGCCAAATCCGCTCCCTGCTGTCTAGGCCATAAATCCCCACGGTAAGTTATTTATATTTACTGTTCCAAAGCTCCTCCTCCCTGGATTCGCACCAACTCCGCTCCCTGCATTGGTGAGATTCATACCTGGGTGCCGGAAAATCGTTAGGACAGTAACTGTCCTGTAAGGGAATGAGTCATTTTGCTTCCCAATTGGCCGAGGAAGGCAGTGTGTCACAAGGATGGATGTGTTGACCGATTAATGGCTGGAGGATGGGGGCAGGTCATGTGATCAAACCTCCAGGAATATATTTAATCAAAGTTGGCGAGGAGAGAATGTTGTGAATTTCTATCCTAAACTGACAGTGAGGTTTCTGTAAATTTCCAAGATAATGGAAGTGGAGGTTTAACAGACGGGAAACGCAAACCAAACGTCACATCGCGATCTGACAGAATCACTCGATTCACCAGAACCTGAATTTCAGCAGCATCTGGGTGTGGAAGGTAAAAGGTTTGTCTGTTCTGTCTGTGAGGGAAGAGTTAAGGTCTCAGTGTGACTGGAAAAGCCCCGAGATTCACAAACCCTGGTTAGACCAAACCTGGAGAACTGTGTTCAGTTCTGGGCAACAAACCTGAGGAAGGATAGAATGGCCTCGGAGGGAGTGTAGCTCAGATTTATCTGAGTGATATCTGAACCCCTCCGGGGTTAAATTACAAAACTAGCCTGCACAAAAGAGTCAGAGGCATGATGGCGCAGAGAATGGCAATCGGCCCATTGAGTCCATGCTAGCTCTCTGGGGCAATCCAGTCAGTGCCATTCTCCTGCTCTATCCCTGTATCCTCGCAGGTTTATTTCCCTCCAATTTCCTTTTGAAATCAAATCATTCATTGTGTCTATTTTCAAACTCCCTCATAGGCAGCAAGTTTCAGGTCATTGCCGCTCGCTGTGTAAAAACATACATCTCATATCACCTCATATCTCCTGTACCTTTTACATACAAACTCGGAACAGGCCACTCGGCCCCTCGAGCCTGCTCAGCATTCAATAAGATTGTGGCTGAACTCATTCTAACCCCAACTCCACCTTCCTGCCTACCCCGATGACCTTTCACCTCCTTACTCATCAAGAATCTATCCAGCTCTGCCTTAAAAATATTCAAGTCGGGCAGCACGGTGGCGCAGTGGGTTAGCACTGCGCCCTCACGGCGCCGAGGTCCCAGCTTCGATCCCGGCTCTGGGTCACTGTCCATGTGGGGTTTGCACATTCTCCCCGTGTTTGTGTGGGTTTCAGCCCCACAACCTAAAAATGTGCAAGCTAGGTGGATTGGCCATGCTAAACTGCCCCTTAATTGGAAAAAATGTATTGGGTACTCTAAATTTTAAAAAAATATTCAAGGTCTCTGCATCCGCTGCCTTTTAAGGGCGTGAGTTCCAAAGTCTTACAACCCTCAAGAGAATAAAAAATCCTCATCTCCATCTGAAATGGGTGACCCCTTATTTTGCAACAGTAACCCCCTTGTTCCAGATCCTCCCACGAGAGGAAACATCCTCTCCACATCCACCCTGTCAAGACCGCTCAGGATCTTGTACAGTTCAATCCAGGCTTTACCCAAAACTTTCAATCTGTGTCCCGACTGCTTGTACGATCAGTGAATGGAAACAGAGTTTCTTTGTCCACCTGATGGAAATCTGGCATGATCTTGTGTCCCTGAATCAAATCTCCCCTCAAACCCCATTGCTGGGCAATCTCCTCTGCACCTTCTCCAAGAACCTTCACATCCTTCCTGAAGGGTGGTAACCAGAGCTTTATAAAGATTCATGGAATAGAATTAGAATCATAGAATTCCTACAGTGCAGAGGGAGGCCATTTGGCCCAACGGGTCTGCACTGGCCCTTGGAAAAAGCACCCTACTTAAGCTTAAGCCCATGCCTCCACCCTGTCCCTGTAAACCAGTGCCCCTAACTCACCGTTGGACACTAAGGGCAATTTATCATGGCCAATCCACCTCACCTGCACATCTTCGCACTGTGGGAGGAAACCGGAGCACCCAGAGGAAACCCACGCAGACACGGGGAGAATGTGCAAACTCCACACACAGTCACCTGTGACGGGAATTGAACCTGGGACCCTGAGGCAGTAGTGCTAACCACTGTGCCACCAGAAGTATAGTTTCAGTATCATATTTCTATTTATGAAACTCAAGGTCAAAAATCCTTTGCCAACTACTCTCTTAATATGTCTTGCAGATATACACAATCCAGCAGTTTTCATGGTCACTTTTTCCCAGAGCCGGCACCACAAATGACCAGATTCATTCAGCTCAATTTCACAACCTGCCTTTGTGTTTTTGTGGGTTCTCTCTCACTCCCTATTTTCTGTTTTTATTCAGTTTCACAGGGTGTTCGAAATGGAGGATTCAAATTCCGGAAACTCAAACCAAGCATCACATCAGGATCTGACAGAGTCCTCAATTTATCATATCCTGAAGATTGGCGGATTTTGAACATGGAAGGAAAAATAGTCCACAGTGGGGAGAAACCGTACATGTGTTGTGTGTGTGGACGAGGATTCACTCGATCATCGGACCTCACAAGCCACAAATGGAGTCACACGGAGGAGAAACCGTGGAAATGTGCGGACTGTGGGAAAGGATTCACTTCCCCATCCAAGCTGGAAATTCATCGACGCAGTCACACTGGGGAGAGACCATTCACCTGCTCCAAATGTGGGAAGGGATTCACTCACTCATCCAACCTGCAGATACACCAGCGAGTTCACACTGGGGAGAGACCATTCACCTGCTCCAAGTGTGGGAAGGGATTCACTCAGTCATCCCACCTGCTGAGACACCAGCGTGTTCACACTGGAGAGAGACCATTCCAATGTCCAGACTGCGGAAAGCGCTATAAAGGTTCTTGGGAACTGATGTTCCATCAACGTGTTCACACTGACGAGAAACCGTTCAGGTGCTCTGACTGCGGGACTGCGTTCAGACAATCATCTCACCTCACTGAACATCAGCGAGTTCACACTGGGGAGAGACCATTCGCCTGCTCCAAGTGTGGGAAGGGATTCACTCGATCATCCAACCTGCAGACACACCAGCGGGTTCACACTGGGCAGAGACCATTCATCTGCTCAGGTGGGAAGGGATTCACCACTTCATCCCACCTGCTGAGACACCAACGAGGCCACAAGTAACGACTGCGACTGGGTTTTGCTGTTTGTCACATTCAGGACTGAACCATGTTCATTTGGGTCTCTTTCTGCTGATAACAATTCCAGCCCATTTACAGCGGCTAATATTCTGGCTAAAAGTAAAATAAATTAGATTTGTGTGAAATATGCAATGTGCTGAAACTTTTTCATATCTCTGGCACAAGTTAGTTCCTTTTGAAGTACTCTCGCTCTCCCCTGTCTCTTCCATCCTCACCTCCAACAAGAAGTGTGAGGAGCTTGCTGAGCTTCTTTGTGACTGACATTGAGTAAATCCGATCAGCTGCCTCTGCTGATTCCCTCCCTTCCTTGAGCCCACCAGACCAAATTGTCTCTAAATTTCATCCTTTCCCGAGCCGTGAACCCACATCTTTCTCTAGTTTCTCTCCCCTCTCCCCTCATGCCCTCTCAGAGCTCATCTTGTCCATGAGACCCAGCTCCTGCTCCATCGACCCTATTACCACTAAGCTACTGATCAGCCAACTACCCTGTGTCCATGAATATTGTCAACATTTCTCTTTCTCTTCAGGTACTGTCCCTCTGTCCTTCAAATCAGCCATCATCACTATCTCCTCAATAAAACAAACCCTTGACCCTGCCATCCTTACAAATTAGTGCCCCACCTTCAACCGCCCTCTCCTCTTTAAATTCTTTGAACATGTTGTCACCTCCCAAATCCTTGCTCATCTTTACCAGAACTCCCATGTTTGAATCCCTTCAATCAGGTCTCTGCCCAGTCAGAGTAGTGAAATACAAGACCCAAACAGACTCTTACCCAGAGTGAAAGACAGACAATCCGGGAGCTTGGATCCAACACGGACATATTCATAAGACCAGAAGACAAGGGTAGGAGCATAGTCATTATTAAGAGACAACAATACCTGCTGGAGACAGACAGACAACTGAACAACACAAATCACAACACCAAGCTACCTGGACCCCTATACCCGAGACAGGAAGGAGAATTGGAGACAGACTGGAAGAACTCAGACTCCAGATACATTAATCAAAAACAGATGGAATATCTGAGGGGACAACAGGTCGAACCAAGGAAGTTTGACCTGTTCCCTAAAATACACAAACACATAATCTTTATTATTGTCACAAGTAGGCTTACATTAACACTGCAATGAAGTTACTGTGAAAAGCCCCTAGTCGCCACACTCCGGTGCCTGTTTGGGTACACAGAGGGATAATTCAGAATGTCCAAATTACCTAACAGCACGTCTTTCGGGACTTATGGAAGGAAACCGGAGCACCCGGAGGAAACCACGCAGACACGGGGAGAACGTGCAGAATCAGCACAGACAGTGACCCAAGCCAGGAATCGAACCTGGGACCCTGGTGCTGTGAAGCAACAGTGCTAACCACTGAGCTACCCTCCAGTTGCTGGGTAGATGCCGGTGTTCTAGCTTTATTAGAACAGCTTTGCTAGGAATATGGCACAAGTCTTCAAAACTAATGCCGGAAAAATGTCTTTGCAGTATTCACTGCCTTCAGCCATTTCTTGATATCACGTGTTGTGAATGAAATTGGCTGAAGACTGGCATCTGTGATGTTGGAGATCTCTGGAGGAGATCAAGCTGGATCATCCACCCGGCACTTTTGGCTGAAGATTACTGCGAATGCTTCAGCCTTGTCTTTTGCATAAATGTGCTGAGCTCCTCCATCATTGAGGATGGGGATATTTGTGGATCCTCCTCCTTCAGTGAGTTGTTTAATTTTTTTATTTTTTTTAAATAATATTTTATTGAAAATTTTTGGTCAACCAACACAGTACACTGTGCATCCTTTACACAACATTATAACAATACAGATAATAATGACCTTTTTTATTTAAACAAGAACAAAAGAAAACAACAACAAATAAATAAATATTAAATAACAAAAATAAAAATAAAAACTAGCCCTAATTGGCAACTGCCTTGTCTCAGGCCACACACACCCCCCCCCCCCCACCCCCCCCCCCCCCCACCCCCACCCCCAAGTCCTGGGCTGCTGCTGCTGCCTTCTTTTTTCCCCCATCTATCTTTCCGCAAGATATTCGACGAACGGTTGCCACCGCCTGGTAAACCCTTGAGCCGACCCCCTTAGGACGAACTTAATCCGCTCTAACTTTATGAACCCCGCCATATCATTTATCCAGGTCTCCACCCCCGGGGGCTTGGCTTCTTTCCACATTAGCAATATCCTGCGCCGGGCTACTAGGGACGCAAAGGCCAAAACATCGGCCTCTCTCGCCTCCTGCACTCCCGGCTCTTGTGCAACCCCAAATATAGCCAACCCCCAGCTTGGTTCGACCCGGACTCCTACTACTTTCGAAAGCACCTTTGTCACCCCCATCCAAAACCCCTGTAGTGCCAGGCATGACCAAAACATATGGGTATGATTCGCTGGGCTTCTCGAGCACCTCGCACACCTATCCTCCACCCCCAAAAATTTACTGAGCCGTGTTCCAGTCATATGTGCCCTGTGTAATACCTTAAACTGAATCAGGCTTAGCCTGGCGCAAGAGGACGACGAGTTTACCCTGTTTAGGGCATCTGCCCACAGCCCCTCCTCGATCTCCTCCCCTAGCTCTTCTTCCCATTTCCCTTTTAGTTCGTCCACCATAGTCTCCCCTTCATCCCTCATTTCCCTATATATATCCGACACCTTACCGTCCCCCACCCATTTCTTCGAGATGACTCTGTCCTGCACCTCTTGCGTCGGGAGCTGCGGGAATTCCCTCACCTGTTGCCTCGCAAAAGCCCTCAATTGCATGTACCTGAATGCATTCCCTTGGGGCAACCCATATTTCTCAGTCAGCGCTCCCAGACTCGCGAACTTCCCATCCACAAATAGATCTTTCAATTGCGTTATACCTGCTCTTTGCCACATTCCATATCCCCCATCCATTCCCCCCGGGGCAAACCTATGGTTGTTTCTTATCGGGGACCCCCCCCAATGCTCCGGTCTTTCCCCTATGTCGTCTCCACTGTCCCCAAATCTTCAGTGTAGCTACCACCACCGGACTCGTGGTATAGTTCCTTGGTGAGAACGGCAATGGGGCTGTCACCATAGCCTGCAGGCTGGTCCCCCTACAGGACGCCCTCTCTAATCTCTTCCACGCCGCTCCTTCCTCCTCTCCCATCCACTTACTCACCATTGAAATATTAGCGGCCCAATAATACTCACTTAGGCTCGGTAGTGCCAGCCCCCCCCCTATCCCTACTACGCTGTAAGAATCCCTTCCTCACTCTCGGAGTCTTCCCGGCCCAAACAAAACCCATGATACTCTTTTCTATCCTTTTGAAAAAAGCCTTCGTGATCACCACCGGGAGGCACTGAAACACAAAGAGGAATCTCGGGAGGACCACCATCTTAACCGCCTGCACCCTCCCTGCCATTGACAATGCTACCATATCCCATCTCTTGAAATCTTCCTCCATCTGTTCCACCAACCGCGTCAAATTTAGCCTGTGCAATGTGCCCCAATTCTTAGCTATCTGGATCCCCAGGTAACGAAAGTCTCTTGTTACCTTCCTCAACGGTAGGTCTTCTATTTCTCTACTCTGCTCCCCTGGATGCACCACAAACAGCTCACTCTTCCCCATGTTCAATTTATACCCTGAAAAATCCCCAAACTCCCCAAGTATCCGCATTATTTCTGGCATCCCCTCCGCTGGATCCGCCACATATAGTAGCAGATCATCCGCATATAAAGATACCCGGTGTTCTTCTCCTCCCCTAAGTATTCCCCTCCATCTCTTGGAACCTCTCAGCGCTATCGCCAGGGGCTCAATCGCCAGTGCAAACAGTAATGGGGACAGAGGACATCCCTGCCTTGTCCCTCTATGGAGCCGAAAATATGCCGATCCCCGTCCATTCGTGACCACACTCGCCACTGGGGCCCTATACAACAGCTGCACCCATCTAACATACCCCTCTCCAAACCCAAATCTCCTCAACACCTCCCACAGATAATCCCATTCCACTCTATCAAATGCTTTCTCGGCATCCCTCGCCACTACTATCTCCGTTTCACCCTCTGGTGGGGCCATCATCATTACCCCTAACAGCCTCCGTATATTCGTGTTCAGCTGTCTCCCCTTCACAAACCCAGTTTGGTCCTCATGAACCACCCCCGGGACACATTCCTCTATTCTCATTGCCATTACCTTGGCCAGGACCTTGGCATCCACATTGAGGAGGGAAATTGGTCTGTAGGACCCGCATTGTAGCGGATCCTTTTCCTTCTTTAAGAGAAGCGATATCGTTGCTTCTGACATAGTCGGGGGCAGTTGTCCCCTTTCCTTTGCCTCGTTAAAGGTCCTCGTCAGTAGCGGGGCGAGCAAGTCCAAATATTTTCTGTAAAATTCAACTGGGAATCCGTCCGGTCCCGGGGCCTTTCCCGTCTGCATGTTCCTAATTCCTTTCACCACTTCTTCTACCGTGATCTGTGCTCCCAGTCCCACCCTTTCCTGCTCTTCCACCTTGGGAATTTCCAGCCGATCCAAAAAATCCATCATTCTCTCCCTCCCATCCGGGGGTTGAGCTTCATACAATTTTTTATAAAATGTCTTGAACACTTCGTTCACTCTCTCCGCTCCCCGCTCCGTCTCTCCTTCCTCGTCCCTCACCCCCCCTATTTCCCTCGCTGCTCCCCTTTTCCTCAATTGGTGTGCCAGCAATCTGCTCGCCTTCTCTCCATATTCATACTGTACACCCTGCGCCTTCCTCCATTGTGCCTCTGCAGTGCCTGTAGTCAGCAAGTCAAATTCCACATGCAGCCTTTGCCTTTCCCTGTACAGTCCCTCCTCCGGTGCTTCCGCATATTGTCTATCCACCCTCAAAAGTTCTTGCAGCAACCGCTCCCGTTCCTTACTCTCCTGCTTCCCTTTATGTGTCCTTATTGATATCAGCTCCCCCCTAACCACCGCCTTCAACGCCTCCCAGACCACTCCCACCTGAACCTCCCCATTGTCATTGAGTTCCAAGTACTTTTCAATGCATCCCCTCACCCTTAGGCACACCCCCTCATCCGCCATTAGTCCCATGTCCATTCTCCAGGGTGGGCGCCCTCTTGTTTCCTCCCCTATCTCCAAGTCTACCCAGTGTGGGGCATGATCCGAAATGGCTATAGCCGTATATTCCGTTCCCCTCACCCTCGGGATCAATGCCCTACCCAACACAAAAAAGTCTATGCGTGAATAGACTTTATGGACATAGGAGAAAAACGAGAACTCCTTACTCCTAGGTCTACTGAATCTCCACGGGTCCACCCCTCCCATCTGCTCCATAAAATCCTTAAGCACCTTGGCTGCTGCCGGCCTCCTACCAGTCCTGGACTTCGACCTATCCAGCCTTGGTTCCAACACCGTGTTAAAGTCTCCCCCCATTATCAGCTTTCCGGTCTCTAGGTCTGGGATGCGTCCTAGCATTCGCCTCATAAAGTTGGCATCGTCCCAGTTCGGGGCATACACGTTTACCAAAACCACCATCTCTCCCTGTAATTTGCCACTCACCATCACGTATCTGCCCCCGTTATCCGCCACTATAGTCTTCGCCTCGAACATTACCCGCTTCCCCACTAATATAGCCACCCCCCTGTTTTTCGCATCCAGCCCCGAATGGAACACCTGCCCCACCCATCCTTTGCGCAACCTAACCTGGTCTATCAGTTTCAGGTGCGTTTCCTGTAGCATAACCACATCTGCTTTAAGTTTCTTAAGGTGTGCGAGTACTCGTGCCCTCTTTATCGGTCCGTTAAGCCCCCTCACGTTCCACGTGATCAGCCGAGTTGAGGGGCTTCCCACCCACCCCCCCTTGCCGGTTAGCCATCATCTTTTTCCAGCTTCTCACCCAGTTCCCACGCAGCTGTATCTCTCCCAGACGGTGCCCCCCCGCCCATCCTTTCCCGTACCCACTCCCCCCTTTCCCCAGCAGCAGCAACCCAGTAATTCCCCCCTCCCCCCCTCCTGCTAGACCCCCCGCTAGCGTAATTACTCCCCCCATGTTGCTCCCAGAAGTCAGCAAACTCTGGCTGACCTCGGCTTCCCCCCGTGATCACGGCTCGCACCGTGCGACGCCCCCTCCTTCCTGCTTCTCTATTCCCACCATAATTATCATAGCGCGGGAACCAAGCCCGCGCCTCTCCCTCGGCCCCGCCTCCCATGGCCAACACCCCATCTCCTCTCCCTCCCCACCTCCCCCCATCACTACCTGTGGGAGAAAGAAAAGTTACCATACCGCAGGATTAAAACATAAAACCCCTCTTCGCCCCCCCCCATTCGCCCCACCACTTTGTCCAAACGTTCATTTTCATAATCCAATCATTCCAATTTTTCTTCTACAATAAAAGTCCACGCTTCATCCGCCGTTTCAAAGTAGTGGTGCCTCCCTTGATATGTGACCCACAGTCTTGCCGGTTGCAGCATTCCAAATTTTATCTTCTTTTTGTGAAGTACCGCTTTGGCCCGATTAAAGCTCGCCCTCCTTCTCGCCACCTCCGCACTCCAATCTTGATAAACGCGGATCACCGCGTTCTCCCATTTACTACACCGAGTTTTCTTCGCCCATCTAAGGACCATTTCTCTATCCTTAAAACGGAGGAATCTCACCACTATGGCTCTGGGAGTTTCTCCTGCTCTCGATCCTCGCACCATAACTCGGTATGCTCCCTCCACCTCCAACGGACCCGTCGGGGCCTCCGCTCCCATTAACGAGTGCAGCATCGTGCTCACATATGCCCCGACGTCCGCCCCCTCCACACCTTCAGGAAGGCCAAGAATCCTCAAGTTGTTCCTCATTGCGTTGTTTTCCAGTGCCTCCAACCTCTCCACAGATCGTTTCTGGTGTGCCTCCTGTATCTCCGACTTCACCACCAGGCCCTGTATATCGTTCTCATTCTCTGCTGCTTTCGCCTTCACGACCCGAAGCTCCTGCTCCTGGGT